>NC_087201.1:84312151-84413568 GCF_015104395.2 Macrobrachium nipponense
TTTCCTTACGTCCGCAGTAACTTCAGAAAAAAATTCATAATTTTTTCGTCCGATTGTTGTAATGTTTGCACCATTCTAAATTAGCCGTTACATAACATTCTAAATTAGCCGTTACATAAAGTTTTATATATGAAAATGTGCGCAATTTCATGTAGAATACAACAAAAACAACCCAAGGTTGTAGCTTTTATCAGTTTTGAAATATTTTCATATAAATAGCGATAAATAGAAAAAATTTGTCCTTCAGTCAACTTTAACTCAACCGAAATGGTCAAAAACTGCAATTGTAAGCTACAACACTTACAGTCTAGTAATATTCAATCAATTACCTTTATTTTGCAACAAACAGGAAGTCTCTAGTACAATATTTAGATTTATGGTGAATTTTTGAAAACAGGTTTTTTTTTATGTTCGTGCGTTACGAATTTATGCATCATTTTGTGAAAATATTTTCTCTGTGTTGCCTTGATCGTTTTACAATGTGTTATATACCAAAATGATCGCAATTTAGTGTACAATACAACGAAAAAAAGTAACTCGTTAGCTTTATCCGTTTTGCTCACAGCGCAATTTGTCTACAATTATATATGAAAATGAAATTTTTTTTCGCGCTGTCATATATCCCAATATTTATATATGATAATGATATTTTTTTTTCATTTCTGATGGTTGCATACTAAACTTCAGGCAATGACAAAAAAAGGAGCCAAAAATGAACTCTTAATCTTAAAAACTAAGTGTGCTGTGATTTTTTTTTCCGCTTCGGCGCTCACCCGCGAACGCCACCGGCATACGGGAGACGATTTTTAAAATACCGCTTCGGCGTTTAAGGGTTAACTTCCACGAACTGCTATGCAAAATTAAACATATAGTGGCTTACAGGATTACCTGCCTATTTCTACACCTCGATGTTCTTAAAAGTGAGAATTTTGGTCCTAATGCAAGTCTCAAGATATAACCTAATCTGGGACCAAGTCCCGCCAGGGGGCTTACTGACATCCCAAGCAGGGGTTTGGGCACAGGCTTGCCTTCTACTGCAAGTACCAGCCAACCTCCCACAATGAGTGACTGCCCACTCCCACTGGCCATTCCCCCACATGCCCAAATGATCAACTCACTCATTTCCTATCATTGTGAGTTGCCATGGATATATTAGATATAATCTCTTGGAATATTTTTGGCCTCAAGCGGAACATTCCTTTCCTAAACATGTTCTGCAAAAACTTCAAAGGCATCAGTGCATTACAAGTGCTTCTCTGGCCTCATGACCTTGACATCTGTGACTCAGTGCATGAGGACTCAGAGCCTTTTCGACCTCATTGATGTAAGTTACAGATCACATCGTAGCTGGTCGTCCAAAAGGGGGACTTTTTTTCCCTGAGGCACAAATTGTTAGACATTTGGTGAATGTGATGACCTATAGGAGTGATAGATTGCTGGGGCTCCAAGTGACAGTAGGGGACTCTAAGATCATAATAATTAATGTTTCTGGGCTCAGCTCGTGTCGGCCTATGAAAGGATCCTTAATATCATTCTTTCTAGGTAAAATTAATCTAAAATTACCAGAGAAAAACAAAATTAAGAAATGTCAGTAAAACTGACTCGCTCACTCTTTAAAAGAAGTGTCGGTATGAGAATAGGGGCGAGTGGGAACACTACCACGAGACATTCACCAATTAGACCTTCCAATCAAAATCCCCACTAGAGAGAGCTGATACCAACGGGCGATGCGGCCGCTACTACTACTACTAGGGACGCCACGGACAGCAGCGCCCCTAGCGGTCATCCTTAATTATTAGCGCTAAGCGTCGTACGCATTTTCTTGCTTGTGTACTATTATCTGGATTTACCTCCTTCTCCATTATGGAACGTGCTGCCATCGCAACGGCTAAGTTAAGTGCCTCATAAGTAGTGTTTTACCATTTTTTAGTCTTCCAGGAACCAGTATTTTCCTTCTAATAGGTCATATACGGTTTCCCGGTCGACTCGTGGCGGCGCCATGCTGCCTCATTTAAGAATTCCCGGTCTTCCATACTGGGACTTCTTATACTTATGGGCTTACTATATCACGTTCATCGTTTTTTACATCGCCTTTTTAGCTAGGTTAGCCCATTTACCAATTCTCTTAGTTTGGTATTTAGGGCTATTCTGTGTTTCTGGCCCAGCATCCCGGCTCTTGCTCTTCATCGGCTATCGCTGGCTCCGAGTAGGCTTCTGTTCCTCGGAACAGTTTGCCTCCTCCTGGGCTTCTTTTTTCTTCTACTAAAAGTGTCTTTTCCATCTTACGATGTAATTTTTAGTTCTATTTAGGGTGTTAGGCTAGTGTTAGGCTAGCCTAGGTGCATGTCCCATGTATTGGTACAGCCTGGTTCACGTGGCCCTTCCACGGTTGTGTTGCTATGCGGCTTAGGCCACTTGCGGTCACGTGTTCCATCGCACCTTACCCTTCCCCTTCCCTCCCTACCAGGTATAGGGAGGGGTCTGGGGACCCCTTTGTTGCCATGACAACCTCAGTTGCCTTCCTCCCTCCTTCTCTGAGGAGGCCAGGGGTTCTTCCCAGCTGGGGTATAGGGCGACCACCACTTGTTTCGGGTACCGGGTCACCGATGACGCGGGTAGTTGTTGGGACGGGGAGGAGTAGGCCACCCCCCCCCTCTCTCTCTCCCGCCGTGTTACGCCGAGAACCCTCCCCCCCCAGTTGCTCAGCCCACCTTTCCCCACTATAACGAACGGAGCCTTCCGCCGCAGCCGGGGGCACCTTTGGTTATAGCTTGCTGGCTCCGCCAGCGGGCGGGGTGGTCACTACTAGTGGTCTATTGCTTGCCTACTATATCCTTCCCTTTTTTTCCCCGCTACCGGAAGAGAGCTTGCTTCTTACCCGGCACTCTTCTAGTAGACGGGGGGGAAAGGTTTGATATTTATTCGTTATTTTTAAGGATATACCCTAATTTTACGATGAATTCCTAGATTTATAATTGTATGTATACCATCTCCAGCCGTTTTCCGTCGTGGTTTCATTTTGTTTTCACCACCACACCTGGTTGGATTCTATCGCTTGTCTCCGGCGTAGCCTTGGACAAACTCCAACCATCTTGCTACCACACGTATTATGGCGGGGCTCTGGTTTAATCTAACTTTCTCGCTCCGGCATCAGCGGAGCAATTGTTAGGCTGTAAGTGTTCTCCTGATACTTATGTATCTTTCCACTTACAGGCTACCAACTGTCAGGTCCTTGGGTGCAATGCGACTTTATACGACCCCTGCGCCCACGATGAGTGCAGGTCTCACGCCCCGTGTGCCACGCCTTACAACGACATGATCGTCTGGCACCCGGAAGCCTGCGCCATCTGTTACGACCTGGTCAGTCAGCTGGTGAGGGGGTAAGTCGATTATAGACTTTTTTATCGTATTACTAACAACACTTAGTCATAAGCTTGTTAACCCCGCCCCCGCCATTAGAAGCTTCATTTCGCCTTCTCTTTCAGGCGCCGGTGTGATTGGGAAGTCGCCCTAGCAACCCTGAAGGCTTGGGTGTGGGCGGCTTCGGGAAGAACGCCGCCAAGGGCCAGCCTTACATCTTGGACAAGAAGCTGGCCGTTCAAATCTTCCCCGGTGGCAAGTCAACAGGGTATGTTGACCCCATATCTGCAGCCCCTCTCATAGCCTCCATCCAGCAAGAGATGCAGCAGTCTTTCGGGGCCGTGGCCACGCAGGAGACGGTCCCGGACGTCGCAACCTTGGACCTTAATATTGAGCCTATGGCGGTAGGTGCTGAGGATTTGTTGGTTGAGGTAGGTGTGTCGGGTGCCCAAGGTCTTTCCTTGGGCGCTCCTGGATCTTCTCCTGTCCCTTCTTCTACTGCTTCTTTCCAAGGCTTTTTGGGATCTGAGATCCCTGCCCGCTCTCCCGCTCTCTCTGTACCCCCAAAGGTGAAGGGACAGAGAGAACCGAAGACCCTTGTTAAGACGACTTCTAAAAAGTCGTCGTCGTCTTCTTCAGCTAAGAAGTCTTCGACTTCCTATGCTGACGCGGTGAAGGCTAAGCCGAGCTCTTCCTATTCAGTTGAGAGCTCTAGAAGCAAGGCTTCTAAGGAGAAGGCTCGCGCTCCCGCTGAGCCAATGCCTTCTCCGGCCTCCACCGCAATCTACTCCGGCAACGCGGTTGGAAAGAGTAGCGGGACCTAGCACCTTTGATCCCACTGCTTTCTCAGCAGTGGTGATGCAACAGGTAGGAGAGATGGTTGGCTCACAGGTCTCCGCCCTCGGAACCAAGTTCGAACAGATGTTCGCACAACTGTCGAGCACTTTGACTCAGTCGGGCCAGTCCATCCAAGATCTCTCTAACAGAGTTAGAGAGAACGAGGACCGAGTAGCTGGGCTTGCTCAGGCTCCTCATCCAGTCTCCCCAACAGTAGCAAGTGCTGGTATTCTCCAGCTACCACCACCCTTATGAGTCGCTACCAGCCTTCTCCATGGAGAACCCATGGAGAGTGGCCGCTTACGCTCCATTCAAGGACGGTATGATCTCTGTCCCGGAGTGTGGAACTCGAAGGATTGAGGACTTCGAGTTTTATCCTCCGGGATTGACGCAGCCTTTCATTGGATATGCTAGGCTGACCGTAGCGGCCCTCACTAGGGAGGACAAGATCTCCAGGGAGAACGTTCTCTATAGTAGAGATCACGCTCAACGCGAATGGGTTCACTGCCTTGAGGACTGGGAGTGTACCAACACTAAGCTCCAGGCTTTCCAAAGCAGTCCTTTTACTATTTTTGCGACGGAGGAGGCTCTTTTTCCTTCCGTTCGCTACAAAAATAGTGGTAATCGACTCTTCGTGGCAGTCCTCAAGGATGAGCCCATGCCACAGCTGAGGGAAGCGGAGTCTACTTCTCCGCTCTTTCCAGCTTTCGGAGAATTGTGGGAGAACTTGCCTGCCACTTTCACGCTTGGTAAGCTCAAACCGGACTGTGCTATGGACCAGTTTGGTGAAAAGCTCCCAAGGCTGCCTGATTCTTTGATCCAGGCAGAGTTCGACGCTCGAACTAGGTTTGGCAGGTCCCTCAATTCTCTGATTATCACAGAGATGGCTGCTCTTTCGTATGGCACAGAACCTTTATTTAAGATTCTGGCCAAGTCCCAGCTTCAAACGGTTCAGACGGATGCTTTCGACTTCTTCCAAGCTAGGAGGAATTGCCGAAAGCACGTTCTGCAGGAATGCACTATTAGGCACGAACCTAATAGACTCCTGGCTTCCAGCATGGGGGAGTGGGGCACTATTAGGACGAACCTAATAGACTCAGGCTTCCAGCATGGGGGGGAGCGGACCTCTTCCCAGAGTCCGCTGTAAATGAGGTACACCACGAGGCTGCTAGGCTCAACCAGAGCCTTAGAGCTAGATGGGGTATCTCCTCTAAGAGGAAACAAGAATCCGCCCCCGCTGCTGGTAAGAAACTAAAGAAGTCTGGTAAAAGGTTTCCAGCCTTACCAAAACACCAGCAACAGCAGCATTCGTTCAGGCCGTCCCGTTACCCAACAGGGACAACCTTCAACCTTGAAGCAGACCCAGCCCATCCTCCTGCTGTCTCCTCAGTCAGAACCCTCGACCTCCTACGCAATCTCGCCGGCCTTCAACCCTATGTATGAAGGTCAGGCTTACCCTCCCTTTAATAGGCAATCGAGAGGTAAACAGAGCGAGAGGCTACTTTCGCCAGCGTGGCACAGGAAGGGCGGCAAGGAGTAGGCAGTTCAGAGGAGGGCGTGGAGGTCAACCCGCCCATCAACAATGAGGCTCCCCAGGTAGGAGGGAGGCTGTCCCTCTTCCGTCACACGTGGGGGTTCAGCAATTGGGCACAGAGCATAGTGTCCAAGGGATTGGGTTGGAGTTGGATCAAAGATCCCCCTCCAATCAAATCATTCCATCAAAGTACCATCAAAGGAATTGACAGATTATGCGGAGGAACTCCTTCAGAAAGGAGCTATTGCGGAGTCAAGCATCTAAAATTTCAAGGTCGCTTATTCAGCGTGCCAAAGAAAGGCTCAACAAAAAGAAGGGTAATCTTAGACTTGTCAAGGCTAAACTCTTTCATTCGTTGCGACAAGTTCAAAATGCTTACCCTCTCGCAGGTAAGGACCTTACTTCCTCGTGGAGCCGTCACATGCTCCATCGATCTTACAGACGCATACTATCATATCCCTATAGCCAGACACTTCCGCCCATTCCTAGGATTCAGACTAGGAAATCAGACATTCTCATTCAAAGTGATGCCCTTCGGTCTGAATGTAGCCCCCAGGGTATTCACGAAAATAGCAGAAGTAGTGGTGCAACAATTGAGAACTTAGGGAATAATGATAGCAGCATACCTCGACGATTGGTTGATCTGGGCACCAACAGTCGAGGAATGTCTCAAAGCCACGAAAATGACAATTTGTCGAAAATTGCATTTTTCCTAACTATACAAACCTGAGGTCCTTTAACAATAGGAAGGTAACTAGCGGCAGCTGGGACGGTCGTAAGCTTCGAACAAGGGGAGAAACGGTAGTTAACTGCTTGTCCGATCGTGCGCGCGCCCGCGCGCCCGAGAGGTGAAGAATCACTTTTGCTTTAGGCCCATGCAAAAACAAGTTGCAGAGTGAGGGGTGGCATGAGGTGGGGCTATATGGAAAGACCTCAGTTTGTACAGTGGGCATCGCTTATTCACGGATCAGTATTCACGGATCCAGTTTAATCACGGGTTTTTTCTGGACGTTTCTCATGTTACATCACTGGTATGAATCGCTGCATCGCGGGTTTGTTGTGTTGCGTATGCGATGTTTTTCGGTAGGCTAACCCTCGGCCGTGGTCCGATAACTACCAACATTCATTAAAGACTCATATAATGATTAATGACAATAACAAAAAGGTAATTAAAACCATTCTACCTATTATATTATCCTATCTTCGAAATAAATAGCCTATTCAAGGTTTATGTACGACGTTCATTGGTAGGCTAAGCGTAGTTGCAGTGCGATAATCACCAACGTACACAAACATTCACATTATGATATTATTGACAATAAAGGTAATAAACCATTCTTACCATATATATTATAGTCATATCATAATAAAATAGCCTATTCGAAGAATAATTCCA
The DNA here is from genome assembly GCF_015104395.2 of Macrobrachium nipponense. Classification (NCBI taxonomy): domain Eukaryota; kingdom Metazoa; phylum Arthropoda; class Malacostraca; order Decapoda; family Palaemonidae; genus Macrobrachium; species Macrobrachium nipponense. Next base: position 84,319,279 of record NC_087201.1, read on the forward strand.
CATCATTGCACTCAACTTATCGTCGGAGTGGCCAGCCACAAAATGTAAGCATATACCTTTAAGTACGAAAATGGTTTATGTATACGGTTGCGTTCAAAGCGACATTTTTTGTTTTGATAAACTTTTAGAAATTTTAATAGTAGTGGTAGTGTAATTACAGTAGTAATAACATTAAGGCTAAAATTAATTCGAACTTCATTATTATTTTGGCAGTATTCGTATATAACTTCTCTGAACAATGAAGTCATACAAACGCTATTTGTCATAGATTATCGTAAGTATTGCTGTTTGTTATTGGCGACGAAGCGTAAACGAAATACATAAAGCATTTTTTACCTTATATATTATCGTCATATCTTCATAATAAAAAGGCTATTCGTGGAGTAATTCCATATCAGTGAAATCAATTTTATCTATGCGAGGCCAGCCAGCTGACAAACTGTACGTACGTATATGAAAATCAAATTATGGTAAGCGTTCAACCAGGTCAAGATTATCTTTCGAAATTTTTATAGTACTATTCATGCTACGTAGTAATAATGTTTGGAATATACGTAACATTAATTTTCAATACAAAATATCATCGTTATTTGGTATGAATAATAGTTTAGAATTATCATACATACACTGCATTGTTATGGGTTTTTGTGCCAGTGATAAACAACCAAAATAACGTTCTCCTTTAACCTGTTAAGCGTCCTCCCCGGATGAGCTCGCTGCTAACGTACCGTCACGCTTTTTTGTAATCAGCGATCATAGCACTGATGTATTTTTTATTTCAAAGTTAATATTGATTTTTATGTTTTTATTATTGTTACTGTAATTAAGTGTAGGAAATTCTCTCTCTCTCTCTCTCTCTCTCTCTCTCTCTCTCTCTCTCTCTTCTCTCTCTCTCTCTCTCTCTCGGAGTCCAGTCACTCGGCAAAGAAAATTCATCTTCACTCCCGCTATTGGAAGAAAAGTTTGTATCATCACTGGAGGATTCAGAACTAGAGCTCTCATCATCAAATAGGTTATCAATATCAGACTCCTCATCTAGTATTTGAATGATCTCACCTGAAGAAATACGCCTCCTCTTTGGGACATTCATTGTGAAAGACGCGACAATCCATTTGTCTCGATATAACCGCCCGAAGCGTATTGAAAGAAAACAACAGGGACAGGCAGTTTTTTTTTAGCATAAGCGACCACCAGGAAAGAGTTGCCAGGCTGGAAATCAGTTCCCCGTGTGCTGAGAGTGTTACCAAATGATGTTCCTACACTTCCCCCCTTATATACGAGTAAACGTATTATTACGGGGTGGGGGGGGGGCTGACGGCTTGACAAGCACAGTCAAAGTTTTGAACGTAATATCCCGTTGAAGGCGCTACCGAGTAGATCGCGGTAAACGTATTATTACGTGGGTGACGCTTAACAGGTTAAGTCAACGCGTTTAGGAAAACCTGACATAGAATCGACTTTGCGACTTCGTTCACTTTTTTGATTTGTATTTTTAACGATACAATAACTATCATTTGTACTACTAAAACCATCTCACATAAGTAATTTTTCGTAAGATATGTGTGTTACAAAAAGCTAGCTTATACATAAAAGGCTTTTATAATTTAAGTCACCATATACATATGTACCCAAACTCATTGTGGGGAAATTTACTACTGTTTCCTCGGATATTGAAATACTTTAGCATCATTCAAACACTTTAATAATATAAATGCATAAATACTAGGCTACATATTTATGCTGGGGTCACACATTCACGTTATCACGACGGCGTATGCCCACGTATGTGGATCTTGGGCATCATCGCGGTGAAATGACCTTGAACAGCTGGTAAACAGGACACGGGCTACCGGACGTAAAGCCAGCGACGTAAATTGCGCCGCAAATGTACGCGCAAAGAAAGCAAGGTCGGACGTCTACCTGGAACTTACGCCGATCAACTTCACGTCAAGACCACGCCCACCGTTGTGGGGCTGTGCTGTTGCCAGAGGTATGAGCATTATTCTACAGTTTTTAATTTTTTTTTTATTTTTATTCTGTTTGAAATCCGCGAAAAGTCATCTACAACACAGCTGAAATATTACAGTTGAAATTATATGCACACAAAATCGAGATTTTTTATCATTGAGAGAGAGAGAGAGAGAGAGAGAGAGAGAGAGAGAGAGAGACGAGAGAGAGAGAGAGAGAGAGAGAGAGATTTACCAAGATATATACTTTCTAATTGTACAACAAAACATTCAGTAGACGCAATTAGAATAATGGTTGTAAATGAGCACATCACTGATTATATATTAACCCATTTCTGAATTATATTTATAGCAATAACCAAGTAACCAGTCGACAAGGAATACAATACGTAGTTTTAGGAATTATGATTTATGAACGCTTTGGGAGCTCTTATATAGATTAGCACTAGAATTGTCTTGCTTCGATTTTACCATTCAGACATACACTTTAGACTTATAAAACTGTTGACTATGGGCGATTTATATTTAAGCGATATAGAATAACATCTAATAACTTATCAAACATTCTTAAAAATAAATAGGAATTCTACTTATTCAAGATAATATTTTTTTAGATGTATAAAGGAATTCCTCTTAGATATTTACATTATTTGTTTCATCATTATTGTAAGACTGCTATTCAGAAGAAATAAATATCTTCGACACTTCCATAATCTGAGAATACCGTGTTACCGGGAAAGTGTTCTGTGTGTGTGTGTGTGTGTGTGTGTGTGAAAGTTATTCTAGCAGATTATACTATACGTTTGCTGTCTACAAGTGAAGTCTTTTGTTATTTTTGGCCTAAGCAGTAAAGGTTATTTCAAAAGGACTACTAGACATCCTAACAATTGTCTTCGTCAGAAATTTCCCCAGTATTTTTTATATTCGTTATCCATTTCCCACCCTCGCCTTTTATTGAAACCTTGTCTCCATATTTCCTGAATCGTGATCAGCCACCTGAGACAGAGAAACAGCCCCTGGGCTATGAAGCCATCAGTCCTGCTCCCACACAAATGGTTCGCCACTGCATGGGTCCATATAAGTACTCGTCCAACCCGGGATTATTCATGGCCTAAAGGAAACCTTACCAATACACCAGGCAACAACTCCTCTACTGTTCCTGCGTTGCTAATCATAAATTAATTTCTTATTGGAGCAGGTGTGATAGACGACGTATAGGCGGTAGATGCCGGAATCCTGTTGACGAAAATGACCCGGTTGTTGATTTCTGGTTGAGATTTGTGTACCGGAACGCTGGAATACTACCTTGGGAATAGAGCCTGGGATTACCCTGTATCCCTCTGACAGATTCCAATTCATTGTTTGATTGATGATAGCGGTCAAAAGTCAGGAGAAAGTGGAAATCGTATTAGGAAGCCGGTGCTAAAGGATTATTCCAAAATCCGCCATTGTCAATGAAAGAAATAAACTGAGACCGTCAGGTCTTGGGATAATCCTGTGGCCATATTTTCAAGTTGATTTTCCAACAGATGACCCGAGGGCGCCGACCTGACCTTTTATACCACGCTACAGCGTTGCCATGTCGTATAGGGTTGTAAATGTGTAATCGGTTTCGCCGTAGCTGCAGCGCAATTAGGAGGCCCACGTGCTTCGCGGCGGAAAGAAAACAACGACGGCGAACAATGCAGGTGACCCTAGCGCGTACCCCGCAGCAGTCACCGTGGGCTCCCACGTGCAATGCCTGGAGCTACGTCAAGAGACATTTGGCGTGACCACCACGACTTGTTTGAACATTTCAAAACTGGAGTGGGCTACGGCGCCCTAGTGGGCGGAGCTTAGCACCCGACGACACGTCGCCGTACGTTTACGATTTTACGTGTGTTTTACGTTACATTTACGGTTTACTGACGTGAGCTGTTGCTAACTACCAATTTCCGCTCATGCGGCCGTCGCGTGCGTTGATACGTGAATGTGTGACCTTAGCATTACATCGTATACAAATACTACATACAGTTATATACACTACTTTTATATACAAAGTTAACAGTTATATACACATACTTTTATATACAAAATTAATCATATGAGTAGTGATCAGACAGACAGCTGTGCACTGGACTACGTACGTACTATGTACTTGGAAGATAAAACAAACAAAAATTTTGTTGTTGTAGTCGCCGGGATAGATTAACATTTTTCAGAGATTAAAAAGCTGAATTTTGTTTTGAAGTATGTCAACCGCGTTAGTAAATATATATCATCTTTCTAAGGAATTTTTTTTTCTCTTCTTTTTGCGGAAGAATCTTCAAGCCATTTTGCATTCAAAGTAATGAGAAGGAATCATTCTATTCTTCATGAAATCAGTAAAATACTTACACTAATAATAAAAACTAAAAACTACGTACTGTATGCAAAACACATACATCATCGTTAGCTTCGTGTGTGTAAACGTTCATTCTAAGAAAATTACAGAGTAGTATAACTAACACCTGATTGGTTGGTTGGTAGCCATGGAGATCTGTTATCCAATGACTGCCCTCTGCTTCTGTTCTATTTATAGACATACGCCATGGATGGCACTAGGTTTGAACGTTACCATGTCGTGATTTTCTGACTGCTGACGGCAAAAATTACTCAATAATTTTCTTTATATAATTATTCCTTCGTGAAAACAATAATATATATCGCGGTTGACATACCTTCAAAACAAAATTCAGCTTTTTAATCTCTGGATAAATGTTAATCTATCCGGCGACTAACAAACAACAAAATTTTTGTTCGTTTTATCTTCCAAGTAGTGCGTACGTAGTCCAGTGCACAGCTGTCGTCTGATCACTATTCATATATTTTTTAACTTTGTATATAAAAGTATGTGTATATAACTGTTAACTTTGTATATAAAAGTATGTGTATATAACTGTATGTAGTATTTGTATACGATGTAAATATGTATAGCCTAGTATTTATGCATTATATATTAAAGTGTTTGAATGATGCTAAAGTATTTCAATATCCGAGGAAACAGTAGTAAATTTCCCCACAACTGAGTTTGGGTGCATAGTATATCTAAGATGACTTAAATTATAAAAGCCTTTTATGTATAAGCTAGCTTTTGCAACAACACATATCTTACGAAAAATTACTTATGTGAAGATGGTTTTTAGTAGTACAAATGATAGTTATTGTATCGTTAAAAATATCAAAGTGAACCGAAGTCGCAAAGTCGATCTATGTCATGTTTTTAACTTTAACGTATAGTGGTATGAAAAACACCAGTGTGTCGTAGCGATGCGTCATCAATATAGTGGTATGAAATACCACATGGTGTTGTAGCGATACGTAATCACAAAGTACAAATCCTTTTTTCCCGGACCATCCTCAGAATTTTACGACTCTTCAACTTCAAGATCGATATCGGTAAAATATTATATAGTCATACTTATTGTTAAAATTCACAAGTTGAACTGCAAAACATTATTATATTTTGATTGTTATGTACATATATTTTTTGTGTTTAACGGAATGTTTGTTTTGAAAATAATACCTATTAGTGAAACATATGGTATTAATTGTCCCACTATTTTATTATAGGTGATCTTAATTATCTCACATTCATTTAACAGTATTATATTAATATTTATTTAAATAAACTGTAATTAATAAATAACAATAATGAAAAACTTAAAGGGAAAAAATGTTTTTGCTGCAGTAGTGGTGTTTTGTTTGATTATGCATCTGACCTCACATTTCCGAAATCTGAAAAATTCCAAAAACCGAAACATCGGAATGTGTGTGTACTGCACATTTTTTAAAACACGCACACAATGTTCTACACATTTACTGCAAATTACAGTACGTACGTAGTTATTCCTGAGAGAGAGAGAGAGAGAGAGAGAGAGAGAGAGAGAGAATGATTAAGGACTCCAAGGCGTGTTTATTTTTACAATTATTTTATTATCTTGGGATTTTTTTTTAATCTTGAGATTTTCTATTCAATTCTCGAGATTAATAAGAAAATTACCGTAAATTGACTAGCATCAGCACACATCTGAATGACTCGGCCATTAGCAGGCTAAACCACCAACCTTATGAACTTGCATGATACATGAGATACATGACAAAACACAAAAACCACTGTTTATTGGTGAAAATTAGGGGGTTGCACGATATGGGAGATTGCACGTTATTCGAGTATATACGGTATGTGATTTTTTTTAGCCTTTTATGGAACAAAATCTAGCAAGAATTGCCATTCCAGTTGGCAAACACTGGCCTACAAACGTTTGTTTGGTGTTGTTATGAATGTGGTGTGCGGGCGCGTTCTTTAAATTGTACCCATATAAACGAGTTAATTAGCCTATGTGGCATCCAAAAGCCCTGATTCTTTTACTCTTATGGGAAAGACGCCTAAAGGTCAGATGAAGGTTTTACGTGGAATACTACTAGTATTAACGTGTTGTGACGAAGGGAAGAGATGTTTCGCTGCATACTGTGGTAGCATTATCGTTATTATATTACTGGATTGCACTGCAAAATCGTCGCCATCTTTTATCAACATAGATTGTTGGTGAGTACCCATATGATTTACATATTTTGATAGTTCTCTTACCACTCATCCTCTCTTTCCTTGTAAAAAAAAAGAGGCCCACCATGCGTATGTAGGCTTCTAGCTGTAATCCCTAGGCTAGTAGGCTACATACCTATGTACAGTAGTACATATACTACATTTATTTTTTAAGGCCAATTTTGTACAATAACTTTAAAACTGTCTTGAATTTAGTTTTAGGTGATAGTTGAAAAAAACATATTTGGGTGTTTGAACTAAAGTAGGCAGTTATAAAACATTGGAAATAGTGGTCTTGGGTGGGTTTCCAACTATTAAAGTAGGCAAGTTTTAATTTTAAATTTTGAGGGGGGTAGGGGGGTCAGGATACACGGGTATTTACTTATCACGGGGGGGTTCTAGGCCCACCTATCCCCGTGGATAACGAGGCCCCCACTGTATAGTTAGGAAAAATGCAATTTTCGACAAATCGTCATTTGCTTCCGATACGTAATACAAACCCTCGGTCCTTTAACCAATAGGAAGACTCACTTCTTGGTGGGAGGAATCTGAGTCTTTTTGTTGTGAACAGACTGGTGTTCGTCCAACCCTGGAGTGCCTCCTGGTCGTAAGAGCAAGGGAGGGATCCAAACCTCTGTCCGATTGATCGGTGGTGTGCACCGCAGGATCAATGGTCAGACCTCTGGGCCAAAGTACTAAGAGAGAGGCAAGCGTATCTCTTCGTACCAGCAAGCAAGACTTGTTCCTGTTTGCAAGAGACAATCATAAAATGATGGGTTTGTCTCAATTTGGCATCCACTTCCTCCCCCTTGTTGGAGGAAGTGGTGGATATTTACTCCTACCCTACTGAAAGGGATAGGATGGTGCTCTATTGAGTAGCTCACCTGCATCTCGTCCTTACCCAGCGGGGGTGACGACCGTGTCCCCTCTACCCAAAGGTAGAGGGAAGAAAAAAGATTGGGAAGAGGAGCCAGTCACACTCTCATCCTCATCCATTCTTACGGTCAACACCAGGACTCGATGCTGTTCAGCCTGCGAGGGTCTGGGTTAACTACACAACGTGTTGAGCAACCACCACGGTTCCCAAGGAAAAAAGAGAATCCAAGGAACTGTGGGCAATATCCTGAAGGTAGAAGGAGGTGCATGCGGTCGGTGGACCAGGCGCCTGCCTTCATTACCTGCGCCACGGAGAAGTTCTTGCGGCGGAACGCGACCGAGAGAATGATGAAGAGGCGTCCACACTCATCCTGGGTGTCGAGTTCTTCAGACAGCTCCGTCGCACCTTCACAGGACCCAAACGCAGCATAGCCTTCGTCATCGGAGGCGGGTTGGAAGTCCATAGGGAGGGTATTGTGAAGGACTCGACCAATCGTCAGTTACCGAAGGGTTCTGAGTCTTCGCTACGAAGATCGGTACGAAATCGAGCGTCACAAATCCCCATCCCTTTGTGCTTGACTTCTCAAGAGAAGTCATGCAGTTTACCTAAGACGAAAAGAAGGGAATAGTCGTATGACCTATCCCTCTTCTCGACTTTGGTTATGTACAGTACTCATACTGACAAGCTATTAAGACGAAGTAATGATTGCTCTGGAACAACCGAACTAAGTCCACAGCATAGTTCGTAACTGACTCGGGCGCTCTGACAGCTGCCGACTGACTGGTTCGGAATCAGTAGAGGCAAGTTGTCCAAGCATCCGGGTAAGTCACGTGACCTTCGCCCTTTAAAGAGTTATGCTGAGAGACCAACAAATAAAATATTTGTTAGTCACCGATGCCGGACGGCGCGGCGATGATTCTCTTAATGCATAAGCCTCAAAAGGCGAAAGTCAATTGCCTTCAAAAGACCGAGGTCCCTGATGGCAAGAAAATCTCATAGACGTTGAATCTCAGCTTAAGGAGAAACCACACTATGTGACGTTGAAGACGAAGGTAGGCAATGAATGCAACCTACGTCTTCCAGCTGAATCGAGAGAAGGAATCTCAAGATTCTAAACCTGTGCTTACAAATGACTGAAAACGCTAACCGCCATTTCATTGCTGTCCGTTGTGCAATGAAAGCGGGGCGTTCTTCAGTAATGAAACACAGGGGAGAGCCGCTTGAAGAACTGCTTCTCATGGGCTGAACGTTTGGAAGTAGAGCTGGCAGGTGTGGGAGTAGGCGATGTCTTTCAATACATCTGCTAATCCGGGGTGAACAATGAACAATTGTACACCTCCGAATACAAGATATTTGAGGACAACTCAGATTCCGCAAAAATCATTCGCATTATCGGGATACGATGCAGCAAGAGACTATTACAGAATTCTGTTACCGTGCGGTAAACAGAAAGATGAGAGTCGAATAGATATCTCTGTTTAAAATTCTCGCAATACCGAAGACGATGAATACTAGCGTTTCACAGCAGTAGATGGTCATTCATGTATGCGAGAATCCCCGTTAATCAGAGACTTAAGTCCGTGATTGTTGGGCAGAGATACGGTTGTATTCAAGAATAAAGCAGGTGAGAAAGACATAAACAACCGTCTATCTCAAAGCGGCAGCTGATACTGAAATGCCTCGGGCAATTCAATACGCAGTAGCTGTCGCTGACTCGTCATCCTGAGTTTGCCAAGTAATCCTTTCCACGAAGGAATGCGTTCGGCTAGAACCACCGAGCATAAAAAGAGATATGCTCGAGCAATTATATTTAAGCGAAACGAATTTCGGTAAATATAAAAGCTTAAATGGTGTTGTTGTGACAACACCATAAGTATATAAAATTGAAACTGGAAACTCCTGGGAGGTTGCAGGCAACCCGGGTTGCAGTTCAATTAGAATACTTTTCGTCTAAGTCGCAATCCGTAGAATAACCAGGATATGCGCCTACCCCTCGGACCATTCAACTGCTTAGCAGAATCATGTCGCGAGGTTAATATACGTAGTATATTTGTAGGATTCTGAACAACGATCTCCATCCTAAATTCTTTCCTTCAAGAAAACAAAATAAGGATTGGAGATCGACCACTTCGTTCTCTATTAAAGAGAGTGAAGGAGAAGTCTTCCTCGAAGGAAAGCTTCAATGGTGAACAGAATACTAAGACGATAGTTCCAGCCAAACTGGATATTCCCGTCCGTTCTTCTCTATTCCAGGTTGGTCGCCTACTGTCACAGTCTTCTTTCAGCAGCAGTCTTCTTCCTAATGCTAGAAATTCCAGGAATTCGAGCATAGGCGAGGTTCCCGATTATCGTGTAACATATCGGGGTATTCTCGTCTCGCTCACTTTGGACCGTGGTCTCGCCTATGTGTTTGGAGATCGTAAGAAACTCTAACACTGAATGCGCTAGAAATTCCGTAGAATTCTAAGCAGTCTGCGAAAACCCCACCGAATTCGTCAAACGATACGGCGGTGGTGGTCCTCTCGATTCCCGTAGAAATCGAGAATGGGGCAGGATCCCTCCTCAACTACGGGGCTTACGTCAGGTAGGACCCGAAGGTCCCCCCTGGTAGCGCAGTCCCCAACGTGGGATCCTACAGAGAAATCTCTGTAGGATCCTTCCCCTTTCCCCTCTCGTAGCCGTAAGGAGAGAGGGAATGGGGGAGGAATTGGATACTCGCTCGCCTCCCAGTGGAACTAGCAGTTGGAGAAGAGTAGGAGCAGCCATCGCCTTGCGGCGATGGCCTCTCAGAGTCTGGGAAAACGTATCGTCAGGAGAAAAACGTTTTTCCCGAGGAGGGTTACGAACTCTCACTGTAGGTAAGGGTCTGCCGCCACTGTGAACGTCGTCTGGGTGGGGCTGATCGACACCTGACAGGAGAGAGCCGATACCGTCCTCCGACTCATTCCAGTCCTCGTCGAGGTCGAAAACCTCTCAGGAGGACCGAAGGGAGATTTATTTAAATACGGTGTCCGAAGACACGTAGAAACGCCGCTGGTCGCATAGAGGAGGTGGAAGTAGCTTGATCGACCGGCCAGAACTGAGAGAGCCTTCTTGTCCGGAGACGAGAGAGACTGGTTCAAGACAGAATCGGCAAGCTCCAATCGCGGCATACCCACCCATCGGTTTTGGGTTCCCTCTCGGGCCCCAAAACGACTCGAGCAGAGACATGGGCTGCTGGTGGGAGCGGCGATCCTTCCCCCGGTCGTTGTGCTGACGAATCAGTGCAATACCTGGGTAAAGTTACTCTGAATCTCGGAAGTTACAGCGTCTTGAGGAGTAGGACGTCCAGTCCCTCCAACAAGAGCAGCCTCCCGGACCCTCCTCCTTCAGAAGAAGGACCAGCAACAGATCCCTGACGGTTGCCTCCATCACTTGCGCGTACGTCCTGGTTGGTCCTAAGACCAACCTGGCACGTGCGGCTCGTGACGGGATCGTGAGCGGCGCATCTCTCACGATCAGTACCTATATACCGTCGCTCTTCCTGGCGTATGCCGAGGAAAGTTGAAGGTATCGGAGAGACAGAACTGACGCTACCCCCTCTCCCCCTGTACGTCGCCTCCAATCACTTGCGCGTACGTCCTGGTTGGTCCTAAGACCATACGTGGCACGTGCGCGTCGTGACGGGATCGTGAGCGGCGCACCTCCTCACGATCACTCCTAGCTACCTCGCTCTTCCCTGGTGTAGCCCGAGGAAGTTGAAGGTAGTGGAGAGACAGACCTGACGCTCCCCCCCCACGCTCGCTGGCAGGACCAGCGTACGTGGGGGCTGCAGCCGATCACCAACCCTCTGGTGGGGATCGATCTGCAGGCCTGGCCGTGCCGCTCACCTGTGGCGAGCGGCTCGACTGAGCACGTCGACCCCGGTCCCGTGCGTCAGACGAGCTGCTGCTGGTCACCCGTATCCGCCCGGTCCCTGTGGGAGCGGCGGTCAGGTGACCTGCAGAGCTCGCTTCGCCGTGAGACGGTGAGCGTCCTCGCGGCACGTCAAAACCGCTGGTACCAGCCGAGGCTGGTACCGCGGTCGAGGGACCTGGGGGACCTCTTCCAGCCTCAACCCGTGGCCGGTGGTCAGAGACCGTCACGTCCACCCGAGGTACCGGCTGGTCGCTGCGAGAGCGGCCGCTGGCTGGCGAGAGTCACCTGAGCGGCTCTCGACAAGTCTTCTGCTCCGTGCCTCGGTCATGACCGCTGAGCGAACTCAGGCGTCTTAACTTTGGCTGCACGGTCACCCGAAGGAGATAGTACACTCGGAACTTCTCGCGGAGAGAAACCGAGCGGTACCTGGCTTAGCAGCAGAGCTGCCAAGACCAGGCGAGGGTGTACCAGCGGTAGCCAGCACACCCTTGGTCCCCGTCTTCTTCTTCTCAGAAGGGAGACGGGCCCCGTTCCCGAAGGAACAGGAGGACCAGCAGAAGAACCCCCCCGTCACACGGAATGTGACGAGCCCATCGAAGTTCCCGAAGGAGTCTCTTAGGGGGAATAACAAAACCCAGGTTACCAGCTGGTCGCTGCGAGAGCGGCCGCTGGCCTGGCGAGAGTCACCTGAGCGGTTCTCGCCAGCCTTCTGCTCCGTGCCGTGGTCTTGGCGCCGGAGCGAACTCTGGCGCCGAAACTTTTGGCTGCACGGTCTCCCGAGGGAGAGCGTACACTCGGGATCTCCCGCGAACGAGAGACCGAGCCGGAACCTGGCGTAGCGGCATCGCCGCTAGCACCAGGCGAGGAAGTACCAGAGCTAACCGATACTCCTCTGGTCCCCGTCTATCTCTTCCTTACGGAAGGGGAGACGGGCCCCGCTCCCGAAGGAGCAGGAGGACCAGCAGAAGGACCCCCCGTCCCACCGAGGTGGGACGGGCCCTTAGAAGTTCCCGAAGGAGACTTCTTAGGGGGGGAGGCAAGCCTTCTTCTTCTTCGGCTTATGGGCCTTAGAAGTCGAAGGGGAAGAGGCAGCAACAGACGAAGACGAAGATGACACCTTCCTCTTCTTCGTCAGCTCACGCATGACAGTCGTCAGGTCCTCCATCCAGGCCGGTAGTCGGTCCTATTGCCGAAGCAACACGGCCGACTGCACCTGTCCGGAAGGACCTGGGACTGGGGAAGACACACCATGGGCAGGACCAGCATGGACAGGCGCAGGACACCAGGAGCCGACAGGAACAGCAACCAGCTCAGGAGGCGGGCAGGAACAGCGGCAGCGGTTAAACACAGAAGGGACAGCCAAGCCTAGTAGCGGGCAACCACATCAGCGACAGGTACGGCAGGCCCAGCCATCGCCTCGTAGAATCATCGGCAGCCAGCGTGGTACTGGCGGCCGGTCCAGGGGCGAGCTGCTGGAACAGCGGAAGTCTGGGGCAGGCAACACGAAGAAAACACAGGCGGCGGCGGCATATACCCCTCCTCGGTACGGCGGCGACCGGCCCTAGAAGCGGCAGACGGCGTCACCGACACAGCATGGGGAGTGTAGCATAATCGGCCGTGAAGGTTGTAGTGGAGACCACTCCAAGGTCACCGCCCCAGACCTCGCTAGAGACTGCAGCAGATCGTGGATGCTAGGCACGCCCTGCAGCCGCAGTGTCCATACCTGTCCAAGGTCGTCTCCCACGGCTGTAGCACCTGCGGTAGCACAGACAGATTAGTAAGAGGGGTTCCCTCACGCACGGGGGGGGAAGGACATGCCCACCTCCCCGAACGGAAGGAAGACCCCCAAAAAACAAAAATACGAGGAAGCTGAGCGGGGGGGCAGGAAAGAAGACGAAGAATCGGATACCAAGGGAGTCGCGGGAGAGCTTTCCGACGACTTCCTGGCAGACCTTCGCTTCCCCTACCCCCGCACAGCAGTGAAAAGTAATATGAAAATGAAACAGAATACTGCACTTGCGATTCACTTCATTGAACTTAAAGAGGGAAAAATCAATTCCCGGTGAGACGGAAACTTGATCCATAATATATGATGCTATCATAAATATATATGAAAATGAACATACTGCACTTGCTATTTTCACTTTCACAGCAATAAATCGTAAGGATTAATTCCCAGGTAAGAGCGGAAATTGATCCAAAATAAATTTGATGCATTAATAAATGAAAATGAAAAGAAAACTGCATTGCGAATCCACTTTCATTGCATTCTATTCATACAAAATAAGAGGCTCTTGCCGAGCGCAATCAAGCTCTCGGCAACGAACGCACAGGGCAAAAATATAATGAAAAAGAGTACTTACCTCTTTCAATTAACACAACTTTCGCCCAAAATACATGACTCGGCGCCGAGTGCGCCCGCACTCGGCACCGAGACATAATTCAAGGGTTCAATTCATGAAAAGAGCGGAAATCGCCGTCTCTACGGCGATAGCTCCATGTTGATTCATAATTAACCCTCTTAAGCCGGAGCCCTAAAAATCAAAACGTCTCCCGTATGCCGGGCCTGGTTTGGGAGTGAGCGCGTAAGTGGAAAAAAATAATTTTTTCAAAAAATTACAGCGCGCGTACTTGAAGATTAAGAGTCATTTTTGGCTCCTTTTTTTGTCATTGCCTGAAGTTTAGAATGCAACCATCAGAAATGAAAAATAATATCATTATCATATGTAAATAATGCGATATATGTAGCGAAAAAAAAAAATTCATACATAATTGTATTCAAATCACGCTGTGCAGAAAACGGTCAAAGCTAACCAGTTACTTTTTTTTGCGTTGTATTTTACACTAAATTGCGATCATTTTGATATATAATACATTGTAAACAATAAAAGTAACACCGGAAAAATATTATCACAAAATGATGTACGAATTCGTAACGCTGCGGACGCAAAAAAATATTTTTTTCAAAAATTCACCGTAATTCTAAAATAATGTTCTAGAGACTTCCAATTTGTTTCAAAATTAAGAAAATGATTGAATATTACGATACTGTAAGAGTTTTAGATTAGAATTGCAGATTTCGACCATTTCGGACGAGTTAAATTTGACCGAATGTCGAAATTTTAATATATATATTTTTCATATGCACATATTTCAAAGATGGAAAAAGCTACAACCTTCATTATTTTTTATTGTATTCTTCATGAATTTTCGCACATTTTGATATATGAAACTCTATAAAAAGGCTAATATGAAAAGGAGCAAATATTAGGATAATGCCATGTACGTATTTCGGAGACTTGCGGCCGCGAATCGGCGCGCGGAGTGAAGTAAATATATTTTTTCAAAATTCACCATAAATCACAATATTGTTTTTAGAGACTTCAAATTTGTTTCAAAATGAAGAAACATGACGGAATATTACTAGGCCGTAAGAGTTTTAGCTTACAATTGCGTTTTCAACTATTTCGGTAGAGTCAAATTTGACCGAACGTGGTTTTTTTTTCTATTTATCGTGATTTTATATGCAAATATTTCGAAAAAAGAGAAAAGCTACAACTTCAATCATTTTTAGTTGTATTCTACATGAAATTGCGCACATTTTCATATATAAAACTTTATGAAACAGCTAATTTTAAATGGTGCAAACATTTCGACAATCGCACAAAAAAATTCTGATTTTTTCGGAAGAGTTACCGCGCAAACGTAATTTTTTTTTTTTTCATAATTCACCATAAATCAAAATATTGTGCTAGAGACTTCCAAGTCGTTTGCAAAAATGAGGTAAAATGATTGAATATTACTAGAATATAAGAGTTTTAGCTTACAATTGCGTTTTCGACCATTTCGGTAGAGTCAAAGCTGACCGAAAGTTGAAATTTTTGCACTTAACGTTATTTATATGAAAATATTTCAAAACTGATAAAAGCTACAACCATGGGTTGTCTTTTGTTGTATTGTGCATGAAATTGCGCACATTTCCATATATAAAACTTTAAATTTTTTTATGTACGGCAAATTTAAAAGGGTGCAAACATTAGGACAAGCGCCACAAGAAAAAATTTATCGGAAGAGTTTATCGCACGAACTTAAGGAAAAAGAAAAAAAAGTTTTTTCATAAATTCACCATAAATCGAAATATTGTGCTAGAGACGTCCAATTTGTTGCAAAATGAAGGCAATGATTGAATATTACTATAATATAAGAATTTTAGCTTACAATTACGTTTCTCGACCATTTCTGTAGAGTCAAAGTTGACCGAAGGTTGAAATTTTTGCACTTATCGTTATTTATATGAAAATATTTCAAAATTGATAAAAGCTACAATCATGAGTATTTTTTAGTTGTATTGTGCATGAAATTGCGCACATTTTCATATATAATACTTCATGTAAAGGATAATTTAAAATGGTGCAATAATTATGTCAAAGTGACGAAATAATTTCCGAGATGTGTCACTGATACTTTTTAGTGCGATAAGAAAGAAATTCGCGCTTGCGCGCCTGCGTAGCGATTGTAAACAAAAACAACGCCTTGATCCGTGAAACTCCCGCCAGCATCCCCCAAGGCGCGTGATACAAAAGTTTTCGGCTGGTAGGCCTATAAGTATTTTTCGCGAATTTTTTTTTTTTTTTTTTTTTTTTAAAAAAAACTTTTTTGAGCCGACGTATGATACGTCCATCGGCATACGGGAGACATTTTTGACTCGACGTTTAATACGTCCAATCGGCGTAAGAGGGTTAAGTAATGAAAATGAAAACAGTGTACTTACAGTTTCATTTTCAAGTCAAACCAAACCATTATAGAAAACACAATATAAACAAAGCATACGACGATGAAGCGGGCAGAGAGCGATGACGAACACGTCCTTCACACCCGCGGCCGAAAGCAAAAGTGATTCTTCACCTCTCGGGCGCGCGGGCGCGCGCCACGATCGGACAAGCAGTTAACTACCGTTCCCCTTCCCCTTGTTCGAAGCTTACGACCGTCCCAGCTGCCGCTAGTTACCTTCCTATTTGTTAAAGGACGCAGGGTTTGTTATTACGTATCGGAACAAAAGGTAGTTTCAATTTTCTGGAACATCTGGGGTTCCAGATAAAACAAAACGAAATCCAGACTTACTCCGGAGTCTCGTTTTCAGTGGCTAGGAATCCAATGGGATTTGTCTTCCCACAATCTGTCAATTCCAGTGGCCAAACGGAAAGAGATAGCCAAGTCTGTCAGACAATTTCTCAAATGCAAGCAAACATCAAGGAGAAGCCAGGAAAGAATCCTAGGTTCCCTTCAGTTTGCTTCAGTGACAGATATCCTCCTGAAAGCAAGGCTGAAAGATATAAATCGAGTTTGGCGATCGAGAGCAAACGCCAAATCTCGAGACAAGTTGTCAGTAATTCCACAGATCCTTCGCAATCAACTCCGTCCATGGACAAAAGTAAAGAACCTGGCCAAGCGGGTATCCCCTTCAATATCCCCTTCCAGTGTTAACCATTCACACGGATGCCTCCCTGTCCAGGTGGGGGGGATATTCTCAATTCAAACAAGTTCAGGGGACTTGGTCAGTTCAATTCCGCCAGCTCCACATAAACGTTCTGGGAAGCAATGGCAGTAATTTCTTACCGAAGAGACTTCTTCCCCGGAAAAGTCCTCAATCTAAGACTAGTTTTTTGGGGGGACCAGTGCAGTGGTAGTTCATTGCATCAACAGGGGAGGTTCCAAATCCAAACATGTGAACCATGTCATGATAGCCATCTTTACACTAGCAAACAAACACAAATGGCATCTGTCCGCCACTCACCTGGCGGGGGTAAGATAAAATGTGATAGCAGACGCTTTGTCCCGGTCGGTCCCTCTGGAATCAGAATGGTCCCCATAGACGACAGGTGCATTCCAGTGGATATGCCGGAGAGTCCCAGATCTCCAAGTAGATCTCTTCGCCTCACAAGCGAACTACAAGCTCCCTTGCTATGTGGCCCCCAACCTGGACCCTCTGGCTTATGCCACGGACGCCCTGTCGTTAGATTGGAATCAGTGGAGAAAAATTTATGTTTTTCCTCCAGTGATCTTCTCTTGAAAGTCTTGAGCAAGCTGAGGACTTTCAAGGGACTAGTAGCCCTGATTGCTCCAGACTGGCCCAAGAGCAACTGGTATCCTCTGCTTCTGGAATTGGGTCTCCGACCTCAACGGATTCCCAATCCCAAGCTGTCACAATCAGTACAAATGAGGACTGTGTTCGCTTCCTCAGGAATTCTTCAGACCCTAACTTTATGGACTTCATGAAGTTTGCGGCTAATAAAGATGCTAACATTGATCCACAAACATCCTCTTCCTAGAATCAGATAAGAGAGAGTCAACTTTTAGACAATATGACTCAGCTGTTAAAAAATTAGCATCCTTCCTGAAAGAATCAAACACTACAACCATGACAGTTAATTTAGCTATATCCTTTTTCAGATCCTTGTTTGAAAAAGGTTTAGCAGCTAGCACTATTACTACTCTTAAATCGGCTTTGAAGAAGATCTTTCAGTTAGGTTTCCAGATAGATCTGACTGAATCTTATTTTACGTCTATCCCTAAAGCCTGTGCTAGACTTAGACCTTCTCAAAGGCCTACTACAGTCTCATGGTTCTTAAATGATGTCCTCAAACTAGCATCAGATACTGACAACTCGTCTTGTACATTCATAATGCTTCTTAGAAAGACATTATTCTTATTAAGCCTAGCTTCAGGAGCTAGAATTTCAGAACTGTCGGCTCTATCCAGAGATGCGGGTCATGTGGAATTCCTCCCCTCAGGAGAAGTTCTGCTTGCTCCGGATCATAGTTTTTGGCTAAAAATGAGGATCCTCTTGCAAAGGTGGGGCTCCTTGGAAAGTCATCCCACTTCCGCAAGACCCTTCTCTCTGCCCAGTATCAACTTTAAGAGCCTTTCTATCTCGTACATCCTCAAAATCCTCAGGTTCTCTCCATGAGAGAAAAAGGTGGTACTTTATCAGTAAAAGGTATTAGACAACAAATCCTTTACTTCATTAAACAAGCCAATCCTGATTCATTTCCAAAAGCACATGACATCAGGGGAGTAGCCACCTCAATTAATTACTTTCAACATATGAACTTTGAGGATCTTAAAAAGTATACTGGATGGAAATCTCCGACAGTCTTTAAACGTCACTATCTAAAGTCCTTGGAATCTTTAAAATTTTCTGCAGTAGCAGCGGGAAACATTGTTTCTCCTGAATACTGTATAGTAGTCGTAGTATAGATCCAGGTCCCCTCTCTACCTACCTCGTCCAACATGCCTCACACCCTATCGCCATGCTACTCGGATATTCTAGCCTTAGCCGCTGAGATCAATTATTAGTGGATTGTCCCTTATTTTTTTTGCTAGGGACATCCACACTATGTACTGATAATGTACTTCAGTGTACCTACCCTTATTTTTATGCTAGGGTAGGACACAATGTGTTTGTATATTTTGTAAATACGTTATCTAAGTGAATCTATTTTGTTAAATTACACTGCATTATTGTATTTTACTGTTTACTATAATTTAATTTTAAGACTACTTTACATTACTAACTTTCTTTTATGTCATTGTTTAAAATAAGTTAGCCTTAAGTACTTAGTTTATATGCTGTAATAACTGATTTACTTATATTATATCCCTCCTTTTTACAACTGATTTTCATTTGTCCTTTTTCCCATCTTGTCTGTTTCTCTGGTACTCTTTCATAGGCCGACACGAGCTGAGCCCAGAAAAGGATTTTGACGTAGGAAAAATCTATTTCTGGGTGATTGGCTCGTGTCGCCCTATGAAACCCACCCTGTATTGATTGCCCCCCCTGCAGGACAAGATGTTCATAGATTAAGGATGACCGCTAGGGGCGCTGCTGTCCGTGGCGTCCCTAGTAGTAGTAGTAGCGGCCGCATCGCCCGTTGGTATCAGCTCTCTCTAGTGGGGATTTTGATGGAAGGTCTAATTGGTGAATGGCTCGTGGTAAGTGTTCCCACTCGCCCCTATTCTCATACCGACACTTCTTTTAAAGAGTGAGCGAGTCAGTTTTACTGACATTTTCTTAATTTTGTTTTTCTCTGGTAATTTTAGATTAATTTTACCTAGAAAGAATGATATTAAGGATCCTTTCATAGGGCGACACGAGCCAATCACCCAGAAATAGATTTTTCCTACGTCAAAATCCCTTTTATATGCCCTGGGGAAAATAACTAATTTTAATGAATACTGCATGATCCTAGGTGACTTACTCAACATTATTCAGGATTCTATTTCTGATCATATTTGTACAATCAGGGACCTTAATTCTCCCCCCACAACCAACTTTATAACAAACTTACCCACTTCTGTCAAAATCATGCTCTCCAAACTAGCTATGTAATGATCCTCCCTCCCTGCGACAAGGATACCTTTAGATCTTGTCAAGGCAACTCTCATAATATAACTGGTGGATTGACGGTTCGAGATTTGTACAAGCATTCATGAGAAATGTTTTTACTGTGGAGACAAAATGGTATCCCAACAGGGGGTCACTTTGCACTGCTAATGAGATTTGCTGTTAAGCACTGCAGACTGAATGAAAAGCAACTAAAAGCTCATGCAATGTCTAGAAAATTAGAATCTGGCAATTACCCTCATCTTTAGAAAGACATTCAATCACTGAATCCCAAAACAATAAACAATCTCTGTTACACACCAGTGATATGGTTCTGATTTCCCCCATCAGTGCAAGGTCTCCAGCGACTCATTGGCACTTGCCGCCAATATGCAGAGGAATTTGATATCATGTTCAAGGAAACCAAGACCCAGTGTATGTCACTGCTCCCGAGATTGGTGAATTTTTGAAAAAACTTTTTCCTTCCCTCCACCCACGGTAACTCTGCCGCAAATCTCAGAAATGCTTGAGTCACTTTGTCATAATTTTTGCACCATTTCATATTAGCCATTACATAGACTTTTATATATGAAAATGTGTGCAATTTCATGTAAAATACAAAAAAAATAACTCATGGTTGTAGCTTTTATCAGTTTTGAAAAATTTGCATATAAATCACGATAAATAGAAAAAATTCGATGTTTGGTCAACTTTAACTCGACCAAAATGGTCGAAAACTGCAATTGTAAGCTAAAACTCTTACAGACTAGTAATATTCAATCATTTACCTTCATTTTGCAACAAACGGGAAGTCTCTAGCACAATATTTTGATTTATGGTGAATTTTTGAAAAAAAAATATTTTATGTCTGCGCATTACGAATTCATGCATCATTTTGTGATAATATTTTCTCTGTGTTACTTTGATTGTTTTACAATTTGTTATATGCCAAAATCATCGCAATTTAGTGTACAATACAATGAAAAAAAATTAACTTATTAGCTTTAACCGTTTTGCTCACAGCGTGATTGTATATATATATTTTTTTTGTGCTGTCATATATTCCAATATTTATACATAATAATTTTTTTTTCATTTTTGATGGCTGCATACTAAACTTCAGGCAATGACAAAAAATAAGGAGCCAAAAATGAATTCTTAATTTTGAAAACTAAGCGTGCTTTGATTTAAAAAAAAAAAAAACGTTTTTTCCGCTTCAGCACTAACTCCCAAACCCCGCTGGCATACGGGAGACACTGGGAAATGGCGGCTCGGCGTTTGAGGGTTAATGTAAACAGCAATATTATCAGTTCATTAAAGAAAATACTAAAATTAATAAGTAACCAATAGCTGTCAAATATATCATCAAGTAATGTGACAGGAGGGGAAGAAGTGTGTTGTCTCTCTCTCTCTCTCTTTACTGAGATGAGAGATTTTAATGGTACATGTATGTATAACTGTGATAGTATTTTAAAGAAATACAATAATCTATCCATGTCACTCTTTTAAATAAGACTAACTCTCTCTCTCTCTCTTTTGCCACATGAGATGTCATAGTGGTAACTCTCACCCTCTGTTTGGCATGGAAGTTTATGTATGCAATATATCTTTAAGGGTATTACTACATTTTATGGTAAAATAATAATATACAGAACTAGTTTTCAAATATTAAGTTTAATGAGATTAAACAATAACCTCTCTCTCTCTCTCTCTCTCTCTCTCTCTCTCTCTCTCTCTCTCTCTTACGTTTATTTTTGTAATATGAATAAATGATTTACCTTATAACTAATTTCAAAATATTGATAAGAATAAAAAATAGCGATTCCCAGACTTTTTATCCACTTGATGGAAGGAGGGTGGGGGAGTAAATGACAGTTTGATATACGTATTTGTGGAGGGGAAGGAGTCGGAGTCTAGGAGTTATTCTCTCTCTCTCTCTCTCTCTCTCTCTCTCTCTCTCTCTCAATTATTATTCTCTGTCTCAGGAATAATTCATAATTTCACTCCTGATAGTCAGATATATGATGTTGCCATTCAATGGTCTCTCTCTCTCTCTCTCTCTCTCTCTCTCTCTCTCTCTCTCTCTCTCTCTTATTGGCTGTAGGTATATATTTTTAATGTAAAATGTTTAAGATGACTTTGAAATGATATTAATAACCTCAAAAATTAACACAGTAATAAGTTAGTAATTTTAGGGATATTTGAAGTAGGATGTTATTTAAGGTATACATTTGGTATCTGAACTTTCAAGATAGGCAGTTATAAGCATTTTTAGTGGTGGTTCTAACTATTCGTGGGTTTTAACTATTCACGGGGGTGTCTGGTACACATCCCCCGCGAATACAGGAGGAACACTATAAGTGGCCTAATATCTTGTCAAATTTTGAAGGAACGGAAAAGTTGTGAAGAAATTTCGTCAGTGCATTAGGCCGCTTACAGCATGTAGAGAAAGGGGTGGAGCTTAGGCACTCATCAAGGAGAGAGCTCTCAGTCACTTGTTTGGAGGTTTAATAAATGGCTGTATATGCTTTTTTGTCAGCACTCCCACCGTAATTTTTGCCTACCACGTATCCCTTATTGCCCCCAGACCTTAATAGGCCAAGACAGTGATTTAAGTGAACAGATAATAGCAGAGATATGTGCACTGAAATAATCTGGCCTTAAAATAAAGCAAATGTCAGATCAGCTGGGTGTGGGCAGGTGGTCAGTTCGACGCTGGGTTGTCAGATTTAATGAAGGTGGCAACCATGAGATTCTGTCCCAAAAATAGTGCCCTGGTATACCTAAGAAGAACTTCTGATCGAAGTTTGTTTGACTGTTGTCAAATGTCAATTAGAAAGTAATTGACACTTGAGAACAGTCAAACTTCCTCTGGTACCGTTTCTCCTTTCAAACCTCACCCACTACTCACGTGACCAGACACAACACTCGGTACAAGTAGAGGTTCTATCACACTCATGCCCCTGGAAATGGGTACAGAGGGTGAGAGGATCTATATCAGCAAAAGAATAGAAATTGCCACATTTTTTACAGCTAACTTCCAGGTAAACAAGCTGGGAGAAGCTGGTCTTAATGCATACCCAACTTGTGGGTATGCATTATTCCCAATATATAATCACAAACACACATACAACAAGCAAAAATAATGATACCACAGTGATATAAAATACAGCTCTACAACAGTTGAGCAAAGAGTGCAGCAACAAGTCTTCACCAGATAACAGCCAAAAGCAAATTGGATTGTTCATGTCCAGTCAGGATAGGACGCCCGACTACCGGACAGGTAGCTAACTGCCTAACCACCTTGTTTGAAAGTTAAACAACCATTTCCAGACTTTGCCTTACGTAATTTCTCATGTAAACAACCGCTGGTTTGTATATCATATAGGGACTACTAAAAAATATAAATGTAATAAAAACTGCAACAAAATATAAAGTACAACAAAGAAATCACTATCATATACATTTTTCTATGATGGAGCTAGATTTCCAAAATGACCTCTCTCCATTCTTCTTTAAAAGGAATTGAAAGAGAAAGGACAAAGTGCTGTACTTACCAAACCCGAATCCAGCTGGCTTTGCAGATGTTGTTGGTGTAGTATTACCAAATGAAAACCCTGTTGATTGCAATGCTGGAGTTGTTCCACCTAGCCCTCCAAATGAAATCCTGAAGTAGAGGCAGGAGTAGTTCCAGTGCTAGTTCCTCCAAATGAAAAACCAGTACCAGAAGATGTACTGGTAACAGAGGAGTAACAGGAGTAAGAGTTCCTCCACCAAAAACTGAACTGTGCTGGTACTGGTGCCTGTAGTCGGAGTTCCACCAAAGCTAAAAAACCCCCCACCACCTTTTTTGTTGCTGGGGTAGCTGAAATAAGATTAATAAGGATAGATAAAAAAAAGGCAACTTCAAAATCCTTTCCATTTTGAATAATTTACAGTAATACTTTGGGTTACGAACCGATTAGTATACAAATTTTTTAACTTATCGAAGTTATGCCCTCATTCGGGAATATGAATTTCACTTGGAATACGAATGTGTGAATTTCCATCACGGGGGGCCACCTGCATTGTTTACATTGGACATCGGATGAGCATGGGATCTGCGAACACATTTTTTTTTTGCCAAAACTTAACGAGGGTCACATGACTTCCTCCCACGCATCCCTTTTTAAACCATAACTCTTTCACTATCTCGCTGGCGGTAAGATTGAACGCATTTGTCCGTGATACGCTCTCAAATTTGCTTAGTGATTTGCGCACGTGTTGTGTTCCTTTTTTTGTTGATATAGTGCTTATACGTTACTATTACTCAAATACTAAAGACATGGCTCCCAAGATGACGAAGGCAAGCAGCAAGAACGGAAAGCATGAGGAAAGAAGATGATTATGGACGAAATGAAGAAGGAAATTATCCAAATGGCATGATAAATAAGGCGAGCGCATGAAAAAACATTGCAGCATTCTACAAGCGGTCGTAATCAACGATCTGTACTATTTTGAAGAAAAAGGAAGAAATTAAAGCCAGTAAAGTATCGAAAGGTGTCACAGTATTGACGAAGCAACGGCCTCATATTCTCGACGACGTAGAAAATTTGCTCATGATTTGGATAAACAAGAAGCAGCTGGCAGGAGATTCCGTAAGTGAGAGCATCATTTGCGAAAAGGCTTGTAAGATCTACAAAGATTTAAGTAAAAATGAGCCAGGCACATCAGCGGACAGTGAAAAAGACACTTTTAAGGCGAGTCGTGGCTGGTTTGAGAATTTTAAGAGAAGAACTGGCATCCACAGTGTTGTTTGGCATGGTGAGGCTGCGAGCTCAGATACGAAGGCAGCAGAGGCTTATGTAAGAGTTTAAAAGGATCATGGATTCCAAGAAATACCTCCCCAAACAAGTCTTCAATTGCGACGAGACGGGGCTATTCTGGAAGATGATGCCCAGGAGTACGTTCATTACGGCAGAAGAGAAGGCATTTCCCGGTCACAAGCCCATGAAAGACGTCTAACCCTACGTTTTGTGCCAATGCCAGCGGGGGGGGGAGGGGATTGCAAGATTAAGCCTCTCCTCGTGTATCACTCGGAGAATCCATGAGCCTTTAAGAAAAACAACATGCAGAAGAAGCTGTTGCACATTACGTGGCAGTCTAATACCAAGGGTTGGGTGACGAGGTTCTTGTTCGTCGAGTGGATGAACGAGGTTTTTGGTCCCGAGGTGAAGAAGTACCTCCGGGAGAAGGACCTCCCATTCAAAGCCTTACTTGTGATGGACAATGCTCCTGCCCATCCTCCATCCGTTGAAGAGGACTTACTGGACGAATTCAAGTTTATCGAAGTCAAGTTCTTGCCCCCCAACAACACTCCAATACTCCAGCCCATGGACCAGCAAGTGATCGCCAATTTCAAGAAATTGTACACAAAGGCTATGTTCCAGCGCTGCTTTGAGGTGACGGAAGGCACCAACCATACCCTCAGAGAGTTTTGGAAGGATCACTACTCTATTTACAACTGCCTCAATCTGATTGATAAAGCCTGGCAGGGAATCACCAGGAGAACCCTCAATTCTGCATGGAAGAAACTGTAGCCCGACTGCGTTGCTGAACGAGATTTTGAGGGGTTTGAACCCGTCGAGGAGGGGACAGTTGAAGAAGAGATTGTATCCTTGGGCAAGTCCATGGGGCTGGAGGTCGCCATTGAGGACCTCCTGACTGAGCACGGGCAGCAGCTGACGACCGACGAGCTGTTGGAGCTGCACAAGGAGCAACAGAGACAGGTAACGGAGGAGATCTCATCTAAGGAGGAGGGGGAAGACGCTGCACAGTCGCTTCCTTCGAGCGAGATCAAGGATTTTTTGAAACACTGGGAAATTGTGAAAAGTTTTATTGAGAAAAATTACCCGAATAAGGCTGCGTCAGGGCGTGCAACAAATTTGTTGATCGATAATGGGGTGGGTCATTTCTATAAAATTTTAGAGAAAGGCAAAAGCAAGCCTCCATAGAAAAATATTTTTTCAAAATTGTGAAAGACGACACAGTGTCGCGTAAGCGTAAAATTAGTGATGGTAGTGAACGCTGCTCTCGAGAAAAAGAACCAGAAAGTCTTCCAGAAGTGTTCACGGAGGGAGATTTCCCCCCCAAGCCCTAACCCTCTCCTCCTCTGCCTTCCCCTCCTCCCGTCTCCGTCAAGACAGAAGCCACCATCGCCACAGGTAAAGTCAGGTTTTACTGTGCATGCATATTAAATCTAGTGTTTATATTTAATTTCACTCTTCAATTTTATAATTTTATGTAATTCCTACACAAATTTTCAACCTTAGTCAACAAAAATAAATGGAAAAATATGAATTGAAATGGTCATTTATGGTCTGGTGGAACGCATTATTTGCTTTTATAGCATTCTTATGGGAAAAATCCATTTAGGTTACGAATTTTTTAGGTTACGAAGCAGATTCTGGAACGGATTAAATTCGTAACCCAAGGTATTAATGTACTTAAATAAATTTCCATGATTTTCTTAAGAAATAAATTGTACATGTAGTTAGTTCTAAAAGGGAATCACAAGTACCTAATAACTTCCTGTATGTATATTAACTATCAAGAAGCATACTTCCAAAAGGGAAGAGGAGCAGTCACTCTAATGTAATAAATATGGTAGGATCATGATGAACACCAGTAAAAAGGATTAAAAAAATCACAGAGATTACATGCTGAGTGCATTTAACAAAAATGAGTAAGGAAGAACATCTTTTTCACACCAAATTACAAAAAAGAAAAATCTGGCAAAATAATATTAATGATAATAAAAATTATAATGACCAGAAGAATATTAAACACAGCATCTGGATTAAACATAAAAAGTTGAGTCTGGGAGAACGAACTAAAGAAAATTTTGTAAAATAATGAAAAACCCCAAGTACTCTCCAACCCAAATGTCTACATGATCCATATTTTCAAAAGTTCTTTAAAATAAATGACAAGGAAAATGACAAATTTTTTAATTACTAACTTGTATTTTTCCTGATAAACCTGAGGTCTTTACATAAGGGTTTTACTTTTCAGCACAAGTTGGAGCCGGACATTTAACTTAAAACAACGTGGATATTAGTTGGTTACCGATGGAAGGAGAGGAATCCCTCCCATCCAGGTGGTATGCATTCACTTTACCTTTGACCCGGGAAGCAGAATGAGGGGTGGCTAGAGGTGGTCCATTAATGTAAAGACCTCATGTACACTTGTTAAGAAAAATACACATTACTTTAAAAATTTGTCATTTGTTCCTACAAATATACAAACCATTGACTTAAATGATGCTATGAGTACAGAAATCAATGTGCTCTGAGGGTGGAAAATATGTACTAGCATAAGTCATTTAAGTACTACAAGTAGACTATTTCTTAGTCATAGCTGGTTTGTCTTTTGAAATGTCAAAACAATAGGCTCTAGTAGTAACTCTTAATTCTAAATATGAAAAAATGTACCATAAAGTTATTTCTTGATAAGATACATATAAGAAAAAAATATTCTTACTAGTAGGTGTCGTTCCAAAAGAAAATCCACCAATTGCAGGAGCTGTAGTTGTCTGGGCTGTTAAAGGGGCTGTGGATGGAGTACCAAAGGAAAACCCACCTCCACTTGCAGATGTTGCTGCAGAAGTTAGAGAACAAATTAGATAGTTTTTACCTTACAGGACTCACGTAACTCATAAATAATAGAGGCATTATCATAAAGAAGTACCAGTAAAGCATCCCATTCTATATCAGCAATGGTTCCTGCTAGGGATGTGCCCAAATATCGGTATCAGTGGTATCAGCTAGTTTTTGTGGTATCAGTATCAGTGAATTTTTGGCCAATATTTTCATTAGTATAGGAATTTAAAATCCTTCTAGGCTGGCATAATAATAATCTTCTGTACCACTTTTTATATCGAGAATAATTATTTTGAATAGTATCTTTAATGAAACTATAATTTCAATTTAGTTTAGATGGTCCAAGTCCAGTAAGAGTTGGAACTTGCAAAAGGATTTGTGCTTTTTTAGAGTTGAATATTTTGTTGATCTATGAGACAAACTTTGGTTCTTTCGTAATCTGATTTTTATTGTTGTACGGGTATCTCATTTTTCTTGGGATTACTTAATAGAACCAATTTATGTAATGTAATGAGGCAAAGGATTAACCCCTCCATTACTACCAGGGCCTCTCATAAATAAATGAGTCTGTTAACTGTTTCTAGCCAATACTATACAAATTAAAATTCAGAATAACGTATATGCTAGTGATTTCAGATTGCTCACCACCCCAGGAACTCATGTATGCACTACGTACCTAAATTGTTAAAAGTCTTTTAATGGTAGCCATAATATAAGCCAAACTGTATCCAGGTAATAAAGGGATTAAATACTAAATTGTTATACTTGATGTTCTTTTTCAATGAAATTTATGCCTTTGAAATTGTTTATATAACTCTATTATATGACTTTTCAACTTTTGAACCTTTAATATTCAAAAACCAGAGAACAAGTATGATTTTGGTAACAATATATATTCTTCTAAATAACAGTAATATGGAGGTAACAGGTATCGGTATCGGCTTTCAAAGTTGGTATCGGTGTCGGTATTGGTATCGGCCAAAAATTCGGTATCAGTGCACCCTTAGTTGCTACCATTCAACAACATATAAGGGCCAATAAAATATAAATACTTAATCTAGCAATTTGACAGATTGAAACAAAAAACAAGAACACTCAGTTTTCTATGAATATCCATCTTCAATCCATCTACTTCCCCAACACCAACCAGGGGAGTGCAAATACTCTTAGCCGATCAGTCTACTGTCCGCTTTGAATGTGGGGAGGTAGGGAGGGCAATTTATATAATGGAGAGGTAAGCATTTATTTGAAAAATAAACCGTAAATTAAGTATTTATATTTTTTAAATGAACCTTACCTCTCCATCATACAGCAGATTCCCACATTTGAAAAAGGTGGGGGCAAAGTGGTTATTAGAGGCTACTTTAGTAACAAAATATTTTGTACAAAACAAGTACTATTTGTTTTAACCAGTGAATTTAATCTATAGGAAGATTGTCACTCAGGTATGAAATCCTCATCATGAAGATAGCAGAGGTCTCTTTGGAGGGTTTACCCCTCAGCAGGAGGGGTAGGCAAATCCTGAATAGCCAATGATGGATAACTAACAAGTACATACGCACAAAAAGGAGTACTCCTACTGTAATACTCAACACTGAGTACCTACAAGCTCTCCAAAAACCGCAACTAGGTATAAAAAGCAGTAGACCAAAAAAGGCTATCTATTGATTCTGGGAATAATATCCCTTGCACAAGCTATATTGAGTTAATTGTCTGCAATAACTGTATTAAATTGCCGAACCATGAAGATAAACCAAAGCAAACACAAGAGTATCATGCCACTAACTTCAGTAACTTAAAGGATTAGTTTTCAAATTTACAAGTTGTAGTCATTGCTCATATGTCCAGTGGCTTACCTTCCATTATGGATAGAAATTAGCATGAAAGTCCTTAACCAAAGACCTAATGAAAGGAACATTAAATTCCAACACTTTGGAAGCTCCAATTTCTATATCAATGAGGACAAAACCTTTACATCAAGTTCAATCCTTTTAGTGCAATTCCAACAATCCGTACAGACAGTACTGGACCGTTCAAGTTCCACAAGTCCTAATTACTCCATGCAAAGGCTATCTAACTCTTTAGCTGTGTCTAAGGCTACCGTGGAGTTTCTATAGAAAATGTTTTACAAGGAGCATCTTCTAAATAGTTCACAAGCCAATAAAATAATGAACTGAAAACCAGCATACAGATTCCAAGGTACAGTACGTAGCAGATCTAGATGTCTCTTGTCCTCAGGCAAGCCTATAGCCGAAGCTAACATGGCCCGTTAATCTTAATGAACGCTGCCAAGAAGTTTCCTCATGCTTGAGAAACAACAGGAACCCAACCATATTTTTTAGAGGTATCAGTATCAGTTCTGGAAATAACTCCTTAACCCTTAATGGACGGATTGCTCCTCAGGAGCAGTAATAACAGGTTGGGGTGGTGGATGGATTGATTCTGTAGATAAACAATATTAAGCCACATCGATTTCCAAAGAATAAGGTGGGAAAGAAGTGCTAATACTTCTATAGCCCATAAATTCACTAACGGCAACTTTTACACTGGCTAACATCACAAGTTTGGCATCTCAGGACTTCAGTTCCGCTTCTGACTTGAAGGGAGAATGTATTGTGTCTGTCTCACATGACGTCTTTTTGTAAATTTGCTCATAAATATACCAATGGGTTGCTGTTGGTTTCTGTTCTGGTCTTTTACAGTAGTATGTCAGTTGTAAATGTAATTTTGCAAAAAAAAAAGTGCAAAGAAATATGAGCAAAAACACATAATTAAAAAAATTTACTGAATCTTCGTTCTCGGTAAATTTACGCACATATTTTTCAACAAATATGCTAAGAATTTGTTACTGATTTTATTTCTTATCTGTTTTGATATTGTGTGAGCTGTAATTATAATTTTACAAATTAAAATAAAACTACTTATTAGAAAAAAACATATAACTTGGTAAAATTTACAATTGTCTTGTAAAAGAGGCCCAACAAGGGGTTGTGAATAGTAATTTTCAACTTCTCGTGAAAGGTAGGGAAAGTTTTTTAGAATTATTTCTTTCACCATGGCATTTGCATATCTTCCTCTTTCCATTGATGTTTTTTTTTTGTAAATGCACCGACCTCAAAGTTTTGCTGGTATCGATTTATTACCTTGGCTCCTAAGGGCTAATATGGGACCATGAGTTACATGCTGACCACTGCTGTTGGCAGAATCGATTAGTAGATTCTCTCCCAGCATTAGTGCAAGATCCTGGATTGACCTCACCAGAACCATGGACCATACCATGCAGTTATACCTGTAGCTTTTGGGGTTGTGATGAAACCTTTCATCTCTCAGTTCTTTGCATACACCACTGAAAGAAACTGGAAACCTAGCTTTCCCTGGTCACTTGGGGTAATCAACACCAAGAGACAACTTACAAAGTTGCCATACTACACAGATGACTTCCTGAAATCTAGCAATTGTAGGAAAGGAATTACAGTCTAGACCAGCAGTTCTTAACCTGGGGGATGGATGGATGGATGGATGTATGAGATTTAGGTCTAAGACCTGGGGCTAGGACCCAAAGGGTCATTTAGCCCAATCATGATGAATTATTATGAGCAATGGTTATGTGTGTATTATTTATGGGAGTACAAACTTAAGGAAAAAAAGGAATATATAGTATATATACATATATATATATATATATATATATATATATATATATATACACACTACATACATACACACACATCCACACACACACACACACACACACACACACATATACTATATATATATATATATATATATATATATATATATATATATATATATATATATGTATATATGTATATACGTATATATATATATATATATATATATATATATATATATATATATATATATATATACATATATATATATATATTAGTAAAAATATGGATGATACTAGTTCTTAAAATATTCAATTTATATAAAAATGCTAAAAATTAGTAAAAATATGGATACTTGTTCTTAAAATATTAAATTTATATAAAAATGGTAAAAATCTATTATACTTATTAAATAAACCAGTTTCTTTTAAAACTTTAATACAGCTTCTACATTTGTAACATTATCCAAATCTTTGCTAAGAGCTTGCCTGCAAGTCCATGCTTATGCCGCACAGCAGCATACTGTGTGACACTGCACCAAATTGTGCTCAACTGACAAGGGGCTGTTACAATGAGCACATTCTGGAGCCTCAGAGCCTTCTAACAAAAATTTTTGAGTCGGGTGAGTGCCCAATTCTCAACCGGCATAAAACTATCTCACTTCTCTGTTTTTATGGAATGCTGATGACCAGAAGGATACGCTGGATCGGATACTTCTATACTTTGTATTATTTGCAAGAGATAACCATCGGGTCTGCCACTTCTGCCAGACATAAGATTTAATCTTTTTAATGTGAATCTGTGTGGGGAACATTGAGTAAATTAACAGAAATATTAGTGCTGGCAAACTTAGCTTCTGCGTCTACATGTTCTTTCCCCTTTATTCCAACATAAGCAGGTACACAGAAGAAGCATACAGATTTGTGGCGAGAATGAATATGGCGCAGCCACTCTTGAGCCTTTCGAACTGAAGGATGGAATGGATTATATTTACAAATAATATCAATTACACTTTGAGTGTATAAATAACCGATTTCTGGGTGTTAGAGTTAAACACTTCTCTCAAAGCGTGGACTACAGCAGTCAACTCGGCCGAAAAAGGGATTTTGACGAAGGAAAAATCTATTTCTGGGCAAGGGCCCGTGTCGCCCAGTGAAATATCCCTTCAGTTCATATTTCTAAGGTAAATAATACTAACATTACCAGAGAAAAATAAAAGAGGGGGATGTCAGAGTATCCTGACTCGCTCACCCTAAATAAAAAGAGGGTGTTGGTATGGTACTGGGGCGAGTGAGACCACTACCACGGACCTCTTGTCATTTAGATCTCTCCTCCACCAAAATCCCCCTGCTAGAGAGAGCTGGTACACAGCCCGCGCAAGCAACTACTACTACTCACCCTCCCACACTAACACCAGCGCCTCTAGTGGCCATCCTTGACGTTAGAAGACAAAGCTTGGGCACAGGGGTGGGAGAGAAAACAGGGGGGGATTTCACTGGGCGACACGGGCCCTTGCCCAGAATTAGATTTTTCCTTCGTCAAAATCCCTTTTCTGGCCTCAGCCCGTGTCGCTTTGTGAAATAGTACCAGAGAATTAGCACAAGCTTGGGGAAAGGTACAGTAAGAGGTAACGAGAAAACACAAAAATACATAATATGAGTATAACCTAGTTTAAATATTTACAAAGTTATCATATAAAATCTTAAATTAATGCATAGTAACATATGTTAGCCTTAAAATACTTAATAGGACTTAATATTATACTTATGCTAACTTATGATAACTTAAAACTAGAAAAATGCAATATATACAGACGTGAGTCACCCTAGCATAAAAATAAGGGAGAACATCACAATATAGCCTTTTTCGGCAAAATATGTACAGATGTGAGTGACCCTAGCATAAAAATAAGGGACACATCACTATACAGCCTTTTTAGGCAGCTAAGGCTCAAACAGGGTTGAGCCTGGTGGTAGGATCAAAGGAAAATTGTTAGTGAGGCAGGTAGAAAGGAGATCTGGATCTATGACTAAAACTACTTAGACAGTGTCAGGAGAAACTGTGTTTCCCGCTGCCACTGCCGGAAATTTAAGAGATTCCAAGGATTTCAGGTAGTGACGTCTGAAAACTGTCGGCGACTTCCAGCCTGTGTATTTCTTTAAATCATCAAAATTCATGTGTTGGAAATAATTAATTGAGGTGGCTACTGCCCTGATGTCATGGACTTTAGGGAATGAATCAGGGTGGGCTTGCTTGATAAAATATAGGATTTGTTGTCTAATTCCTTTTAAGGAAATGGTGCCACCTTTTTCCCTTATAAATAGTGGACCTGAGGACCTAGAAGATGTCCTGGACAAATAGGCTCGTAAGGTCGTCACTGGACATAGAGAAGGGTCTTGAGGAAGAGGGAGGATCTTCCAAGGAGCCCATCTCATTAAGGGGTCCTCGTTTTTGGCCAAAAAACTACGATCTGGGGATAGCAGAACTTCTCCTGAAGGGAGAAATTCAACATGGCCAGAGTCTCTGGAGAGAGCCGACAGTTCAGATATCCTGGATCCTGAGGCCAGGCTTAGTAAGATAATGTTTTCCTTAAGAGCGTTTTACATGAATCGTTGTCAGTATCTGAAGCCAGTTTGAGAACATCATTTAAGAACCATGGAATTGAGCTAGGTCTTTCTGATGGTCTGAGCCTAGCACAAGCTTTAGGAATAGACGAAAAGTAAGAGTCTGGAAGATTTTCTTTAAAGCTGACTTATTGGTCGTAATAGTACTAGCTGCTAGACCTTTTTCAAATAAGGATCTGAAAAAGGATATAGCCAAATTAACAGTCATGGTTTTTGACTGCTGCGTCATACTGACGCAACGTTGATTCTCTTTTATCCGATTCTAAGAAAAGGATATTCTGAGGATCAATATTTGCATCTCTTTTAGCCGCGAACTTCATGAAGTCCATAAAGTTAGGGTTTTGAGAATTCCTGAAGAAGCGAACACAGTCCTCATTTGTACTGATTGGGACAGTTTGGAATTGGGAATCCGTTGAGGACGGAGACCCAATAGTAACATTATACTACGTGGGTCAGACAAAAAAGAAAAATAACGAAATCATTCGTTTTATTAATAAATAAACAAAGTATTTTGCTTTTTTAAAAAAAGTACATAACACCTTTTGCTTTACTAATAAATAACATACTGTGCACTGAGCTATGTCTTTGTTATGTCGACGGCTGTCGTCTGTAGTGAGCGCCACCCTACACCTTGGCTGTCCCTTCACACCCCCTCACTCATCATCGTCTTCTGATTCTTTTTCTTGGTTTTTCTTGTTAAATTCCTCCAGTTTGGTCTGTGTTGCCTTCTTCATCCTGTTCTCTAGCATCACGGTGTAGCAATTTAAATCACCCATCACCTTTCTTGCTACAGTTACACTTCTCATTTCGTTAGAATCATTCTTCTCTAGGTTGTCATGTTCTTCCGGCATTCTCTGCTTTGCCTGCTTCCGCTAGACGATGCTGATGCGCGGGTGATTTGAAAACAACACTCGGGCACCAATTCATGTTAACCCTCTTACGCCGAAGCGGTAAAAAAAAATTGTCTCCCGTGTGCCGGAGGTGTTTCAGAGGAAAAACTATTTTTTTCAAAAAATCACAGCGCGCTTAGTTTTTAAGATTAAGAGCTCCTTTTTTTGTCATTGGCTGAAGTTTAGTATGCAACCATCAGAAATGAAAAAAATTATCATTATCATATATAAATAATGCGATATATGATAGCGCAAAAATGAAATTTCATATATAATTGTATTCAAATCGCGCTGTGCGCAAAACGGTTAAAGGTAACAAGTTACTTTTTTTTTTGTTGTAATGTACACTAAATTGCGATCATTTTGGTATATAACACATTGTAAAACGATAAAAGCAACACAGAGAAAATATTATCACAAAATAATGCATGAATTCGTAACGCGCGGACGTAAACAAATATTTTTTTCAGAAATTCACCATAAATCTAAATATTGTCCTAGGGAATTCCAATTTCTTTCAAAATGAAGACAAATGATTGAATATTACTATACTGTAAGAATATTAGCTTACAATTGCAGTTTTCGACCATATCTGACGAGTTAAAGTTGACCGAATGTCGAAGTTTTTTATATATATATTTTTTATATGCAATTATTTCGGAAATAAGAAAAGCTACAACCTTCAAATATTTTCGTTTTATTCTACATGAAATTGCGCACATTTTCATATATAAAACTCTATGAAATGCTTAATATGAAACAGAGCAAATATTCCGAGAATGGGACGTAAACATTTCGGAGATTTGTGGCAGAGAATCCGCGTGCGGAGGGAAGGAAAGATTTTTTTTTAAATTCACCATAAATCTAAATATTTTGCTAGAGACTTTGAATTTGTTTCAAGATGAAGATAAATGACTGAATATTACTAGACTGTAAGAGTTTTAGCTTACAATTGCGTTTTTCGACCATTTCGGTAGAAGTCAAAGTTGACCGAAC
Organism: Macrobrachium nipponense; assembly: GCF_015104395.2. Classification (NCBI taxonomy): domain Eukaryota; kingdom Metazoa; phylum Arthropoda; class Malacostraca; order Decapoda; family Palaemonidae; genus Macrobrachium; species Macrobrachium nipponense. Next base: position 84,354,749 of record NC_087201.1, read on the forward strand.
GTGGTTTTTTTTTTCTATTTATCGTGATTTATATGCAAATATTTCAAAAATGAGAAAAGCTACAACCTTCAATTATTTATTGTTGTATTCTACATGAAATTGCGCACATTTTCATATATAAAACTTTATGTAACGGCTAATTTAAAATGGTGCAAACATTACCACAATCGCACGTATGATTTTTTCGGAAGAGTTACCGCGCGGACATAAAGAAAATGTTATTTTTTTCATAAATTCACCATAAATCGAAATATTGTGCTAGAGACTTCCAATTTGTTGCAAAATGAAGGTAAATGCTTGAATATTACAAGAATATAAGCGTTTTAGCTTACAATTGCGTTTTCGACCATTTTGGTAGAGTCAAAGTGACCGAAGGTTGAAATTTTGGCAATTATCGTTATTTATATGAAAATATCTCAAAACTGATAAAAGCTACAACCATGGGTTGTTTTTAGTTGTATTGTGCATAAAATTGGGCACATTTCCATATATAAAACTTTATATAACGGCTAATTTTAAAATGGTACAAACATTACCACAATCGCATGTATGATTTTTTTCGGAAGAGTTACCGCGCGGACGAAAGGAAAAAGTTTTTTCATAAATTCACCATAAATCAAAATATTGTGCTAGAGACTTCCAATTAGTTGCAAAATTAAGGTAAATGATTGAATATTACTAAAATATAAGAGTTTTAGCTTACAATTGCGTTTTTCGACCATTTCGGTAGAGTCAAATTTGACCGAAGGTTGAAATTTTGGCAATTATCACTATTTATATGAAAATATCTCAAAACTGATAAAAGCTACAATCATGAGTATTTTATTGTTGTATTCTACATAAAAATGCGCACATTTTCATATATAATACTTCATGTAACAGCTAATTACAATGGTACAAAAATTATGTCAAAGTGACAAAATAATTTCCGAGATGTGTCACAGATACTTTTTAGTGCAGCAAGAAAGAAATTCGCGCTTGCGCGCCTGCGTAACGATTGTAAACAAAACAACACCTTGATCCGTGAACTCCCAGCATCCCCCAAGGCGCGTGATTCAAAAGTTTTAGGCTGGTAGGCCTATAAGTATTTTTCCGCAAATTTTAAAAAAAACTTTTGTAAGTCGATGTAAAATACGTCCAGTCGGCACACGGGAGACAAAAAATGTCGACGTAAAATACGTCCAGTCGGCGTAAGAGGGTTAAATAAAAAAATTTCGCATTTTTTAAACATTGTTAAATATATTCTAGCTTGAAAATAAAAAATGTGTTAACCCTTTAACGCCAATTGGACATATTAAACATCGATGAAAATTGTCTGTCGGGTGCCGAACCGACTTACGAAACGTCGACAAAAAAGTGTCAAAATTTCAACCTTTGGTCAACTTTGACTCTACTGAAATGGTCAAAAAACGCAATTGTAAGCTAAAACTCTTATATTCTAGTAATATTCAATCATTTACCTTCATTTTACAACAAATTGGAAGTCTCTAGCACAATATTTTGATTTATGGTGAATTTATGAAAAAAAACTTTTTCCTTACGTCCGCGCGGTAACTCTTCTGAAAAAATCAGAACTTTTTTCGTCCGATTGTCGAATGTTTGCAGTTTTATATTAGCCGTTACATAAAGTTTTATATATGGAAAGGTGCACAATTTCATGTAGAATACAACAAAAAACAACCAATGGTTATAGCTTTTATTAGTTTTGAAATATTTTCATATAAATAACGATAAGTGCCAAATTTTCAACCTTCAGTCAACTTTGACTCGACCGAAATGGTCGAAAAACGCAATTGTAAGCTAAAACTCTTATATTCTAGTAATATTCAATCATTTACCTTCATTTTACAACAAATTGGAGGTCTCTAGCACAATATTTTGATTCATGGTGAACTTATGAAAAGAACTTTTTCCTTACGTCCGCGCGGTAACTCTTCCGAAAAAATCAGAAATTTTTTCGTCCAATTGTCAAATGTTTGCACAGTTTTATATTAGCCATTACATAAACTTTTATATATGGAAAGGTGAGCAATTTCATGTAGAATACAACAATAAACAATCCATGGTTGTAGCTTTTATCAGTTTTGAAACATTTTCATATAAATAACTATAAGTGCCAAAATTTCAACCTTTGGTCCACTTTGACTCGACCGAAATGGTCTAAAGCGCAATTGTAAGCTAAAACTCTTACATTCTAGTAATATTCAATCATTTACCTTCATTTTGCAACAAATTGGAAGTCTCTAGCACAATATTTCAATTTATGGTGAATTTATGAAAAAAAACTTTTTCCTTACGTCAGCACGGTAACTCTTCTGAAAAAATCCTAAATTTTTTCGTCTGATTGTTGTAATGTTTGCACCATTTTAAATTAGCCATTACATAAAGTTTTATATATGAAAATGTACGCAATTTCATTTAGAATACAACAAAAAACAACCCATGGTTGTACCTTTTATCAGCTTTGAAATATTTTCATGTAAATAACGATAAATAGAAAAAATTTGATATTCGGTCAACTTTAACTCGACCAAAATGGTCGAAAACTGCAATTGTGAGCTACAACACTTACAGTCTAGTAATATTCAATCAATTACCTTCATTTTGCAACAAACGGGAAGTTTATAGCACAATATTGTGATAATATTTTCTCTGTTTTGCTTTGATCGTTTTACAATTTGTTATATACCAAAATCATTGCAATTTAGTGTACAATACAACGAAAAAATACTTAACTCATTAGCTTTAATCGTTAAGCTCACAGCACGATTTGTATACAATTATATATGGAATTTTTATTTCACGCTGTCATATATTCCAATATTTATATATGATAATGATATTATTTTTTCATTTCTGACGGTTGCATACTAAACTTCAGGCAATGACAAAAAAAAGAAGTAAAAAATGAACTCTCAATCTTAAAAATTAAGCGTGCTGTGATTTAAAAAAAAAAAACTTTTTCCGCTTCGGCGCTCACTAGCGAACGCCGCCAGCATACGGGAGACACTTTCGGAAATACCGGCTCGGCGTTTAAGGGTTAATTAAACATGCTTTAATTAAACACATGTTAACCCTCTTACGGCGACTGGACGTATTTTACGTCGACATTTTTTGTCTCCTGTGTGCCGACTGGACGTATTTTACGTCGACTTACAAAAGTTTTTTTTTAAATTCGCGGAAAAATACTTATAGGCCTACCAGCCTAAAACTTTTGAATCACGCGCCTTGGGAGATGCTGGGAGTTCACGGATCAAGGTGTTGTTTTGTTTACAATCGATACGCAGGCGCGAATTTCTTTCTTGCCGCACTAAAAAGTATCTGTGACACATCTTGGAAATTATTTCGTCACTTTGACATAATTTTTGTACCATTGTAAATTAGCCATTACATGAAGTATTATATATGAAAATGTGCGCATTATTATGTAGAATACAACAATAAAATACTCATGATTGTAGCTTTTATCAGTTTTGAGATATTTTCATATAAATAACGATAATTGCCAAAATTTCAACCTTCGGTCAACTTTGACTCTACCGAAATGGTAAAAAACGCAATTGTAAGCTAAAACTCTTATATTTTAGTAATATTCAATCATTTACCTTAATTTTGCAACTAATTGGAAGTCTCTAGCACAATATTTCGATTTATGGTGAATTTATGAAAAAACTTTTTCCTTACGTCAGCGCGGTAACTCTTCCGAAAAAAATCATACATGCGATTGTGGTAATGTTTGCACCATTTTAAAATTAGCCGTTATATAAAGTTTTATATATGGAAATGTGCGCAATTTCATGCACAATACAACTAAAAATAACCCATGGTTGTAGCTTTTATCAGTTTTGAGATATTTTCATATAAATAACGATAATTGCCAAAATTTCAACCTTCGGTCAACTTTGACTCTACCAAAATGGTCGAAAAACGCAATTGTAAGCTAAAACGCTTGTATTCTAGAAATATTCAAGCATTTACCTTCATTTTGCAACAAATTGGAAGTCTCTAGCACAATATTTCGATTTATGGTGAATTTATGAAAAAAATAACATTTTCTTTACGTCCGCGCGGTAACTCTTCCGAAAAAATCATACGTGTGATTGTGGTAATGTTTGCACCATTTTAAATTAGCCGTTACATAAAGTTTTATGTATATAAATGTGCGCAATTTCATGTAGAATACAACAAAAAATAATTGAAGGTTGTAGCTTTTCTCATTTTTGAAATATTTGCATATAAATAACGATAAATAGAAAAAAAACCACGTTCGGTCAACTTTGACTCTACCGAAATGGTCGAAAAACGCAATTGTAAGCTAAAACTCTTACAGTCTAGCAATATTCAGTCATTTATCTTCATCTTGAAACAAATTTGAAGTCTCTAGCAAAATACTTAGATTTATGGTGAATTAAAAAAAAAATCTTTCCTTCCCTCCGCGCGCGGATTCTCCGCCACAAATCTCCGAAATACGTACGTCCCATTCTCGGAATATTTACTCCGTTTCATATTAGGCATTTCATAGAGTTTTATATATGAAAATGTGCGCAATTTCATGTAGAATAAAACGAAAAATATTTGGAGGTTGTAGCTTTTCTTTGCGCTATCATATATTGCATTATTTATATATGATAATGATAATTTTTTTCATTTCTGATGGTTGCATACTAAACTTCAGGCAATGACAAAAAAAGGGAGCCAAAAATAAACTCTTAATCTTGAAAACTAAGCGCGCTGTGATTTTTTGAAAAAAATCTATTTTCCGCTTCCGCGCTCACTCCGAAACCCCTCCGGCACACAGGAGACAATTTTTTTTTACCGCTCCGGCGTAAGAGGGTTAACTGAAAGATGACTGTGTTCAAAACATTTTAGAAACAATAAAAGAAAGATCCCACAGGGATATTTTGAATAACAGCCAGTCAGCAAGAGCTCACAAACATATGTCTTCTCTCAAAGACGGCCACAAATAAATTGGAGTGTTTACGTCCAGACAAGCAGGTCTCCCCACCTACCAGGCAGTCGTTTCTACCTAACCACCTTGTTGAAGAACTTACGGCTGTAATCCCAGCTACCCCGCTTGTAATTCCTACTGTAAAGGACCGAGGGTTTGTATTGTGCGCAGGAACAATCATGGGTTTGCACATATATTAATAAAAATCAAACACAATATATTTAGTATACAGGCAGTCCCCAGTTAATGGCAATCCGGTTTTACCAGGCTTGTCTAGTACCATAAAATCGGCAATTTATGGTGCCATAACTGGCCAAGTTTCAGTTATTGGTGCCATAAGGTGCTGATAATAGAGTTATGGTGCCATAACCTTACAAAAGCACCATTAACCAGTTATCGGAGCCAACCAAAACTTGGCGCCATAATTACCATAAATCACCGAGTTCCGGTTAATGGCGGTCTTTGCTTATCAGCACCCTACTAAGAACAGAAAAGAAAAAAATTCCAGAAGATCAAAGCGAGTTGAAGACAGTCAGAAAAGAGCTCACAATAACATGTATGCATCACATGACCACCGAAAGCAAACTGGTACGCTTACATCCGGGCAGGCAGGTATTCCCGCCTACCAGATGGTAATTACTGCCTAACAAACTTGCCTAAGAGTTTAGCAATTGTTTTCCAGCTTTGCCGAAGGTAATACCTAATGTACAGGATCAATGGTTTGTATATCATGCAGGAACATTTTGAACTTCTTATCGAACCTAGAATCGAGGCTGGCAGTGGCCTCAAGATTGGGAGCACAAGAACCTGGAATTGTAGTATATGACACAGAAGTAGGATGGTTAAGGATAGGAGACGATACAGGAATCTAAAGAGAGGAGAAAAAACCATTTTCTACAAAGTCTGCTACTTCCACAGGCTCTAAACTGGCCCTATTCTCAACTCTTAATAGCCACCTTTCCTTTCCTATCTTTATCCATTTTGTCCTCATGGGACCTAACGACCTTCCATTGTTTATCATCCCCATCTTTACATTCCATGTAAGTAGTGCCCTTATCACAATCAGCCCCCTACATTTTACACTGAGTCATAACCAGATTTTGCTTTAGTCTTACAACCCTTCAGTGCAAAACTTAATGCTCGACAAGCTAGAATCATACATCCCGAATGTTAGTCAATTAAGTCAACCAGGGCTAACACACTAACTAAGCTTTGTTTGCTGTAACGAAACTTTAGTACTTCACCAAAACCCTAGAACCCTATCCAAAAAATGAAGTTGGCAGCAAGAAACTACCCATGTTAGTTGGGAGCCAGCAGAAAATGAATTGAAGCTCTTTGCCCAGTTGTTCCACACAGTTCCTGGAAGTGGACAGGCCATGTTACCTACATAAAAAAAAAAAAAAGCTTTTTGAACTTTTAGACTGCCATAGGTAGGATGTTCATTGCTATGTAATTACTTGGTAAAACTGAGTGTTCTCATCCTGTTTGTTTCTATCTTATCTTTTTTTTTTAATATCTGTCAAACTGTTGCTGGCACACAAGTAATAGCTATATGTTTAATGGATAGGTAAGATTAATTTCAAAAATAACAAATCAATAGTAGTACCTCAGGATACGAAATTAATCCGTTCCGAGGCAGCCTTCGTAACCTGATTTTTTCGTATCTTGAACCATATTTTACATGTAAATTGCCCAATTCATTCCAAGCCCTACAAAAACACCCAAGTAAATTATTTCCAGGTTTACAACACATGTTCTAGGGTTACGACGGCGATCCGATGGAAGAAATATGACTCCAAAAAGGCAAAATACTGTACATACCTAAGTAATATTCAACTGCATGTAAAGTTCAACCCCCATTTTTACTGCATATATGTCCCTTAGCAATAAGCCTAGCCTATGTTAGCAGTTGCTACTGTAGCCTAGTCTATGATTCTGACATGTAAACCTAAGAAGCTAAAAGCTTAGAATATGTCAATAAAATGTATAGATAATCAGTATGTACTCATTTCAAATAATTATTAATTAATCATTAACTATAATACACAAACAAACAAAATAAGCTTCCAACCTTTTGTTTACATTCAGCACTACGAGTACCAACGATCACCAAGCAACCACTTTTACCTAGCACACAGTTTAGTAATCATAAATTTTCATTATCTCTCTTCAACTACTAAAACTACCAAACAGTATAATAACCATTCATTTCTATTCTTTATTCTATCTTTACCTAATGGAGATACCAAGTTACTGACGGCTATAATGAAACATATAATATTAAAACAGAAGAAGAATTCTAGAAAATATTTGTTGGCTTTGATGATAGCAGTCTGATTTCTTTTATTATTTATGATATCTAATTCACAATTTTTTTTTATTCAATGTATTGCATGTACTCATTTCAAATAATTATTAAGTAACCATTAACTGTAATAAACAAACACAAAAAAAAAAGCTTCCAACCTTTTGTTTACATTCACACTACAAGTAGCGAACGATTGCCAAGTGACCACTTTTACCCAGCACACAGTACAGTACGTAATCATAAATTTTCATTATCTCTCTTCCACTACTGAAACTACCATACAGTATAATAACCATTCATTTCTATTCTTTATTCTATCTTTACCTAATGTTTTTTTTTAATTAAATGTATTCCATGAATAAGTTTTTCAATTTACAGCATCCTTTTACCAATAGAATACATAGAGCACATGGGGTAGATGCTGACCAATAGGAGAGCAGGATCTTACGGCGGTGACTAGCATCAGGAACCTATGGGAGAGTGGGAGGATGGTGGCGAATCTACTCAGTTGGCGGTGCGCGAGTTTTAAAATTGTTCTCGGTGGTCCGGGCAAATCTCGGGACTTTACAGCAACAACCTTTCGTAACCTGAACTAATTTTGTATGTAGAGCAAAAAAATCTTCGTATTTGCTTTCATAACTTGAATTTTTCGTAAGCTGGGACTTTCATATGTCGAGGTACCACTGTATTAAGTTTTGAAATGACATTCCACTTTCTCAGGAAATATGAGGAACTTGAAGTATATTTAATTTTTTAAAAAATTTTGAGGTTTCCTAATAGTACATATCCAAAAGCTTACTTGGGAAGCGCTTTCCATTTATCATCACAACCAAGTGCAGACACACCAAAAATGAGTTTTTTAAATATTATCAATCTTAATCTCTGTGGTCCAAGCAGCAACTCCAAAATAATAAGAATGAAGTGTAAAAACCATTATACTAATTCCCTGTGTACTTCTCTTTAATTTTTATTTAATATCCTCTGGGTAATGCCACATCTCTACCTACTTGATTATTCCCCACCATTTTCATCACATCTTCATGCCATCCTAACCTTTCAGATTTACAGCTATTTTCTAGTGCATTTACACAACACCTCACAGCTACTTTATTCCAGCTGTGAATCTCAACAGTTTTAGCAGTGACACGGTCAAAATTATAAAATTGTCTTCTTGGGAGCGTATGCCTCCACTATACGTACAACCTAAAAGGGGCTCAGACTACTATATCATTCTATTCAAAAATCTATGTAGTAATTTCTGTCTAATTTCACTTTCAATAACCACCTTTTGTCTACCAACCATAAAAATTTCATCTTGAATTCTGTCTTGAAATCAAACTATCTGGCACTATTATGACATATAATTATTATAAACTAATAAATTTAATAAATCATTATTAACTAATGACAGTGGAGCCTGTCATGGAAAACTACACTTATTACCCAAGCTTCATTTATCTGCAAATATAAAAACATAATTCATTTCTTTAATGACCATCATGCATCAAGACATAAGTTAAATACTTTAAACAATCTCTCTGTTCCACATACCTGTAGGAGCTGTACCAAAAGAAAATCCACCTAAGGCTGGTGCTGTGGTTGTCTGACTTGTTAAGGGAGTTGAAGTTGATCCAAAAGAAAATCCACCAGTTGTTGCTGTAACACTATATTCATTAATAAAATATTTTACAGTAAAAAATTATTTAAGTAACAAAGTACAGGTACTGTGCTTATAATTTACTGAACAGAGAATAATCCAATTAACTACATGACTTTGGGAAATATTCTGTTAAAATAAGAATATTTCTAGCACTATCATTATTATTATTACAGCATTATCATCATCTTTATTTTTGTCTATCACAGTCATCCTATTTGACTGGGGACTTTTTAAACAGAATTTTATTATTATCATTATTAAAGGTTATTGTTGCTTCAGCAGCATTAATCTTGTATAGGTTCTTCTCTATTTTTCTTATTGCGGCCTTTTCATTGCTATTAGACAGGTGAGTAACACACCATGTGGTTATAATAGATATAAGGACAAAACTGATATAAATAATACCAAATTTGTCCTTACAAAATCAGTATAAATAATACTGATCTATACTTATATCTATTATGACCAAAATAAGTGTTACTCACCTATCTACGTAGCAAAGAAAAGGACGCAATAAGACAACCTGAGAAGAACCTCTACAAGATTAATGCTGCTGAAGCAGTAATAACCTTTAACAAGACTTGTTTAAAAGAGGGTGTCTTACCCGATTATTATTATTATTATTATTATTATTATTATCATACTGTATAATATTATTATTTTTATTATTACTATTTTTAGATTTTCTTTTTCTTTTTTGTCTATCACAGTCATCCTGTTTGAATGGGTGGTTTTATGTTTGAATGGTGGTTTTATAGTGTGGGGTTCCAGGTTACATCCTGCCTCCTTAGGAATCCATCACTTTTCTTACTTCTGCTTGAGTCCTGGAGCTACTTCAGCATCTAATTTTTCCAGGTTCCTTTTCAGGGACATTGGGATCATACCTAGCGTCCCTATGATTATGGGTACAATTTCCACTGGCATATCCCATATACTTCTTATTTCTATTTTTAGGTCTTCATACTTATCAATTTTTTCGCTTTCTTTCTCATCTACTCTGGTGTCTTATAGTATTGCGACATCGATGCATGATACTTTCTTCTTGGCTTTGTCAATCAACGTCATGTCTGGTCTATTTACAAATATCACCCTATCTGTTCTGATACCATAGTCCCGGAGGATCTTTGCCTGATCATTTTCTATCACTCCTTCAGGTTGGTGCTCGTACCACTTATTACTGCAAGCTAGCTGGTGTTTCTTGCACAGGCTCCAGTGGAGGGCTTTTGCTATTGCATCATGCCTCTTACTGTATTGGTTCTGTGCAGGCACTCGACATTTCATTTGCTTCTGTGATTTAAGGTCTCATTCTTCACATTGCACTTCCTGCTTTTCAATTATATTCATCAGAAATTATTTCCAGGGTTACGATGCATGTTCCAGCGTTATGTTGCCTATAACGCTGATCTGGCAGAAGAAATATGACACCAAAAATGCAAAATAATCAATAATTGAAGGTTTCCTTGATGAAAAATGCAATAAGAATGCAGTTTACATAGTTTTGAATGCACCCATAGCATTAAAGGTAAGATTTTCTTAGGATTTTTGATGATGTTCCAGCTTACAACGACTTTCAGCTTATGATACGTCTCAAGAACGGAACCCCCGTCGTAACCCGGGGACTATCTGTACTATAATGAACAATAATTTTCATACACAATTATCGTTAATATGACTGAATTGTTCAAAACGGTTACAAGCAGCTTTGCGTGCTGCCTCACTGATATTTGCTGTGTTTTTGTTATAAGAGCACAGGGGAACGTGAAAATAGAGTTTCATAAAATAATTTTTAAAATGCCATGGATGGTACAGAAGATGATTTGGAAGACGGCTGAATGCAAACTGGAATGTTTACATCTGGGCAGTCGGCAGACAGTAGTTACTGCCTAACCACCTTCAAGAATTTTAACAGCCGTGTTCCAGCTTTGCCATAAGTAATTCCTATTGTAAAGGACTGTGGGTTTGTATATTGTGTAAGAATACATTTTTTTAATGTTTCTCTATGAGGCTTGGACTTTTCAAGCCTTCTAATTTCATATTTTCCTTCATCATGTTTTGATAATTCTGTTCATATCATCAATTATGTACTGTTCTTTAATTTATCTAACATGATTTCACATGGATTCATTGTTAAAATTTCTCCTGATAGATTCACAAATTTATATATGGCATCTTTCATAATATTCATTCACTCCTATACTTACTAGCAACTGCAGCAGATGGCGCTCCAAGTGAGCCAAAGCTATACCCACCACCAGCTGAAGTTGTGGCTGGAGTTGACAAAAACCCTTTGTTGGCATTAGTGGTCGTTGTCTGGGACTGACCAAAACTAAATACAGATCCTGAAATAATTTGGGGGCATCAGTGCCTGTTGTATGGGACTGGCCAAAATCCAGTGATAGCAATAACTTTATAAGTATATAGTACATCAGTGTAAGTATTACTTTAGCAACAATAAAAAATCACAATTTTTGAAAGTAAATTGTATTTTTCCTAACTATACAAACCTGAGGTCCTTTACATAAGGAATTACTTTCAGCGCCAGCTGGAACTCTGTTGTAAGATTCTAATAACAAGGTAGTTAGGCAGTAACTGCTTGTCTGATAGTCGGGAGTCCTGCCCAACTGGACGTAAACATTCACTTTGCTTTAGACCCAGGAACAGATTGAGGGGTGGCATAAGGTGGGCCTATATGTAAAAGGCCTCAGCTTTGTATAGTTAGGAAAAATGGGATTTTGACGGAGGAAAAATCTATTTCTGGGCAATGACCTGTGTCGCCCAGTGAAATGTCCCTTTGATACTCATTTCTAAGGTATAAATATTGCTATACATACCAGAGAAAAAAGAGAAACGGTAGTGCCAGAGTATTCTGGCTAGCTCACCTTTTAGTTAAAGGTGTCGGTATAGTATCTGGGGCGAGTGGAAGCCACTACCAGAGGTCCCTTGCCATTTAGTCTCTCTCTCCTTCAAAATCCCCCGCCTACAGAGGAGCCGGACTAAAGCCCCGCTACCTGCTACTACTACGGTCAGCGTCTTTGTTTTCATTCCTGAAGATAGTACCCAAGCTTGGGCCAAATAGGGTGTGGAATAATACAAAAGGAGAAAGGGTGGGATTTCACTGGGCAACACAGGTCATTGCCCAGAAATAGATTTTTCCTCCGTCAAAATCCCATTTCTGGGGTCAACCTGTGTCGCTCCGTGAAATAGTGCCAGAGAATTGGCCCCTTCAAGCTTGGAAAGGTCAGTGCAGATAGAAATTAATACTAGGTAAATCAAAACACAAATAGGGTTAATATCTATAATATGTTATTGTTATAATACAATTAAGTTTGTTCATATTACTGGCAGATATATATATAGCTGTATTCTCCGAAGTCCGACAGAATTTCAAAATTCGCGGCACACACGCAGTGGGCGGCCAGGTGGTGGTACCCATTCCCGCCGTGGGAGGCGGATATCAGGAAACTATTCCCATTTTCTATTCATATTTTATCAGTGCCACTGTCTCCTGAGGGGAGGTGGGTGGGCACTTTAATTATATATATCTGCCAGGTAAGTATGAACAAACTTAATTGTATTATAACAATAACATTTTGTTCATGAAACTTACCTGACAGATATATATATAGCTGAATCCACCTTCGGATGGTGGGAAGAGACAGAATAGGATTTTTGGGAAACTAAATTAAGTTGATGATATACATCTTGGTTCCTCACCTGTTAGCATAGCCGACTTCGTGATTACTGTCACTAAAGTCTGCTTCTGCGTTACTAGAGTTGCCAGCGAGGTAGAGACCTGTAATGCTGGTGCGCTCTAGATGATCTGTCAACAGGGGCGTGACCACAATGTGACTAGACATATTGACCATACTTCTGAGGGCAACGAAGCTAAAACCACCACCTGACCTAACCTATTAAAGTTAGTTCCATAACTTCTAGGCTAAAGAAAAGGAACGCGCCTCAAGCGACCAACCCTTCAAAGTTAAAAGCACACCTATCCCTTTTCTATAGGATAGGATTCGTGTTGCTTGCTGCCCCCAATAATATATCTACGGATATGTATGGTCCTAGCGACTTACAGATCTCAAATATCGTCTTCACATCCCGTCGGGAGTGTGAAGCGAACACAGAGTTGCTTCGCTAAAGCGTGGCACTCAGGATGTTACTGAGTGTCATGCTCTGTTGAAATGCTTCCGAGGCCGCGCCCTCACCTCTTGAGCATTCATATTAAGAAAAAATCTCAAATCTTTATGCAAACATAATGAATGAGGACTTCTTAAAAGAAACTCCTTGACTATAATGCCAGGGTGTTCTTGGACATGAACCAGTCTGGTCTTTTACGGAACACCGCAGATTGTCCGTTGACCTCGATTTACTATAGTTTTATTAAGATAAAACTTGAGAGACCCGACAGGGCACAGGACTCTCTAATGCCTTTGCCCAATAATTTGTGCCATACCCTTGGTCTCCAAACCTTCGGGTCAAGGGTTAGACAGGTTTTCGTTCTTATCAAGAACGGAAGGCTTAGAGGACAGACCGCATTATGTCCTTTAAAGCTAAAAACCTCTGATGATAGCTAAAAGCTCACTAACCCTCTTTGCCGTGGCTAGAGCGGTTAGAATGTTAGCCTTTCTGGTCACGTGTATTAAGTTCGCAGAAAGGATAGGTTCGAAATGCTTTTGGCATCAGAAACTCAGACTACGTCTAAGTTCCATGCCGGAACCTGCGATCCAGAGAATTTCAAGATCTCCAGACCTCAAAGATCGTGAAGCTTTGTTGTTTGACAGAACCGAATCTCTGAGCCTAGAGGCCGTCAACAACATATTTGCATATTCTACAATAGTTAGGACTTCTATCTTATCTCGTACTTCATACGGAAAGATAGAACCATAAAGAAATTCACAGAGGTCGAGTTGGAGGAAACAGTCATTTCCCTTCACTATCCAGAAACGGCCCGCTCCGATTGAACACTGAAAATAGGCAGCACTGCTTTGCCTTGGCCAAGAGACTGCCATTAATCTAGAAGATCTTATCGCTTCTCGATAGTCTGAACGCCTTCAGACTCAGAGAGGAGAGATATTAGATACTTCACTAAGTGACGAAGTTAGATTACACCGATTCTCTCGGGAAGGGTCTTTGGACAATTCTCCTGAATTACCTGACCTCTGTGAATCCAAACCTCTTAGAGGCCAACATGTGGCGACTAAAGCTAATCCTCTAGGATCATGAATAAGGGAACAACTTAAGAGGAAGCTCCTTCGTCTTCAAAATTACGAAAAACTTAACGAAAGGACGCCCTCAGTCTCTCCTCACTTTCGAAATACTTCTAAGTGAGGATTACTCAGACGTCAGTAGTTGTTGCCTTCGATCGAGAAGACCCGCACGGACGTGCACTAGTTTAACGAACCTCTTGAGGACCGTTACGTTTCCGTGCCCAAGCCCATAACCAATTCTCTGTTCTTGAGCTATGAAAGAGCTGAGAAATTATCCGAGATGATTTGGGCCACTCGATCCAAAACTCACCCTTCGAGGAACTGGAGAAGCCGACCAATTTGGCTTCCAATTCTTTCAGACAATGTGCCAGAACATCTGTTCCTCTGTTCGGATGTCTGGCACCCTCTCGCTATCACCCGAGGTGATCCTCAAGCCGTTGAGAGAAAATTAGAATTATTACAAGATCTTTGATGTTATTCCAATTTCTTCGTGAGGAAAAATTGTAGAGGTCTGAATAATTGCTGTTTATTCAGGGAAAACAAGCTTCTCCAGCGAGGAAATGGTCCCCAGCAAACTCATCCATTCCCTCACTCAGCCTGCTTCCTTCCCTAAATAAGGCTGCACTTTGCATAAGCAGGAGAGCATTATTATAGTGCTATGCCGCGGTAGATTCGTACAGAGATCTGTTACCGTGCGGTAAACCCGCACCGAACAAGTATAAGAGATATCTTGTTGAAATTTTCTAAGTAAACGGAAGGCATGTTCATTCATGATTACTAGAAATTTCCTCAACCCGAGGCTAAAATCCATGATTGTAGGGCAGAGAGACGCAACCAAACGCGCATGACACCGAGCTAGCCGGTACTGCGTAGATCACATCACAGTAACAGCAGCCTTGTTCATTGTCTCGCACTATCTGCCTGAGTTGCCAGCTACTCCTTTTACGAAGGGATAGGTATGAAATTATCGAGCAAAAGGAAACTCTCAAGCAGGCATATTTTAAACGAAACAAAATTCGCTAAATACAGAATCTGAGTTGGTGTTGTCGTAACAATACCTGAATAGTTATTCTTACTCCGAAAACTCTTGGAAGGTTGAAGGGAGTGTCAAATAAATACATTAGAACAACAGTTCTTTCGGCTTCTATCCGCAGAGGTAAATACTATATGCGTATATGACTTGACCCATGCGTTAGCAAAATGACGCAAAGATAAACTACGTAAGTATTGTAGTAATTTGAACATCGAATTCTCTACTACATCTTTCCTCGACGAGGAAGAGAGAAAGAAAGGAAAACGACTGTCCACGTTCTAATGAATGAGACTTTTTAAAAGAACTCCTTGACTCTTTGCCAAGAAAAGGGAGTAATATTCGAATAGAGATCATCAAGAGAGAACCGAGGATCGAAAAGGACGTTCAATGTTCTGATGATATTGGACATAAGACTTCTGGATCTAGTCTACAAGTCTTTTTCTTACTCCCGGATGAGCCTCTGAAAATGAATGAGAGCTCTTCGAAATTTGTTAATGAGTTTATCCGCTTAAACGATAAAAACGTTAAAATCTATGTCAATGAGAACTACCCCATTTATGAGGGGTCCCCCACTTAAATGACAAAACGTTTAGTATCTTGACAATGGGGAAAACGTCCTTACTAGACAAAACTATTAGCACTTTGCTAATAGGGGAGGGCAACCCTTTAACATGACCGAAAGTCACCCAGGAATCCGAGTATATAATCTTCCGATTCTCAGAGAAATCGATGAAGAGGAAAGAGGGATCGAAGAAAAAATTCGGGTATGTCTCTCCGCTAACTCCGAATCCTTTTAAAAATTTCTGTAAAGGAATGTCCTGTGGAGAGTCCTGAAAAAACCTCCTCTTGACGAGCGTTTATAAAGCGTCAAGCGTCCTAAGAAACGTCCTGAACAGCAAATAAAACGCCTTCTACAAGTCTTTTCTCTCGCAAAGCGTCCTGCCGAGCTTCCACCGAAGCGTCCTGGCGAATGTGCACAAAAGCGTCCTCAAAAGCGTCCTGCTGAGCGTCCTCAAAAGCGTCCTGCCGAGCGTCCTCAAAAGCGTCCATTTTGGCCTTTTTTAAGGCGTACCTGCTGCATCAGTCTCAAAAAAACGTCATGCTTAGCTACGAGCGTGTCTGAGCAGAGAACACCAAGTCTTCTGAACGACGTTTCAGAGAGGAACTCGTTGAGCGCCTTGATGCATGCAAGGCCCGCCAAGAGGCGTCCTGGCGAGCGACCTTGCCAACATCTCAATGTTATGACGAACCGCGTTTTGCGTATGACGTTGAATATTTTTAAGGGACGTCCTCATGCGAGTCTCCATGGAGAGCGCACGCTGCTCCTGAAGAGTGTGAACACTAAAGGAAGACGTATGGCTTTCGTCTTCCGCAAGGTGCTTGCCGAAGCGTCCTGGAGAATGTCTCTACTTATAGGACGTCGAGCACCTCCAAAAGCTTCCTCACGTCTAAATTGCCCTTCTTATGCCGACCAGAGACATAAGTTGTTTGACGTGCAAAGCAGCTTGCCGGCCGTCAAACTTATCAGCTTGCTTTCGAAGTTAAAGCGAACGTTACATAACGTATACGGAGCGCCATGAGGAGAGGAGACGAATACTGAGTTGCTCCTCCAAAAGGTGGAATCAAGAATGTCCTTGATTACCAAATTCTTTTGGAATGCTAGCGAGGTTGAAACAGCTCTAACTTCATGAGCGTTCACTCGCAGGAGGCTCAAATCACTCTTCTGGCAAGATGAATGAACCTCCTTAATAATGTACAAGTGATATATACATGAGCGTTCATATGCATGAGCGTTCACTCGCAGGAGGCTCAAATCACTCTTCTGGCAAGATGAATGAGCCTCTTTAATAAATGTATAAATGATGTATACATGAGCGTTCACTCTCAGGGGGCTCAAATCACTCTTCTGGCAAGATGAATGAGCCTCCTTAATAATGTATAAATGATGTATACATGAGCGGTCACTCGCAGGAGGCTCAAATCACTCTTCTGGAAAGATGAATGAGCCTCCTTAATAATGTATAAATGATATATACATGAGCGTTCACTCGCAGGAGGTCAAATCCACTCTTCTGGCAAGATGAATGAGCCTCCTTAAATGTCCCTTAGAAAAAGAGCCAGTGCATTCTTCTAAAAGGGTAAATGTGGTCTCTTTTACTCCTCATCCTCTCGTGACGAGAGAGAGGACGTGAAGCGTCCTCTCTCTAAAGCTTCTTTGGGAGGGGGTGCGAGTCCTTCCGAGAGCCCCAACCCCTGTGTGGGGAGGATGCCTCGGAGGCCGAGAAACAACCCTTGAAGCTTCGTGCACGTGCTCGATCTTCGGCAGCCTGGGAAGCGACAACAGGACCTGCCGAAAGGAAGCCAGATCAGCATGAAAAACCCGTAACCCTCCTTCGGCTTTTGACATGCCCTCTCCTGGTTTCTGGGAGTCCGACAGAGGTCTTATGGCCCTAGAGGCGTTATGGGGGCCGATCTGACGTTCCCTCCTAACGAGAGAGAGGACGTGAAGCGTCCTTCTTCTCTAAAGCTTCTTAAGAGGGCGCGAGTCCTTCCGAGAGCTCCAACCCTTGCGCGGGGAGGAGGCGCCTCGGAGGACGAGAAGCAATCCTTCAAGATTCGTGCGCGTGCACGATCTTTAGCAGCCTGGGAAGCGTCAACAGGTTCTGCCGAAGGGATGCCAGATCGGTGGGGAGCCCCCGTAATCCTCTTGCGGCTTTCGACATACCCTCTCCCTGAGTCCTGGGAGTCCGACAGAGGTCCAGGCCTAGAGGCATTATGGGGCCGATCTGACGCCCCCTCCACAACACAAGGGGCACTACACTTCACAACACTGATTGGAGAGCGAGCACTTTAGTCTAAGATTACTTGATGTAATCCTCTAGCAGACACTTCTTCTAGGCCCGTAAGCCATACCACAGGGTTAGGCAAAATAAAATCTACAGGAGGTTAGAAGGTTCATTATTTCTAACTTCTGTTTACTGTGGAGGAAAACTCCTGATTCTAACACGCTCTAAAATGCGTACATGAATCCTACTTCTTCCGTAATCAGTCACACATTACACTAATTACATTGAACTTATGCAAAGGAAAACAGTAAAACCCGCCCATATACACTAAGCGAGTGTCTACCGAAAAGTTCCGGTAGCTTCACCATCCCCATGCAGACAACAAAATCTGAAACTAGGCTAACTAGCCTCAGACATCAAATGCAATGAAAAATTTACGATAGCGTATGCCTAGCCACAAATCCAAGTCAATAATCGTAAGAATAATTAGGATACTTAAGCGGCTAATGAAGTTTCAAAATCCTAGGCGGAGGTCTGTAAACAGTTGTTTACCGACCGGCGACAGAAAAAATATGAATAGAAAATGGGAATAGTTCCTGATATCCGCCTCCCCAGCGGCGGGAATGGGTACCACCACCTGGCCCCGCCCACTGCGTGTGCCGCGAATTTTGAAATTCTGTCGGACTTCGGAGAATACAGCTATATATATTATCTGTCAGGTAAGTTTCATGAACAAAATAAAGCTTAATCATACAACAAAATGATAAATTTACCAATCAACATTGAGTTTTAATGAACCTTAAAGTAACTTATCTACACTAAGACAAAAAACCAGATTTCAATAAATACAGTAACTAACAATCAATTTAACAAGGGAACTAAGCCCAGATACAAAGTTACAAAAATCCAGTATATACACATTGTCATCCAAGGTAAGGCAAACACAGTGACGACCGAGCCTAAGGCTAAAGGGTGCTAGTGAGGCAGGTAGAAGGGAAGAGCTACTAGAGAGATATAGGCTAAGTATTACTTATTTATGCAGTGTCAGGGGAAATTGTGTTTCCGGCTGCCACTGCTGGGAATTTAAGGGCCTCTAAAGACTTCAAACAGTGGCGTTTAAATACTGTCAGAGATTTCCAGCCTGTGTATTTCTTGAGATCATCAAAATTCATATGCTGAAAGTAATTGATGGAGGTGGCAACTGCCCTAACATCATGCGCCCGTGGAAAAGAATCTGGGATAGCTTGTTTTATAAAATACAAAATTTGTTGCCTAATTCCTTTTAAGGAAATAGTACCACCCTTTTCCCTAATGAACAAGGGGCCTGAGGATATCAGGGTAGTTCTGCTTAAGTATGCTTTTAGGGAATTAACTGGACATAAGGACTGGTCCTGTGGAGGTGGAATAATTTTCCAAGGGTCCCACCTTACTTGTGGGTCTTCATTTTTGGCTAGAAACTGACGATCTGGATAAAGTAATACGTAGATCTCCTGAGGGAAGAAATTCAATGTGACCTGGTTCCCTAGAAAGAGCCGACAGTTCTGAAATTCTAGCTCCTGAGGCCAAGCTTATTAGGAATAACATTTTCCTCAAGAGAGCTATATACTCACATGAGTCATTATTGGTTTCAGAGGCCAGTTTTAGGACATCATTTAAAAACCATGAGACTGATCTAGGTCTCTCAGATGGCCTAAGCCTAGCGCAAGCCTTTGGGATAGATGAAAAATATGAATCTGTTAGATCTATCTTGAAACCAAACTAGAGGATATTTTTAAGTGCAGATTTGGCATTAGTAATTGAGGCGAAAACACAGCACAGGTAAAAAACGCGTGTGGCGCCGACAATGCTATCGAAAGGAATGAAAACAAAGACGCTGACCGTAGTAGTACCGGGTAGCGGGGCTTTAGTCCGGCTCCTCTGTAGGCGGGGGATTTTGAAGGAGAGAGAGACTAAATGGTAAGGGACCTCTGGTAGTGGCTTCCACTCGCCCCAGATACCATACCGACACCTTTAACTAAAAGGTGAGCTAGCCAGAATACTCTGGCACTACCGTTTCTCTTTTTTCTCTGGTATGTATAGCAATATTTATACCTTAGAGACGAGTATCAAAGGGACATTTCACGGAGCGACACAGGCTGAGCCCAGAAATACAATTTACTTTTAAAAATTGTGATTTGTTCCTACACGTTATACAAACTATCAGTCCTTTACATAAGGAAGACTTACTTCTTGGTGGGAGGGATCTGAGTCTTGTGAACAGACTGGTGTTTGCCCAACCAAGGTTCCCTCCCTGGTCATAAGAGGAAGGGGGGCAGCCTTGCCTCTCTCCAAATAATCGGAGTGAGATTACTGCAAGACCAATGGGCAGACCTCTGGACCAATACATATGAGGGAGGCATGCGTAACCTCTTATGAACAGCAAAGAAGAACTTATAGTCGGAAGCAAGAGGCCAAATATGATATTGTTATGATACAATAAAGTTTGTTCATACTTACCTGGCAGATATATATATAGCTGTATTTTCTGAAGTCCGACAGAATTTTAAAAACTTCCGACACACGCAGTGGTCGGCCAGGTGGTTAGTACCCATTCCCGCCGCTGGGAGGCGGGTATCAGGAACCATTCCCATTTTCTATTCATAATTTTTATTTCCACTGTCCCCTGAGGGGAGGTGGGTGGGTACTTGGATTCTTATACTATATATCTGCCAGGTAAGTTATGAACAAACTTTATTGTATCATAACAATATCATTTTGTTCATGAAACTTACCTGTCAGATATATATATAGCTGAATCCCACCTTTGGAGGTGGGAAGGGACAGAATAGAAGGATTTTGGGAAACAAATGCATGCAGATGATTTACATCTTGGTTCCACCTGTTAGCATAGCTGACTTCGTGATTACTGTCACCCAAGTCTGCTTCTGCTTTAATAGAGTTGCCAGCGAGGTAGAGACCTATAAAGCTGGTGCACTCCAGATGATCTGTCAACGGGGGCGTGACCACAATGTGACTAGACCATATTGACCATACCATGAGGGCTAAGAAGTACAATAAATATATATATAAATAAATATATATCACCACCTGACCAACCTAGCCAAAGTTAAGGTGTGTTAACTAAGGCTTAAGAGTTAAGAAGTCGCCGTTGTCGGCGACTCCACAACTAAATTAAGAGCTCTTCCTAACCATTTTCTACAGGATAGGATGAGTGGTACTTCTTGCCCCCAAGATTGTGTCTGCAGACACGTATGGCCCTAGCGAGCAGCAGATCTCATATGCCATCTTCACATCTCGCAGGGAGTGTGAAGTGAACACAGAGTTGCTTCGCTAAAACATGGTACTCAGGATGTTGCTGAGTGCCATGCTCTGTTGAAATGCTTCCGAGGCCGCGCCCTCAACCTCTGTGAGCATTCAGAAAAAAGATTTCAAATCTTTGTGCAAACACAATGAAGGAGCATTTTTGAAAGAAACTCCTTAACACTAAAGCCAGGGTGTTCTTCGATATGGCAAGTCTGGTCTTTTTCGGAACACTGCAGATTGCCCGAATGACTTTGACTTTCTTGAGTTTTATGTAGATAAAACTTGAGAGACCCGACAGGGCACAGGACTCTCTCTGGCTCCTGCCCACTAACTTGTGCCATCCTTGCTTCCAAGCTCCTGGCCCAAGGACAAAACGGGTTTCCATTCTTAGGCCACAACGGAAGGCTTAGAGAGCACACCGCCTTGTTTCTCTAAAGCCAAAACTTGTGACGATGGCTTAAAATCTCACTAACCCTCTTTGTCGTATCTAGGGTGGTTAGAAGAAGGCCTTCCTGATCACATGCAAGAAGTTAACAGGAAGGAGAGGTTCGAATGCTTTGACATCAAGAACTTCACACTACGTCTAAGTTCCATATTGAAAGCTTCGATCTGGACATGCACAGTCAGTCCGTCTGTACTAAAGTCAGGTGACCGACCAGTTGACCAGTCAGACGAATCAAGGACAGCAAGGCTGTACCCTGAAGACCATAAGGCACTATTCTTAGCTGAAGGAGAGTTGTCTGGACTGCCTGGGCGATTCAATCTAAGCAAACCTTGGGGGTGTATCAACGCAACCCAACGTCGTCAGCGAATCAACTCCTGACTCGAGCTTCTGGTGCCAGGAGAAAGGAGCGAGGAGCAAAAAGGCGATTCAGTCCGAAGGAAGAATGCCTGACAGTCCAACCTGGTCTCCATGTTACACGATCATCGGAGGTGTATAAACGCAACCGACTTCGTCAACAAGAAACTCAGGGCTACTATATGTCGCCTGATCTTCGCCACGGAGTGTCCTGACTCCGAGAGAACAGGTGAGACAAAAAGTAGATGGTGAGCGAGTTTCGAGATTCCACAGAACTCAAGATCGTGAAGGGCTTTGTTGGTTTGACAGACGCAAATCTCTGAGCCCAAAGGCCGTCAACAACATATTTGCGTATTCTTTAATAGTTGTGACTGCCAGCTTATCCCATTCTTCAGACGGAAATGGAAGACGGTAATCTTAATCCTGTCAACATCTCGATAGTCTGAACGTAGTCAGACTCAGAGCGGAGAGGTTATAGGTACCTTTCGAGTTAGAGTAGACCGACTCTCTCGGAAAAGGTCCTTGGAAAGTGAACTAGGAAGTATGTGACCTCTGTGAATCCAGGATCCTGAAGGCCAACATGGGGCGATCAGCGTCATTGTCGCTCCCTGTGACGTCATAAATCCTCTTATTACATTTCCTAAGCGAATGAAAAAGGGGAAAAGAGACTAAACATCCATCCCCGTTCAATATCATAGGATGGCGTTTAATGGTACCGATCCCGGATCGAGAATAAGGGAGCAGAGAAGAAGAAGCCTCTTCGTCCTCAACATATCGAAGAGAAGAATGAAAGGGCGTCCCTAAAGTCTCCACAACTCTCAACTTACTTCTAAAGAAAGATTCCACTCGGAAGTCAATAGTTGCTGCCGTCGATCGAGACGATTCGTACAGACTTTTGCAATCCTGTAACGAACCTCTAGAGGATCGTTACATTCTACGCCTGTTGTTATAATAGGCTCTTTCTCGTAAACTCGAACAGGGACCGAGAGAAGATACTTCTTAAGATATGAGAGAGCTGTGGAATATCAGAGTTGATATGGACCACTGGTTCCCAAAAACTCGTTTCGAGGACTGGAGGGACTACCGAATCGCTTTTATTTCTTTCAGATTAAGATCCAGGACATCTGAAACCCTATCCAGATGTCCGGCACCTTCTTTCTATCACCTCAGGTGATAGACGCACTGAGAGATGTTCAGAATCATTCCTAGATCTTTGAATAATATTTCAGTTTCCCGGTAGGAAAAAACTGTGGTCTGAATTGCAGTCTATTCGGGGAAACAAACTTCTTCAGGAAGGAAATGGTCCCCAGCAAGCTCATCCATTCCCTCCCCGAGTATGCTTACTTCCCTAATAAGTCTGCGCTTTGCCTAAGCAGGAGAGCATATAAAAGTGCAATGTTGCGGTAGACTCGTAGTTCTATACCGTGCGGTAACGAGCACCGAAAGGATTAAGAAATAACTCTGGTGAACATAGTAAGGCAAAACGAATGCAACGTTTATTCATTCACGTAAGAAATCCCCTCAATCTTAGGCTAAAGTCCGTGATTGTAGGACAGAGATACAGTTAGTCAGTCAATCCCGCAGGAGAGACGTAACCGCCAGCACAGAGATACGGTTAGTCAGTCAATCCCGCAGGAGAGAGAGACGTAACCTACAGCGCACGACAGCGCACGATCTCGGTTGGACTGGAGGACAGACACTGCGTGACAGCAGCAGCCAGCAGCTTACGAACGTCGTCTCTTAACTTTGTGTCTGGGTTGCCAGCTACCCTATTCTACGAAGAAATAGGTCCGTTATTTTTTGAGCAGAAAGACTCTCAAGCCGGTATATTTAAGCGAAACAGAAAACGCTAAATATATAGATGCGTTTGTGTCGTCAGAACACTACCATACAACGGTAAAAGATAAATCGGAAACTCCTGGAAGGCTGCAGGGAGTAACGATTAAATGTCCTTAAAATAGACAATAGACCTCTCGGTTGCCATCCGAAGAGGTAACTACAGCAAGCGTATATGACTTGAACCAACCAGAAGTAAAATAACGCAAGGCAAAATATGAAATTATATCACAATAAAGTTTGTTCATACTTACCTGGTAGACATATATATAGCTGAATTCGGAAATACAGCTACATACATATCTGACAGGCAAGTTTCATGAACAAAACTTAAGAGAATCGAAGCAGTCAGCTCAAGCTTCTTATGTTATTGGACATAAGCGTTCATTGACGTAGTCTACAAGTCTATTTCTTGTACGGAGTCTGCGAATGACGGAATGATGAGCTCTTCCGAATCTTGTCAATAAGAGCTTATTCGCTTACGCAATATCAAGTTAATGAGATGTTTGTCAATGAGAACTAACCCATTTACGGGACAAGGAGATATTTTGTCAATGAGGGGATACCCACTTACTTGACAAAACGATAGTATATTGTCAATGGGGGAAAGTCACTGAAATGACAAAGCGTAATCCAGGAAGTCGAGCATTTTATTTTTACGATTCCCGTCTCAAACAAGGAAGGGGCAAGAATCCTGTTAAGAGACTGGGTTTACGGCAGGTAGAACGACGATGTTCAATTCGGCAGCGTAGTCCCGACTAGAAACTAACAAAATCTATCATCTGAAAAACCCTTTCAGATGGGCTAAAAAGCTTGCAAAATTATCCTGGGAAGAGGAAGAAACTCTCCAACCAGCTTCCTTTCCCGTATCACAACTAATGCCTGCTAAAGCTTAAAATTTCTATTGGCAGTAGTTATGGCAAAGGAAGTCCTGTCTTGCGCTTTCCTGAAGAGCGTCCTTTTGATGAGTGCCTTTGCAAGAATCCTACTGAACGTTGCCGAGAGTCCTGACGTGCAGGACATCGAGACATAACCCGTAACTGCCTTATCGCAAAGTCTTGACTGCGGTAGAGAAAACGAGATCTTCCCTTGAGCTTTCCTTAACTCTATCCACCTTTGCGAAAAGCAATATAATATTGACAGAGACCTCTTGAATTCAAGAAACCCGAGGTCTTGCTGGGTTTCGAAGACGAAGTTGTCTGTTCACTTTAAGCTTCCTCCGAAGCACTGCTTACTTCACATTCTTGCATGTGAGGTATAAGGTATCACCGAAGGTAGAGGTAAAAATTCTTGAGGCCCAAATCGTAAACAAGAGCTTGAAGAGTTCAACAGAAAACGTTCAGCCAGGCGACACACTGGCGTGCGCTGGCCGCATGCTGGCGCTCGGCGTCCACTGACGAAGCAGCGAGCACGCTTCGGCGTCCCACTGACGAGCAGCGAGCCACGGCTCGGCTGTCCAACTGACGAGCAAGCGAGCACGCTCGGGGCGTCCACTGGCCGCCGGCGGCGGCTGCCGCGTCGGCTCGGATCCACTGGCGTGTCACTCGGGCGTCCACTGGTGCGCGCTTGGCGTGCAACCCGTAGCGCGCCTGGCGTCCATCCGAACATCCCGTCCAAGCCTAGCGTCAAAAGAAGCGTGCAGAAAAGCGTCACGCTCCTGAAAGGCGTCAAAACAAGCGAGAGAAACTGCCTTCAGGGAAAAGCGAGATACATCTCGGAGAGAAATCCGACTGCACGAAACAGTCTCAGGAGAAGGGTTGATCGTGTGAGAATACGAGGGGCGAGGGAAGCTTCTTACTGGCGAGGAACGCCTTATTATTCTCGCCAAGTAACAAAGCTCGGACGTCCGCTCTCAAAAAGCGTCCTGCTACTAAGACTTCTTTAGTTCTTTTCTATTTCTCGGTGGAAAGACGTACACGTGATCAGGCGAACGTTTCGCCTTCTTACTTCTCACTGGAAGCATAACGAGAGAGAGAGGACGAGAGAGGAACGTGTGAATCGTCCTCTTTCATAAAGCTTCTATTTAGAGGGCGCGAGTCCTTCCGAAAGCTCCAACCCCTGCGAGGGGGAGGACGCTTCGGAGGACGAGAAGCAATCCTTCAGGATTCGTGCACGTGCACGCACTTAGGCAGTCTGGGGATTTTCATCAGAAACTGCCGAAGGCACGCCAGATCGGTGGGGGTTCCTCGTACCCTCCTTCGGCTTTCGACATGCTCTCTCCCCGGGTCCTGGGAGTCAAGCAGAGGTCCCGGCCTAGTGGCGAAATAAGGCGATCTGACGCACCCTCCACCACACAAGGGGCACTGTCACTGCACTTAGCCACTTCACTATTGCTCTCTAAAGCAAGCACTTTCGATTCTAAGATACGAATCGAAAGAGTATTAGAGAAAGGGCAATAACCTCTACAGACACTGTTTAGGGCCCGAAGGCAACATTACAGGGTTATGAGAAACAATACAGAAGTAGCACTCTTCACAACAATGAAGGAGAGCGATCACCTCTCGCAGACATATTCATAACCCGTAGGCCATACTACAGGGTTAGGCAAAAAAAAAAAAGTCTACAGGAAGGTTAGCAGGTTCACTACCTTGACTTTTGTTTACTGATTAATTTGCGTACATACGAATCATACGTTTTCCTTACGGAATTAGACATGTTTTACTGATTAATTGCGTACATACGAATCATACATCTTCCTTACGGAATTAGCAAAGTCTCGCACTCCTTACATGACAAATCTCAACAAAGAAGCAAGACTCATACCCTCGTGCATACCAAGTGCGGATCTACCGAAGCTTTCGGTAGCCACACCCTACTTTTGCAGACAACCCCCCTCTGAAACTAGCCTAACTAGATTCAGATATCTTATGCAAAAATGAATCAAATTCAAATCAATTTAAGATAGCGTATGCCTAGCCACAAATCCAAGTAAATCAATTAAAAGACAATTAGGATACTTAGCGGCAATGAAGTTTCCAAAATCTAAGACGGAGGTACTGGGAACAGGTGTTTCCAGCACCAGCGACAGAAAAATTATGAATAGAAAATGGGAATGGTTCCTGATACCCGCCTCCCAGCGGCGGGAATGGGTACTAACCACCTGGCCGACCACTGCGTGTGTCGGAAGTTTTAAAATTCTGTCGGACTTCAGGAAAATAACAGCTAATATAATATCTGAAAAAAAAAAAAAAACAGGTAAAGTTTCATGAACAAAATATAGTACAGTGGTACCTCGACATACAAAAGTCCCAGCTTACGAAAAATTCAAGTTACGAAAGCAAATACGAAGATTTTTTGGGCTCTACATACGAAAATAATTCAGGTTACGAAAGGTTGTTGCTGTAAAGTCCCGAGAATCACCCGGACTGCCGAGAACAATTTTAGAACTCACGCGCCGTCAACTGATTAGACTCGCCACCATCCTCCCACTCTCCCATTGGTTCCTGATGCTAGTCACCGCCGTAAGATCCTGCTCTCCTATTGGTCAGCATCTCTCCCATCGTGCTCTAAGTAAAGGCGTTCTTCAGCCATTGCTTTGCACCAGCGTTATCGTACACACGCGGAATTTGTTCGTTCACATAAATTATTTAGTTCGTTAACGTAAATTTGTGTTAGTGATTTCGTTGTGCTACTTTATCGTGTTGTGTGAGAGCTTAATTAGTATACTACATACCTCAATTACGTACAGTATAGTCATGGGTCCCAAGAAAGTTGCTGAAGTTCACGGAAAGAAGAGAATGCTTTCTATGCAGACAAAAATGGAGATAATTAAAAAGTATGAAGCTGGCATGCGGTTGAGTGTGATCGCTATGGAATACGGCCGAAATCCGTCGACTATAGGCACCATCCTTAAGCAGAGGGAGGCCATCAAAGCAGCTACACCTTCCAAGGGCGTAACTATTTTGTCCAACAAGAGGATGAGATGGAGAGACTGCTTCTTCTATGGATTGAGGACAAAGAAATCGCTGGCAATACGATAACTGAGACGGCAATCTACCAGAAGGCCAGCGCTATTTTCAGCGCTTTGATTGCCCAGGCCGAAGATGACGGAAAAGAAACGACTTCGACGGCAACCCCAGACTTCAAGGCTTCTCGGGGGTGGTTTGATATATTCCGTAAACCGACTGGCATCCATTCAGTGGTGAAGAAATTTAAATTTTGTAAAAAATGTAAAGTATAAAAAAGTAGAAAAAAAAGTATATAAAAAAGAAAAAAAAAATTTAATTTTAAGTTTTTTGTAAAGTCAAGTGTTAACGTTTTGTGCCATTTGTTAATGTGTTTCATAACGTTTAGTGTTAATGTTTCCTGACATTTCTTAATGTGTTTCGTAAAGTTAAGTGTACGTACAAGTTTTCTGCCATTTGTCCTCCTCCTCTGTCGCCACTTTCGGAGATAGCCTCACTCAAAAGGTAAGGTTCCACATTTTACTACATACGTACGTATGCACGTACAGTATTTCTTGTATACCATGTACACTAATACACTTTATTTACAGGTACTATGCCGTACATATTAGTAGCACATATTAAGTTAGGTATTGAATGGTCCAAATTGTTGTTTTTGTACATGAACTTTCCTGTCAGATATATACTTAGCTTTAGTCTCCGACGTTCCCGACAGAATTTCAAATCTCGCGGCACACGCGACAGGTAGGTCAGGTGGTCTACCATTCCCGCCGCTGGGAGGCGGGTGTATGAACCAATCCCGTTTTCTAATCAGATTTTCTGTCGCCGGGACCGACAACAACTGTTGTGGGTTCCTCCGGATAGTCAAATTTGGTGACGTACTGGATCTTTTTGGCTTGGCATATGCTGTTTGTGGACTGTTTTTTTATTTTGTTCTGGATTTTTCTTTAATCATGTCTGATTTGGATTCTGTAGCTAAGACACCTGTTATGTTTAGGGTTTGTTCAGTAGATGTATGTAAGGTGAGGTTGCCGAAAGCTTCGGTGGACCCCTCACACTGTTTGTATGAGGTGTAGGGGGAATGAGTGTTCTTTTATTAACCCATGTAAGGAATGTGAGGGGTTGAATGAGGATGAGTGGAAGTCTCTTTCTTCCTACTTAAGGAAGTTGGAGAGAGATAGGGTACGCAAAGCTTCCTCTAGAAGCTCGAGCAGGTCTTGCGTTAGCGAGTTAGAATCTGATCCTAACCCTCGTGTAGAAGTAGAACCTCCTTGCCCTGTTTCAGCTCCTGCTCCCCGTGCTGAAGCCGAGGATACGTCTTCGGAGGCGGCTGCGTTGAAAGCTACAATTCGCAGCATGGAGCTCAAGATTCGCTCCTTGGAACAAGGTAAGAGTGGCAGTGATAGTGATCTGTGCAGTGCCCCCAGTGTTGTGGAGGGGGCGTCTGACCGGCTCCGTAGTGCTTCCAGGCCTAGACCTCTTCCAGACTCCCAGATCCAGTGGAGGAGGAAAGTCGACAGCCGCAGGAAGGCTAGGGAGAGCCCCCACCGGTCAGGCGTCCCTTCGGCAGATCCTGATGTGCGTTCCCAGGCTGCCTCGGATCGTATAAAGAAGGACATCCTTCGCCAATGCTTCTCCTCGTCTACTTCGCCCTCACCGAAGCACGGCTGGAACTCCCCGGATGCTTCGCGCCCTTTGAAGAGAGCTTGGAAGGCGCCCTGCAGCTCGTTTGCTTCCAGCCCGGAAGTTTTTCCAGAGGAGCCCTCGCTGGACATGAAGAGGCCCAGGAGATCTCGTGACTGCTCTTCTCCGCGCGCGCCTCGCTCTGCTTCTCCGGAAGAGGAGCCTGTGAAGTCTCCTGCTAGCATTCTCGCCGGGCTCCAAGCTCAGATTTCGGCCCTCGCTGACTCCTTGGCCAGTAGCTCTCGTAGAAGGAAGGACGTTTCGCTACCAGTCAAGAAATCTAGACGCCCTTCGTCCGACGTACGCTCTCCTCTACGTAGGCTTTCTTCGCCGGATGTTGCGGCTTCTTCCAAGCAAGGCTCCCCTCTCCTGGCTGCCTCTCCTCCTCGTCCAGGCGCCAGGCAGCTGGCAGGCGCTCCTTGGCTGACGACTACTCTTCACCGGACAGGCTCTGTTCTCCTGGCAGACGCACTTCTCCTGTCAGGCACTCGTCCCCAAGTGTGCGCCATGCACTGGACAGGCGCTCTTTACAGGACAGACACCGATCTTCTACTCCTTCCAGGCGCTCTTCTCCTAACAGGCGCCAAGAGCCTCGCAGGCGCCATTCGCCTGGTAGGCGCTCTTCGCCTGGTAGGCGCTCTTCGCCTGGTAGGCGCTCTTCGCCTGGCAGCCGCTCTCCTCTGGATAGGCACCAAGAGCCTCGTAGGCGCCTCTCTCCTGTTAGGCGCTCGTCACCTGGGAGCCGCTCTCCTCTTGACAGGCCCCAAGAGCCTCGCAAGCGCCTTACGCCTAGTAGGCGCTCTGCCCCTAGTAGCCGCTCTCCTCGCGACAGGCGCCATGATTCTCGCAGGCGCTACTCGCCCAGTAAGCGCCCTTCTACTGGATACGGTTCGCCTCTTGGTAGGAGCCAAGAACCTCAAGGGCGCCCTCGTCTTGAGAGACGTTCTTCGGGTGAGAGGCACTCTCCCTCATACAAGTTATCTTCTGCTTCGAAGCGCGAGTCTTCCCACAGACATTCCATGCCTGATAGACACTCTTTGGTTTTGACTTGTCGATCTCCTGATGACTTGGCTTCCCCTGTAAGGCAACATGCATCGTTTAGACGCCCTTCTCCTGACAAGACCGCCTCTTCAAAGGACCCTCTTCGTTCCCCGTTACAAGAAAACCAGGATGGCTCTGACGAAGAGTCTAGCAAGACAGCAGCGGTTTCTTCTTATAAGAAGCTTACGGAGTTACTGCTCCAGGAATTCGGAGATTCCCTCAGCCCTGCCGCTCCTCCGTCTCCTCATTCGTTGTTCTCGACATCCAAGGCGACGAAAGGATCCTCCTGTGTCAGGATGAAACCCACTTTATCCATGAAGAAGGCACTTAGGAGCTTTGGATCTTGGCTGCTCTCCAAAGAAGAAGCGGGGAAGATGATGTTTCCCTTCCCACCATCTAAATTGTCTGGGCGTACTGGTTTTTGGTATGAGACAGGAGAGCCCTTGGGTCTGGGTCTCCCATCTTCGGCCGACTCGGACTTCTCAGCGTTGGTGGATGCAACCAGGAGATCAGCACTTAACTCTGCAAAGACTTCTTGGGCCAAGAACGAACTCGATCACACGCTGAAGGGGATGTTCAGAGTTCTAGAAGTTTTTAACTTCTTGGATTGGTCTCTGGGAGTCTTGGCTAGGAAGACACAAACTCCAGATGCTATTTCTCCCGAAGACCTACACTGCGTCCTATCCTGTATGGATAAGTCCGTAAGGGACGGAGCGGGCAAGATCGCATCTTTGTTCGGTGCAGGAGTAGTCAAGAAGAGAGCAGTGTACTGCTCCTTCTTGACTAAGTCGGTCTCGCACGCACAGAGGTCTTCTCTTTTATTCTCTCAGCTCTCGTCCCAGCTCTTCCCCAAGAAATTGGTGCAGGATATCTCGACCTCGCTTTCAGCCAAGGCTACGCAGGACCTACTGGCTCAGTCGACGAGGAAGGCTCGACCCTCTTTCCCCGTTAGGAGCAGAAAGGAGAAACCAGTGACGCAGGAACCCTTTCGAGGGGGTTCTTCTTCCAGACCCTCTTCTTTTAGGGGACGACGGCCCGTAGGAGAGGGAAGACCTTCTCAAAATCGGTTAAGACAACCAAATAGCGGACAAGTCCTTCAGACAACGGTAGGCGCCAGACTCCTAAGGTTTGCAGATGTCTGGGCCCAGAGAGGTGCGGATACCTGGACCCTCTCTATCTTAAAAAGAAGTTACCTCATCCCTTTCGCCTCAAGACCTCCCTTAACGACCACTCAAGGGAGTTGACGGCCAAGTACAAGGACCCCATCATGAACCAAGCCCTCCTTCTAGCAGTAGATCAGATGCTAGAAAAGGAGGCAATAGAACTGGTATCAGATCTTCAATCAGCAAGCTTTTACAACCGCCTTTTCCTAGTTCTGAAATCCTCAGGGGGATGGAGACCGGTTCTGGATGTAAGCGCCCTGAACTTCTTTGTGGAGAAAAAGAAGTTTGCGATGGAAACCACGTCATCGGTGTTGGCTGCTCTTCGTCCAGGGGACTGGATGGTGTCCCTGGACTTACAGGACGCTTACTTCCATGTGCCGATCCATCCTTCCTCGAGGATGTTTCTCAGGTTCATGATGAGGGGAAAAGTGTATCAGTTCAGGGCCTTGTGCTTTGGCCTCTCGACGGCCCCTCAAGTTTTCACGGGAATCTTGAGGAATGTCGCTCAGTGGCTTCACTTGGAAGGGGTGAGGATATCCCTTTATCTGGACGATTGGCTTATAAGGGCCAACTCGAAGGAACGTTGTCTGGAGGACTTGCGGAAGACCTTGGATTTGACGAGTTCACTGGGACTCTTAGTCAATTATCAAAAATCCCAATTAATCCCCAATCAAGAATGTGTATATCTGGGCATTCGGATGGACTCTCGGAGTTTTCGGGCTTTTCCGTCCCCGGAAAGGATAGCTCGAGGCTTTGAGAAGGTTGCAGCCTTCTTAGGAAAAGATGTATGCACAGCGAGGGAGTGGATGAGTCTGTTGGGGACGCTCTCCTCGCTGGAGCAATTCGTTTCCCTAGGAAGGTTACATCTGAGACCGCTCCAGTTCTTTCTTTATCAGAACTAGAGTCGTTGTTCTCAGGATTTGACGTTCTCTCTAACTGTGACTCAGCAGATCAAGGAGAAACTTGTTTGGTGGGCAGATCCCAACAGATTTGTACAGGGTCTGTCTCTGCAATCCCTGAACCCCAGCCTAGTGTTGTTCTCCGACACGTCGAAGACAGGTTGGGGGGCGACTCTGGGAACGTTGGAGGTGTCAGGCACCTGGGAGGGGGAGCAGGTGTCCTGGCACATCAACAGAAAAGAGCTGATGGCTGTTTGGCTGGCTTTGAAAGCCTTCGAGTCCCACGTCCGAGACTCCATCGTTCAGGTCAACTCGGACAACACCACAGCTCTGGCATACATCAGGAAACAGGGGGGGGACACATTCCTTCTCCCTGTACGAGACAGCAAGAGACCTTCTGCTTTGGGCAGAAGGAAGGAGTGTCAGGCTCCTCACCAGATTCGTGCAGGGGGAAAGGAATGTAAGAGCAGATCTCCTCAGCAGGAAAGAGCAGGTCCTTCCGACGGAGTGGACACTTCATCAGGATGTATGCCAGAGTCTGTGGAGGTTGTGGGGCAGGCCGCATCTAGACCTCTTCGCCACCTCAAAGAATGCAAGACTGGATCTGTATTGCTCTCCGATTTCAGATCCAAGGGCAATAGCGATCGATGCCCTTCTGCTAGATTGGAAGGGTCTGGACGTATACGCTTTTCCTCCCTTCAAGATCCTGGGAGAGACGTTAAAGAAGTTCGCAGAGTCAGATTCAGCGAGAATGACTCTAATCGCTCCGTTCTGGCCTGCCCAAGAATGGTTCACAGAGGTACTGGAATGGTTAGTGGACCTTCCAAGATCGCTTCCACTAAAGAAGGATTTACTCAGACAACCCCACTTCGACAGGTATCACAAAAACCTCCCCGCTCTCAGTCTGACTGGCTTCAGACTGTCCAAAGTCTCATCAGAGCGAAGGGATTTTCGTCTTCAACTGCAAAAGCAATTGTAAGTGCGAGGAGATCTTCCACCTTGCGAGTATACCAGTCGAAGTGGGATGTCTTCAGACGTTGGTGTAGGAGTAAGAAAGTTTCCTCTTCCAGTACCTCTGTGACCCAAATTGCTGACTTCTTCCTTTTCCTTAAGGAAGAATGTGGACTGGCGGTCTCGACTATTAAAGGATACCACAGTATGTTAGCAGCAGTATTCAGACACAGAGGCCTGAACATTTCCGACGATAAAGACCTTCATGACCTGATTAGGTCTTTTGAAACTACGAAGAAGGGGTCCGCAAGAACGCCCAATTGGAATCTTGATGTAGTTCTTCAATTTCTGAGCTCATCTAGGTTTGAACCTCCTCGATCAGCGTCATTCAGGGACCTTACCAAGAAGTCCTTTTTCCTTTTCCTTGTTAGGTCACATATATTTTTTATCCCCTCTTGTTTTGTTTGTGTTTTTATGGTTGTGTGAAAGAGGATGCAGGTAGGCATCTCTTTCGTGTCGTAGTTCTACGAGTTTACTAGTTTGGTTAGGTGGTCGGATGGTTTTGGCTCCTTGTGGTAGTAGTGGACAGGTTCTGTCATGTAAGCGGACGAAACCCCTTCGACAAGATCCTACTTGGATTCTACCATGTAAGTGGATCAGAAACCCTCCCTTTGGTAGATCCGAAGAGTCTTTCAGCAACAGGTCACGCCCTCGCTGTAGCTCTTCAGCCAATGCAGACTCATAGACAGTATCCATGAAGTCTTCTGCCTAAACAGGTAAGAACCAAGGTTTTTATATCCTACAACACCAGTTGTTTCCCTTTTCTATATTGTTTAGCTGTCTCTTACCCTCCACCAAGGGTGCCAATCGGCTATGTATATATCTGACAGGAAAGTTCATGTACAAAAATGATATTGTTAAGATACAATAAAGATTTGTACATACTTACCTGGCAGATATATACGATTAATGGCCCGCCCAGCCTCCCCTCAGGAGACAGGTGGAAGAGAAAATCTGATTAGAAAACGGGATTGGTTCATACACCCGCCTCCCAGCGGCGGGAAAGGTAGACCACCTGACCTACCTGCCGCGTGTGCCGCGAGATTTGAAATTCTGTCGGGAACGTCGGAGACTAAAGCTAAGTATATATCTGCCAGGTAAGTATGTACAAAACTTTATTGTATCTTAACAATATCATATTTAATTGTTTATTGGTCAATTTAGCTTTATTATAAAATTTACTGGGGTGTTTTTGTAGGGCTTGGAACGAATTAGGCAATTTACATGTAAAATGCGGTTTAAGATACATGTGAGTAAGCTACACAACTTGTTGAGCAGCCACCACAGGTCCAAAGGAAAAAGTGTCCAAGGACCTGTGAGCAATATCCCGAAGGTAGAAGGAGGTGAAGTTGGTCTGGTTGGACCACACCCCTGCCTTCAGCACTGCGACACTGACAAGTTCTTGTGGAACACAAGGGTAGGACCAATACCTCTAACTTTATGAGCTCTCAAACAAAAGGTACTGGTGTCAAAACTCATTTCGGAGTTGTATGCTTTCCTGATTACCTCACGAAGCCAGAAAGAAATAGTGTTCTTGGACACTTCTTTCTTGGTCATCCCGGTGCTAACGAAGAGGCATCGACACTCAGGCCTGAGCTGGCGAGTTCTCTTCAGATAGCACCGTAGCACTCTAACAGGACAAAGTAGCATCTCTTCCGCATCATTACCAGTACAGTCCTCTAGGGAGGGGATTATAAAGGAATCGAATCTATCGTCAGGGACAGAGGGATTCCGAGTCTTCGCTACGAAATCCGGGACGAAATCGAGCGTAACTGATCCCCATTCCCTTGAGTGTTCAACATTAAAAGAGGGACCATGAAGTTCCCCTACTCTCTTCGCTGATGCCAGGGCCAGCAGAAATACAGTCTTGAGGGTCAGATCCCTGTCTGACAACTCCCAGAGAGGCTCATAGGGTCTATGAGTCAAACTCCTTAGGACTAGGGTCACGCCCCACTCAGGGGGCCTGAGTTCCCTAGGTGAGCAAGACCTCTCGAAGCTCCTCATAAGGAGGGATATTTCCATGGAAGAGGAAATATCCACACCTCACAGCTTTAGGACTAAAGCCAAAGCAGCCTTATATCCTTTAACTGCAGAAATGGAGAGGAGCTTCTCTCGGTGAAGAAAGACTAGGAAATCCGCTACCTGCTGAAGAGTGGCTCCGAGCAAAGAGAGACCCCGTCCGTTTACAACACCAACCACAGAAGATGGACCACTTTCCCTGGTATGCTGCTGCAGAGGACTGTCTGAGGTATCCTGCCATCTCTGTTGCTGCTCAGCGAGGAAAGCCTCTCACTCGCAAGACGGTGGATAACCGCCGGCCATGAAGACACAGGGAATGTACTGCCTGGTGGTACCGTTCCACATGCGGTTGACACAGCAGGTTGTGCCATGGGGGAATCTCTTGCGGTGCCTCAGAGAGAAGAGCCAGCAGGTCCAGCTACCAAACAGCCTGAGGCCATTTGGGAGCCACCAGAATCATCCGAAGGTTGCTGGTGACCAGCGCCCAGCTGATCACCTTGCAAATCAGACAGATTGGGGGAAAGGCGTACACTTCAAGGTTGTCCCATGGGTGTTGGAACGCGTCCTCTGCAGCCACCCGAGGGTCCGGTACGACAGAGAAGAAAGCGGGGAGTCTTCTGTTGTGCTGGGTGGTGAACAGATCCACCACTGGACGGCCCCACAGGTCGAACAGCCTTTCCACCACGTCTGGGTGTAGAGACCATTCTGTCCCAATCACCTGATTCTGGCGGCTAAGCTTGTCTGCCACTACATTCCTCTTGCCTAGAATGTACCTGGCTGACAGCTCTAACGAGTGAGCCGCGGCCCACTCGTGCACCTGCACAGTCAACTGATGCAATGCCCAGGTAATTTACCCTCTGCTTGGGGGAGAGATCCGACTTCTCGAAATTTATCACAATCCCCAGATCGCGACAAAAGTCGAGGAGGCAATCCCTGTCCTGTAGCAACTGCAAGCAAGAGCTCGCCAGGACCAACCAATCGTTGAGATACCTCAAAAGACATATCCCGACCGAGTGGGGCCAAGCTGACACCAGTGTGAACACTCGCATGAACACCTGAGGGGTGGTCGAGAGTTCGAAACAAAGTGCCCTGAATTGGAACACCGTCCCGTTGCGGATAAAGCGTAGGTTTTCTGGAAGACTGATGGATGAGTATTTGAAAAAAACGCACCCTTCAGGTATGACGAAAGCATGAAATCGTTCTTCCTGATGGAGTCAAGCAAAGAAAGTGCCATTTCCATCGTGACCCGAGTCTGGCGAACGAATCAGTTCAGAGGAGAGAGATCCACTGGTCTCCAGGCCCCCGTAGACTTCTCCATCATGAAAAGCCGGCTGTAGAACCCCGGTGACAGTTCTCGCACGATTTCTACAGCTCCCTTGCTCAACATCGTCTGCACATCTTTAAGTGCTACATCCCTGGCAGAACCAGGAACGTATATCTGGTGATTGACTGGATGAAATATCCCTCTCAAAGGACATCTACTACCCAGGTCTCAGCTTCCTAGCACTGCCATGTTGCCCAATGGCTGGCCAGGCACCCCCACACTTCCGGCAGCAGGTGAGGGGGAACGCTGTCCTTAGCGTTTCCCCTTCTTCCCCTTTTGCTTACCTCCCTTCCCGTGAGAGGAGGAGGGCTGAGACGAGGGCTGACGCTCACCTCTCGAAGCAAAGGAGGAAGGCTGGGTCTTTCCCCGCATCCCCTTCGACGATACAGAAGTCTTGGGGCATAGGAAGAGCTAGCTTGTCTCAGAGGCCTAGCCACAGTTGAATGAGACGGCCCAGACGTCTTTGTAACTGCCTGGTGTACGAAATGGTCACTGTCCTCAGCTCTCCATTTTTCCACCACAGCATCCACCATCTCTCTAGGGAAGAGAGAGGGAACCCAGCAATGGTCCATTCCTTAGACCAAATGCCAACTCCGGGCCAGCCAACCTGGCTACTTGATTCAGGACAGCGTCCCTCCTAAGCACCAGGTTGGCCCACAGGTTGGCAGTCTGGTGGGCCAGGTAGGAGATAGCCCTACCCCCAGATTTCCAAAGCCTCCAGAAAGCAGAGTCCTTTCCAGGAGTTACCGGTCCCAAAGAAGCTGTAACTCTGGATACTGTGAGGGACCGCAGATCCAGACAGGAGATGGCCTAGAGGGCTGCCATAGCGGTAGATTCCAAGGCCGTTGCCTCTTGCTGCGTGAACAAGAGGTTCTGGCACAGAAGATGTTGGAAAAGGCAAGCCAGGAGTTAGATGAGCTAACTCCGGGTCAACCTGTTTGGTTGGCAAAGGGCTCTCCGAAGACACATAGAAGTGCCGCTGACAAGGCAGATGTGGGGGAAGCAATGTGGGGGAAGCAACTTCTCCGACCTGCTGGCCCTAAGCGAAGCTTCTTGTCCTGAGACAAGAGCATTCACCTGGTCCAGCACACCGTCAGCTAAGGAGGACCATGGAAGCCCTACAGAGGCTCTGGGTTCCTTCTTAGGTCCCCAGAACGACACTAACCAGGAGGGACAGTTGGAGGGGGCAGCCACTGATCTTTCCCCGAGATCATTGTGTTGACGAATCAGAGTGATGACCTCCACAAACAACCTCTGTGTCTCTGGAGTGACCACATCCTGAGGCAACAGACCATCAGGTCCATCCAGACCGAAAATCTCGCGAGATACTCTTCCTTCAGCAGGAAGAACCTCATTAGACCCCCCTTTGATCTTCTCTGACCACTTGAGCATATGACCTATCAGGTCCTAGGACCAAACCAGGCACGGACAGTGAGGAGTATCCCCTAGTCACCTCACTCCTACTGGTGTATCCCAAGGAGGTTGAAGGGACAGGTGAGGCAGATCTGACGCTCCTGCTCAGTCTACCAGCAGAACTAATGGACGGAGAGGGCCGCAGGCGATCACCAACCCACGGTGATGACCGGTCTGCAGGTCTAGACAAGCGTTCTCCCTGTGGAGAAGGACAGTAGCGTTGATCTCTCGTATCAGGAGAAGTGCTACCGGCTCCCCGGACCATCCGATCACGCTGGTGTGATCAATGGTCGGATGATGGGTAGCGCCCATCAATGCGACATGAACGAGCACCGTCTTCTCGACATGTCAAAGTCCCAAAAGCAGCCAAAGCTGTTCCCAGGGACTGGAAGGACCTCCTCCCGGTCTCACCTCGTGTACGGGGAGACCATCATGTAAACCTTGGGAACCGGACGATTGTTAAGGGAACTATCACCAGTTAGGCGAGAATCACCTGGGTGACTCCCACCTTCCTTCCTCCCCGTGCCGGAGTCCTGACAGTGAGAGTACTTAGCGCCACAGACCCTAGCTGCCCGTTCACAGGTGGGTGACCGTACACTCGGTGAAACTCATTCACAAGTACCTGAGATGGTTCCCAGAGGCAAAACCTCGAGATCCGGGAGCAGAAGTACCAGCAGTAGCTAGTACCACTGCAGTCCCCGCCTTGCTCATCCCTGGGGACGGTGAGGCAGTTCCTATTCCCGAAGGAACGGGAGGACCAGCGGAAGGCCCACCTGTCTCATCGGAACGATGAGACAGGCCCTTAGAAGTCCCTGAACGAGACTTCTTAGGTGAGGGCGAGACCACCCTCTTTTTAGGCTGGGCAGCCTCAGAAGGAGAAGTGGAGGAGGCTGCAGAAGATGACGACGAAGACGAAGATGATGACTACACCTTCCGCTTCTTCTTAGACTTCTTTGCCAGCT
This sequence comes from Macrobrachium nipponense, assembly GCF_015104395.2. Taxonomy (NCBI): domain Eukaryota; kingdom Metazoa; phylum Arthropoda; class Malacostraca; order Decapoda; family Palaemonidae; genus Macrobrachium; species Macrobrachium nipponense. The sequence goes on from NC_087201.1 coordinate 84,394,052, forward strand.
TCCTCAGAACAGCAAAAAGATCCCCCGCTCAGGACAGGGCTGCAGCGGCTCCAAAGGGGCGGGCTCCAGCACGGCCTTGGGCGGAGGAACTAATGCTGCAGCAGCACTCCCACGGGCAGGAACAGGGGCGACAGGCACGGCAACAGTGACAAATGGGAAGTCCAAGGGCGAGCTCTTTGGGCACTCAAAGTCAGGAGGGGGAGCGAGGACGACATAGCCTGCAGGAGGAGGCGGAAAATATTCCACCCTCGAGGTATGCAGCACTGGTGCAACCACACCGGACGGGGTGACCAATGTTACGTGCTGGGTGTACACCAGATGTGGCGGTGTCGCATATCCAGGCGTTGAGATGGTTGTGGTTGTCTTTGACTCGACCCTATGGGTCACTGGGGCTGCTGCGAGATGGCAGCAGCCTCTGAAGAGATGGAATGCCAGGAAGATTCAGTATAGTATGCCAAACCTGAGGGAGCAAAAGTCGGGTTAATGGGGGGGAGTTCCTGTTCGCCTAGAGGGGGAAGGATCCCCCACTGAGTGAACAGAAGTTCCCGAGTACAATCTTCTGCACTCGACACGTCCAGAGAAGAAGCGGAAGGAGAAATGTGTCCCCTGGAGGGAAAAGAGCGAGACAGGGGAATTAACGTGGAGGAAGGAAAGAAGACGACATATCAGTCACCAAGGGAGTTGAAGGAGAACTCTCTGACGACACCTTGGAAGATTTACGCAGCTTCTTTCTTCTCTCGTATCTCTCCCACTGCTCTTCCGCCCAAGAGATACATGTATCACATGTTATCCTTATTACACTTACACCCTCCGCACCTTGCACAAAGGGCGTGAGGGTCAACATCCAGACTTGAGCAAAAAGCTCCGCATTTCCTGCCCCTACTCCAAGGCAAAATTGCCGCATAAATGGGTGGCAAGAGGGCTTATCTGATCGTGGGTTTGCATCATTAGATATACAAACACACAAAACAAAATCAATCAATCACAATTATGTTAGACAAACAGAAAGAAAGTATTGAAAAAAAAAATTTAATACAAACACTTCAGTTACTTATGCCTATTATTGTCGTCAGAAGCCCCCAGACACATTCCACAAAGCAGAAAGAACTCAGCACTTATCAGGTTTACATCCTAGACCTACAGAGCCCTTGGAGAGACATTATTCTCATGTTGTTTTGACTTGCCACAAGAAAATTTTGGTTGGGAGGAAGGAATTTCATAAGAAGGAAAGCTTCATTTTATGTAAAGAAATTTTCAATAGGACACTGAGGTAGGTGTATTCCTGAGGATTATCAAGAAAATAAGTCATAGAAACTTACAAAGAGTTATGATGTTGGCATGAATCTTCATTCATATGAACATGGTTGATAATTTTGTCATTCCTTTTTCACACAGGGCTAATCACTGTTGGGTTACACTCATTTTCATAAGACACAGGCACTGTTACCCAAAAAAGACTGCTTTATGAAAAGAACTTGACGATTTACCCCCTTTCTGGAAGCAGTTACAACCTGATTTACAGTAACAATAAGACCAACTGAGTAAATATATAGAGAATTTGCACAAAGTCCCTCAAGTACAACTTTGCACATGTTTTACGTACCCTCCATGACCCATTTAAACTCACATAAAATACAAGCTACAGACACGTAAACTCCATGACCCATTTAAACTCACATAAAATACAAGCTACAGACATAACACTAGTTAGAACCTCATGCAGCCTAACATTAACCTCAGATGCTTGTGCCATAATAGTTTTTTCATTAGCTTATATTATTTGACTCCTAACCAAAAAGATTGAACAGTTGGCCCTCTGAAAACAAGGATTCACTCTACACAATTTCACTCTTACATGGTTGCAAATAGAAAAAAATAAACAGGAAAGAAAAGTTCTGAACAACATCCAAATCTTGCACGACATGCCAACAAGTGAAAATATAATAATAACAAAGTGTCAGGAATTGCTACAGCATTTCCATTTCACTATAAGTATATTAGGCTATCATGAGAGAGAGAGAGAGAGAGAGAGAGAGGAGAGAGAGGAGAGAGAGAGAGAGGCACCATACTGCACTAAGAAACTCAAAACTCCCCACCATACTGCACTAAGAAACTCAAAGACCCCCTACATAACTGTAACACACATGCCCACACACACATTTTTCATTTTTCACTTGGTGTTCAGTTATAAATTTCACTGCATAAAAAGATAAAAACCTACACAAATTATAACGCTAGATCATCACACCAAGTCCAGGCTAATAAGCATTTATTACTATGCGCTCTACAACAGAATACAAATCATTAATTGTTCGGTTACATTAAAATCTTTTTTTTCTTGTTGATAGTGTTCTGCATGAGAAATACTATATCAATTTATTTTTATTAAACTTTGCATTTTCTAACCAAAATGGATTACTATAAGAGGTATAACGACAGTCCCCGGTTATCGACAGGGGTTCCGTTCCAACGGCTTCATGGCGAGTGAAAATCGGCGATAACTGAAAATCAGTCATTTTGGCACTTAATGACACTGATAATCAGATTTTGGTGTCAATAACCAGTTAACCCTTAAACGCCTAAGGGGTATAATAAAAATCGTCTCCTGTATGCCGAGGGGGTCTCGGACTGAGCACCGAAGCGGAAATTTTTTTTTTTTTCAAAAAATCACAGCACGCTTAGTTTTCAAGATTAAGAGTTCATTTTTGGCTCCATTTTTTGACATTGCCTGAAGTTTAGTATGCAACCATCAGAAATGAAAAAAAATCATTATCATATATAAATAATGCAATATGTGATAGTGCAAAAACAAAATTTCATATATAATTGTATTCAAATCGCGCTGTGAGTAAAACGGTTAAAGCTAACAAGTTCATTTTTTTCATTGTATTGTACACTAAATTGCAATCATTTTGGTATATAACACATTGTAAAACGATCAAAGCAACACAGAGAAAATATTATCACAAAATGATGCATGAATTCGTAACACGCACATAAATAAATGCTTTTTTCAAAAATTCACTATAAATCGAAATATTGTGCTAGAGACTTCCAATTTGTTTCAAAATTAAGATAAATGATTGAATTTTACTATACTGTAAGAGTTTTAGCTTACAATTGCAGTTTTTGACCATTTCGGACAAGTTAAAGTTGACCGAATGTCAAATTTTTTTTATATATTTTTTTCTATATCCAAATATTTCAAAAATGAGAAAAGCTACAACCTTCAATTATTTTTTTTTGTATTCTACATGAAATTGCACACATTTTCATATATACGCATTTTGGAGATTTGTGGCAGAGAATCCGCACGCGGAGGGAAGGAAATGAAAGTTTTTTTTTGTTAATTCCCCACCATAAATCTAAATATTGTGCTAGAGACTTCGAATTTGTTTCAAAATGAAGATAAATGACTGAATATTACTAGACTGTAAGAGTTTTAGCTTAGCTTACAATTGTGTTTTTCGACCATTTCGGTAGAGTCAAAGTTGACAGAACGTGATTTTTTTTCTATTTATCGTTATTTATATGCAAATATTTCAAAAATGAGAAAAGCTATAACCTTCAATTATTTTTTGTTGTATTCTACATGAAATTGCCCACATTTTCATATATAAAACTTTACGTAACGGCTAATTTGAAATGGTGTAAACATTACGACAATCACACGTATGATTTTTTCGGAAGTTACCGCGCGGACGTAAGAAAAATGTTTTTTTTTCATAAATTCACCATAAATCGAAATATTGTGCTAGACTTACAATTTGTTGCAAAATTAAGGTAAATGATTGAATATTACTAGAATATAAGAGGTTTAGCTACAATTGCGTTTTTTCGACCATTTCGGTTAGAGTCAAAAGTTTGACTGAAGGTTGAAATTTTGGCACTTATCGTTATTTATATGAAAATATTTCAAAGCTGATAAAAGCAACAACCATGGGTTGTTTTTAGTTGTATTGTGCATGAAATTGTACACATTTCCATATATAAAACTTTATGTAACGGCTAATTTAAAATGATGCAAACATTACAACAATCGCACGTATGATTTTTTCGGAAGAGTTACCGCGCAGACGTAAGGAAAAAGTTTTTTTCATAAATTCACCATAAATCGAAATATTGTGCTAGAGACTTCCAATTTGTTGCAAAATGAAGGTAAATGATTAAATATTACTAAAATATGACATTGTTATGATACAATAAAGTTTCATACATACTTACCTGGCAGATATATACATAGCTATCGACTCCGTCGTCCCCGACAGAAATTCAAATTTCGCGGCACTCGCTACAGGTAGGTCAGGTGATCTACCGCCCTGCTCTGGGTGGCAGGACTAGGAACCAATTCCCGTTTTCAAAATCAGATTCTCTCTTCCACCTGTCTCCTGCGGGGAGGCTGGGTGGGTCTTCAATTGTATATATCTGCCAGGTAAGTATGTATGAAACTTTATTGTATCATAACAATATCATTTTCTATTCAACTTACCTGTAGATATACATAGCTGATTGACACCCTTTGGTGGTAGGGCAAGAGACAGCTAACTACTGACTAGACAGTAAACAACATATGTTGTAGGTATTTATAGACCTTGGTTCCTACCTATCAGGTGGAAGACTTCGTGACTGCTGTCTAGGAGTCTGCTTCACCTCAAGAGCCTTAGTGATCTGTGGCCAAGAGTTCTCGTGGATCTGTCGATGGGGTATCATCCACTTACTCGACAGAACCAACCTAATGACTGGCCATTTGTGCAATGGGAGCAAACATACCCCGCTTATATGACAACACGCCTTTATTTAAGGAGCACACAACCGATCCCGATCACCCGAACCTAACACCCGTGTTAGTTCTAAGATTGCCAAGAGCTATCCCCAAACTCTTAGCAAACAACCACAAACTCAATAACCACACATACAATAGTACAAAAAAAAAAAAATTTTTGTACCCCTCTAAAAGTCAGCTGTCACTCGATCTCCTAGTGAAGAGAAGTGAAGGTCGCCTGTGCGACACCTGACACTTCCATGCACAGGATACTCAAGAACACATCCAACAAGAGGGTTACATACATTATTAAGGATCGGTGCTAGCTCTCTTACCCTGAACCGTCTGTGCTGACACAAACGGACCTAGAGAAAAACATTTCTCATACGTAACCTCGCACATCTTTTAAATAATGAGATGCCAAACACAGAGTTGCATCTCCAATAAGTTGCATCCAAAAATGTTTTTAAGTGACATATTTCTTTGGAACGCAACAGAGGTTGCGATTGCCCTAACTTCGTGGGCTCTCACTCTTAAAAGATTAAAAGAATCATCTGGACAATTCTTATGAGCTTCCGTAATAACACTTCTAACAAAGAAGGCTAAGGCGTTCTTGGACATTGCTCTCTTGGGGTCTTTTACTGAGCACCAAAGACCTTTTTGCGAACCCCCAACTGCTTCTTCCTGTCCAGAATAGAATTTAAGAGCTCTAACTGGGCAAAGGGATCTTTCTGCCTCTCTGCCCACCAAACTAGTAAGTCCTTTTACCTCGAAGCTCCTGGCCAGGGATTCGAAGGGTTTTCATTTTGGCAAGAAAGAGAGACTGGAATTAACAAATTGCAGAGTCTCCTTTGAAGCCGACTCGTGATTCAAGGCGTGCAACTCGCTGACTCTTTTTGCCGTTCCGTTGCAAGAGACATCAGAAACAAACACTTTCTAGTGATATTACGAAATGAAGTCAGTGTGTGGGTGGTTCGAATTCTTCGGAGGATAGAAATTTAAGAACCACATCTAAGTTCCAGCTTGGAACCTTAGGTTCCAGTGACTTTGATGTTTCGAAGGAACGAATGAGGTCGTGCAAATCCTTATCATTCGTTAGATCTAATCCCTTGTTTCTAAAGACTGCTGAAAGCATACTCCTGTACCCCTTAATAGTCGGTACAGAGAGATGCGACTTTTCTCTAAGAAACAGAAGGAAATCCGCAATTTCGGTCACAGAGGTACTGGAAGAGGACAGCTTCTTCGACCTGCACCAGCTTCTGAAACCTCCCACTTCGATTGGTACACTCGCCTAGTAGATGATCTGCGGCTCTAGCAATTGCGCTTGCTGCCTGGCGAGAAAACCCTCTCGCTCTGACAAGTCTTTCGATAGTCGAAAGGCAGTCAGAGCAAGAGCGGGTAGGTTTTGATGGTACCTCTCGAAGTGGGGTTGTTTGAGCATATCTATTCTGTTTGGAAGAGATCTGGGGAAGTCCACTGTCCACTCCATCACCAATCTGTGACCAAATCTGAGATGGCCAATACGGAGCAATCAGAGTCATTTTGGTTCCTTCGGATGTCACGAATTTTCTGACTACTTCCCCAGTATCTTGAACGGGGGAAAAGCGTAAACATCTAGCCCTGAACCAGTCCAGGAGAAAGGCGTCTGTTGCATAAGCCCTGGGATCTTCCACTAGGGCACAAAATGTGTCTATCCTTTTGGAGAGGAATGTGGCGAAAAGATCTATTGAGGCTTCCCCCAAAGATACCAAAGTGGAGTGTCCATTCTGTGGGAAGGACCTGGAACCTCCTGCTCAGTCTGTCCGCTCTCACATTCCTCTCCCCTTGGACAAACCTCGTTAGAAGAACTGCCTTCCTTTGGTTCGCCCAAATCAACAGATCTCTTGCCAGCTCGTACAGAGCGAAAGAGTGAGTCCCTCCTTGTTTCTTGACATAAGCCAGAGCGGTCGTATTGTCTGAGTTTATCTGTACGACCTTGCCTCTGACTATGTGTTCGAAGCTCTTTAGCGCAAGGTGAATTGCTAAAAGCTCCTTGCAATTTATGTGCCATGACACCTGTTCTGCCGACCAGGTGCCTGACACTTCTTTGGATCCCAGTGTTGCACCCCAGCCCGACTCCGACGCGTCTGAGAACAATGTCAGGCTTGGGTTCCGTACTTGCAGGGATACTCCTTTGTTTTCTTTTAAGGGAATCAACCACCACTTTAAATAATTTTTTATTTCCTCCGAGATTGGAAACGTGTCTTAGAGCTGTCTTGTCTTCCAACTCCAACTTCTTCTCAGGAAGAACTGAACGCGGACGAAGATGTAGTCTTTCCTTTAGGGAAAGAACTGTTCGAGCGAGGAAAGGGTCCCCAGAAGGCTCAGCCATTCCCTCGCTGAAGTGCGCTCTTTCCCTAAGAAGTTTCGATACCGTGGCACAGCCTTTCCTTATTCTCTCTTGAGAGGGAAAAACTCGAAAACCCCGAGAATCCATCTGAATCCCCAGATAAACCACGTTCTGGCTGGGGATCATCTGAGACTTCTCGAGGTTCACGATCAATCCCAATGATTTTGTCAATTCCAGTGTTGTTGACAGATCCTCCAAACACTGCTTTTGAGACCTGGCTCTGATGAGCCCAGTCGTCCAGGTACAGGGAGACGTTTATCCCTTTCAAATGTGTCTTGATACATTTTTCATCACGTCCGTAAAAGACTTGAGGAGCCGTGGGAAAGGCCGAAACACAGGGCCCTGAACTGATAGATTCTTCCCTCGACATAAATCGAAGGTACTTCCTCGACGAATGGTGGATCGGGATGTGGAAATATGCGTCCTGAAGGTCTAGGGACGCCATCCAATCTCCTTGACGCAGTGCTGCAAGGACTGAAGCAGACGTTTCCATGCTGAACTTCTGTTGTTTTACGAATTTGTTCAGCGCACTTACATCCAGTACCGGTCTCCATCCCCCCGAGGCTTTTGCTACAAGAAACAAGCGATTGTAAAACCCCGGGAGCTGCGATCCAGCACCAGCTCTATTGTCCCACATCTGGTTCCACCATCTGACGAAGAGTATCCGTCAGAACAGGGTCCTTGTATCTGGCGGACAGTTCCCTCAGTGATGTTGTCAAGGGAGGACTGTCCTTTAATGGGATGTAATAACCCTTCTTGATGATTGACATCGTCCAAGGATTTGATCCTATGTCTTCCCAGGCTTTCGCAAAGAAATGTAACCTGGCTGGCTCCTACAGGTGTTTGGAGGATAGATTTCTCACTTTCCCTTCTTAAAAGGGACGGAAGGAAGACCTGCCCCTTTTCTCGGTTGACTTCCTTCTGGCGATAGATCTAGCTGGAAGGCCTCCTCGAAAGGGCTGCTGCTGAGCTGGACGAGCCACTTTCTTTTCCTCACTGGCCACAGGTCTATTTTTCCTTGAGGATTGTCTAAGGAGATCCTGGGTGGCCTTTTCAGTCAGTGAATGGGCAATATCCTTCACCAACTGCAAGGGAAAAAGATGTTCTGAGAGAGGCGCAAACAATAAGGCGGACCTTTGCGAAGGAGAGACGGCCTTTGTGAGGAAAAGCACTGTGAACCGCCCTCTTCTTTAAAACTCCTGCACCAAGAGGGAGCATACTTCAGCCGATCCATCCTAAACAGCCTTATCAATGCATGTGAGGGATGCTATTTAGGGTTTCTGGGTCCAGTTGTTCCTTTTCATTTGAGACTTCTTGGCAAGAACCCCAAGGGACCAATCTAAGAAGTTAAAAACTTCTAAAGTGTGAAAAAGTCCCTTGAGGAGGTGGTCCGTTTCCGAAAGACCCCATGTTACTTTTGCTGAATTCAAGGCGTGTCTTCTCGATGAGTCTACTAAACTCGAGAAGTCTGACTCAGCCGAAACGGACAGAGACAATCCCATATTTTCTCCCGTTTCGTACCAAATGCCTCTCCTCCCCGCAAGTTTAGCAGGAGGCATACAAAAGACTGTCCTTCCTATCTCCTTCTTCTTCTTGAACCAGGAGTCAAGAGATTGTAGCGCCCTCCTCATAGATATAGCAGGCTTCACTTTTAGGAAAGAGGAAGACTTGTGCGTTTTCGTGCTCGAAAACAGAGAGCGTGGAGAAGGAGGAGCGGCTGGCGTTAAAGAATCTCCATATTCTTCCAAAAGAAGGGACGAAAGAACTTTGTAATTAGAAAATCCTTCCTTCATTTCATCCTCCGAGGCATCTTCTGGGTTCATAGGCTCGGAAGGAGAAGGCTCCCTTCTTTCTTCTGTTTCTTCCCTTACTCTCTTCCTTTCCGAAGAAGCACTTCTAATTGGAGAGGGACTAAGAGTTACTCTCTCTTTGCTAAAAGATTGACGCTTGGATGACTCCTGTCGGATGTCAGGCTCTTCATGCAGAGAATGCGCCTAGCGTACGGCAGGAGTATCTCGCCTGGAAGGAGTAACGTGTTTGGAATACTCCTGGTGCTTGGCAGGCGCAACGCGCTTCGAATACTCCTGGCGTCTGGTAGGGCGCATCTGTTCCGAATACTCCTGGCGCCTGGGAGGAGTATTAAGTTCAGAATACTCCTGGCGCCTGGGAGGAGTATAAAGTTCCGAATACTCCTGGCGCCTGGCAGGAGTATGTCGCTCCAAATACTCCTGATCTTTGGAATGCGTATGGTGTTTAGTAGGAGTATTGATCATGGTAGGCGCTTTTCGTTTAACAAGCGCTCTACTCCTAATAGGATCTTCTTCTTCAGTTAACTCTTGGCACTTGGTTGAAGATCTTGAACGTTGTACCGAATATTCTGGCTCTTTGCGCCTACTCAGAGCCTGGCTCCTGGCTGGCGCCAAACGCTTGACAGGAGTAACTTCCTTTCTTACTTCTCTCCTGTCTAACGCACCGTTTCCGCCGGAGATGGTTGCCTGTGCGACACCTCCCCCGGAAGGCTCGTTGCGCGTGACAGGGGATCGGTATTTAGATCTTTTAATAGGAAGCCTATCATCCTTCTTACGAGTAGGCTCCTTATAAAGAACTCCTACCAACGAGGCTAATTGTTCCTGCACATTCATTAAAATTTTCCTGGTTGAGGAATCTTTCGAATCAGGAGAGGGAGATCTGGAAGGCGCTCTAGGATCTCCTCCAGACCCAGAGTCTGATTGTTTTCTAGCCTTCTTTATTACCGAAGGCGCATCTTCTTCAGAGAAGCGCTCGGGACTAGAATTGAGCTCATGTTCTTTCATACTCCTCTTCAGCGGACGGGAAAGTTTCGACTCCTTCCATCCTCTTCTCGGAGAGGGCAAACTAGAAGACGAAAAGCACTCTCGAAGGACGCTTTTCCTATAGCGGTCCTTGGCAGTTTGTGATATGATAGATTCTGCCGAAGGACGCCTGATCGTTGGGGATTCTCCACAACCCCCGTACGGCTTTTCGACTTTCCTTCTCCTCCGGGCCAGGGAGCTTGGAAGAGGTCTAGGCCTGGAGCGTCGCAGAGACGACCAGACGCCCCCCCTCCACACCACTGGGGGACACTAAGTATCACTAGCGAAACCACATTCACTTACCTTACCTTCCAATGCTGCCATTTTTTCCATCCTGCATTTTCTGAAGGGAAGCTCTGAGTTCCGCTATTTCCGAAGCAGAACTAGAGGATTAGCAATTTGTGAACGGGCTGAAACAGAATGGGCATGATTATCAGAGGAAGAGGCTACAGAACTAGACAGTAAATCACGAGATGTAGACATTCAGCGGGTTTTGTAAGCCGCTTTCCTCTCTCTATCTTTCTCTAACTTCTTCAAGTAAGAAGTTAGATTCTTCCACTCTTGCGCACTCAGTTTCTCACACTCGTTACACGTATTCTCAATCGAGCATTCAACCATTCTACAACCACTGCATGTAGTGTGAGGATCTACCGAAGCTTTCGGAATCCTCACCTTACAGCCCTCATTCACACACACTCTGAAACTAACACTAGAGTCAAACATATTCACGAATTCCAAAACCAAGTCCAAAAAACAGTCCACGATAGCGAATGCCAAACAACGATCCAAGTACGTCACCAAATATCAGCGAGAGATGATCAAAAGCGTTGTGAAAAAAGAATTCTAGTCAGGAGGAAGTAACAACAATGTTGATACCACCGGCGACAGAGAGAATCTGATTAGAAAACGGGAATGGTTCCTAGTCCTGCCACTCAGAGCAGGGCGGCAGATCACCTGACCTACCTGTAGCGAGTGCCGCGAAATTTGAATTTCTGTCGGGGACGACGGAGTCGATAGCTATGTATATATCTGACAGGTAAGTTGAATGTATGAAAATAAGAGTTTTAGCTTACAATTGCGTTTTTCGACCATTTTGGTAGACTCAAAGTTGACCAAAGGTTGACATTTTGGCACTTATCGCTATTTATATGAAAATATTTCAAAACTGATAAAAGCTACAATCATGAGTATTTTTGTGTTGTATTCTACATGAAATTGCGCACATTTTCATATAGTATAATACTCCATGTAACGGCTAATTTAAAATGGTGCAAAAATTATGTCAAAGTGACGAAATAATTTCTGAGATGTGTCACTGATACTTTTTAGTGTGATAAGAAAGAAATTCACGCTTGTGCGCTGCGTAACGATTGTAAACAAAACAACACCTTGATCTGTGAACTCCCAGCATCCCCCAAGGCGCATGATTCAAAAGTTTTCGGCTGGGAGGCCTTTAAGTATTTTTCCACGAATTTATAAAAAAAATGTTCCATGTCGACGTAAAATATGTCCAATCGGCACCCGACAGACAATTTATCTCGACGTAAAATACGTCCAATAGGCGTTTAAGGGTTAATGGCACCTCTATTAGGTATGTATCAGCACCAATACTTTATTACCGGCGCCAACCAGAAATCAGTGCATTTCGGTGCTGAAAATGCTGGACAAGCGCCATAAATCCAGATGGCTGATAACCGAGGCCGCCAATAACTGGGGACTACCTGTATTGGGGATGACACAAGCACAATCAGGTTGTTTCTATGAACGGCATGTGTAAAGGTATGCTGTTACATAAGGAGCTTGCAATAATGCAGTTTCATGGTTGCCTGGGGGTCTTGGAATGTATGACCGGTGAATTCGTTAATTCTGGTATCCAACTGCATTGTCCTTAACTTTGGTTCTTTATGCAATAGTCAAAAGGAACAACCAAATTTTGTCCTCATGAGAGATGCTTTTATATCCAGGGCAAAGGACATGATCTTTGTCATTCCCTGCCCTATCAGATAAGAAGGCAATTACAAATAGTAACAACCATACATCTTTGTTTTGCTGTGGCCAAAGTGAGAAGGAACACCATCCTAAGCATAAATGTTCTTAAGAATGGAATTTTTATTCTAAAATGATACATACATACTTACCTGTCAGACATATACTTAGCTATAGACTCCGTCGTCCCCGACAGAAATTCGAATTTCACGTCACATGCTGCAGGTAGGTCAGGTGATCTACCGCCCAGCCGCTGGGTGGCAGGAATAGGAACCATTCCCGTATTCTAATCAGATTTTCTCTCTTCTACCTGTCTCCTGCGGGGAGGCTGGGTGGGCCATTTATCGTATATATCTGACAGGTATGTATGAAACTTTATTGTATCATAACAATATCATTTTCATACATTCAACTTCCCTGACAGCTATATACTTAGCTGATTGGCACCCTTTGGTGGAGGGTAAGAGACAGCTAATTACTGAAATAGACAGGTAAACAACATATGTTGTAGGTATTTATAGACCTTGGTTTCTACCTGATTAGGCGGAAGACTTCATGGCTACTGCCTAGGAGTCTGCTTCGCATCAAGAGCCTCAGCGAGATATTGATCTGTGGCCAAGAATTCTTGTGGGTCTGCCGATGGGGTCTTATCCACTTACTCGGCAGAGCCTAACTGGCATTTGTCAATGGGTGCTAATCCACTTATATGACAATACTATACCTATGCCTATTGGCATAATTAAGGAGCACAACACCGATCCCGATCACCTGATCCAAACACGAGGGTTAGCGCTTAGATTGAAAAGAGTTATCCCCAAACTCCTTTCAAACAACCCAAGAAAAAACACGACGTTAATAAAAATTAACTCACTAGTTAAGGATCAGTATCGGCTCCCTATCCCAGCAACGCATCCTCAGACACGTATCAACCAAGAGAGAAGGATCTCTCGTAGGTTATCTTGACATCCTTCGGGTAATGGGAAGTCAACACATAGTTGCATCTCCCGTATGTGACAGCTAATATGTCCTTTATGACATATTGTTATGGAAAGAACAAGAATTCACAAAAGCTCGCACTTCATGCGCTTTTAATTCTCAACTGTTTGAAGGAATCATCAAGTCACCCATGAAGTGCTTTAGAGATCACCCTTGTTTCAAATAAGACCAGGGCTTTCTTTGAAATGGATCTCTTCTGGATGAAGCCTGGAGCCTGGCTGACGCTTTTGCGGCTGGCAGGCGCCTCGTGCCTGGAAGGAGCTTCTCTCCTGGCTCCTGGCTGGCTCTGGCACCTGGCTGGCGGTTCTGGCACCTGGCTGGCGCCCTCGCACCTGGAGGTGCTTGTGTCTGGCTTTTTCTGGCTGGCGCTTCTGGCACCTGGCTGGCGCCTCGCACCTGGATGGTGCTTGTGTCTGGCTCCTGGCTGGCGCTTTTTGGCGCCTGGCACCTGGCTGGCGCCTCGCGCCTGGATGGTGCTACGCGCCTGGCTCGTGACTGGCTCTTTTTGGCGGAGGCCTCATCTGAGGTATCTTTGACGTTTCAAACGATCTCAAAAGATCGTGAAGATCTCTGTTGTCAGCAAGATCTAGGCCTCTGTGCCGAAAGACTGTTTGACAGCATCACTTTATACCACCCCCTTGATGGTGGGACTGCCAACTTCTGTACATTCCTCAAGTATAGAAGAAAAAGTTGGCTATTTGGCTCACAGAGGTTGTGGAAGAGGAAATTCCTTCCCTTCTACACCATGCCCTGAAAGAACGCCCCACTTTGACTGGTAAACTGCTCGCGATGAAGCCCTCCTTGCGTTGGCGATCGCTTTCGAAACTGTCTTCGAAAAACCTCTCGCTCTGGCCAACTTTTCGATAGTCTGAACGCAGTCAGACAACGAGGAGCGGAGAGGTTTTTGTAGTACCTTTTGAAGTGGTGCTGTTTGTAGAATCTTTTCCTCCAGGGTAGCGTCCTTGGGAAGTCCACAAGGAATGACATTGCCTCCGTGAACCAATCTCTTGCAGGCCACATCGGGCAATCAGGGTCAACCTCGTCCCCTCTGACGCCGCAAACTTTCTCATGACTTCCCCCCCATGATCTTTGAACATGGGAAGGTATACAGATCCAAGTCTGTCCAATCCCAGAGCAGGGCGTCTACAGCGACCGCTCCTGGATCCATAACCGGGGAGCAATAAAGAGGAAGCCTCTTTGTCCTCGACGTCGCAAAGAGGTCGACCAGAGGACGTCCCCATAACATCCACAGTTCTCGACAAACGTCCTGATGCAGAGTCCATTCTGTCGGCAGGAGCTGATCCTGTCGACTGAGAAGGTCTGCTCTGACATTCTGGACTCCTGAGATGAATCTCGTAAGGATCTTCACTCGCTTTGCACTTGCCCACAGCAGAATCTCCCTCGCTAGGTAAAACAGAGATCAGGAGTGTGTTCCTCCCTGATTCCTTAAGTACGCCAGGGCTGTGGTGTTGTCCGAGTTGACCTGGACAACTTTGCATGCAACCTTCTCTTTGAAGAACTGTAGCGCTAGAAAAATCGCTGCTAGTTCCTTTAGATTTATGTGCTAGGACACCTGTTCCCCTCTCCAGGAGCCTGACACTTCTTCCCCTCCTAGTGTTGCTCCCCAGCCCGAAATGGACGCGTCGGAAAACAACACTAGGTCGGGCTCTGAAGTTTTAGAGATAAACCCTCTTGAAAACTTGTGGGATAGAGCCACCATCTTAAATGGTGCTTTACTGACTCGGATATCTTCAAGGTCGCATCTAGATCTTCCTTGACCCTCCATTCTTCTGCAAGGAAAAACTGGAGGGGCCTGAGGTGCAGTCTCCCCAGGGAAACAAACTTTTCCAGCGAGGAAATGGTCCCCAGCAGACTCATCCACTCCCTCGCCGAGCAAGTTTCCTTCCCTAGGAAGGCTGAAACTTTCTCTAAGCCTTGCAGCTGTCGTTCCTGGGACAGAAATGCCCGAAAAGCCACTGAATCCATCTGAATCCCCAGATACACGATGGACTGTGTCGGGGTCAGATGCGACTTTTCGATGTTGACCAGAAGTCCCAGGGACTTCGCCAAGGCTAACGTGAACTGAAGGTCCTTCAGACACCTCTCCTCTGAAGACGCAACCATCTCGCTACATTCTTCATTAGAACGGTAAACACCATCGGAGCCGTGCTTAAACCGAAACAAAGGGCTCTGAATTGCCAGACTTTGCCTCTTAGAACAAATCTCAGACACTTTCTTGAAAGAGGGTGGATCGGAACGTGAAAGTATGCGTCCTGCAGGTCCAAGGACACCATCCAGTCGCCCGGTCTCAAGGCTCCTAGAACTGACTGAGGCATTTCCATTTTGAGCTTTATCTTTTCTATAAAAAGATTCAACCTGCTTACGTCTAGGACTGGACGCCAACCCGTCGACTGCTTTGGTACCAGGAAAAGCCTGTTGTAAAATCCTGGTGACCCCAGGTCTACGACCTGCTCCACCGCTCTTTTTTCGACCATTTGATCTAGAAGTCGAAAAGTATCTGCTGTTTCTCCCCTTGATACGAAGGAGAAAGATCTCTGGGAGTTGTGCATAGAGGAGGAGGTACCAAAAAGGGGATCTTGTACCCCTGTTCCACTATCTTGAGGGACCAAAAGTCCGTATCTCTCTCTCTCAATGCTCCCGCAAAGTATTTCAGTCTGGCTCCGACTGGTGTCTGAAGGACATAGCTCTCATTTCTTAGCTTTTGGTTTAAATGGAGCTCTTCCTCTTGTAAGGCCTCTCCCTCGAGGAGCTGCTCTCGAGCGAGGAGCCCTACGAAAGGGTTTCAGCTTCTTTGGAACTCGTCCAAAAGAAGACGTAGAAGGTACTGCTGGACGTCTGGAGGACTGGGCTAAGAGGTCCTGAGTAGCTTTTTCTTGCAAGCTAACAGCCAGGTCCTTCACCAAAGTCTGGGGGAAGAGATGGTTCGATAGAGGTGCAAAGAGAAGCTCTGCTCTTGGAGCCGGAGTAACCGACTTCACTGTAAAATTACAATACAGCGCTCTCTTCTTTAAAAGAGCCGTACCGAAGTGCGAAGCCAACTCTTCCGAGCCATCTCTGATGGCCTTGTCCATGCATGTTAATACACTGGACAGCTCCCCCAGACTAATAGAATCCGGACTCCTAGATTGAATATCTAGGACTCCCAAGCACCAGTCCAAGAAGTTGAAGACTTCTAGAGTCCTCAAAAGTCCTTTTAGGTGATGGTCGATCTCCGTAGGAGTCCATGAAATCTTTGCTGACGATAGAAGGGACCTCCTCTGAGCATTGACCAGACTTGCAAAATCCCCTTGCGCTGACGAAGGGATCCTCACACCTACTTCCTCTCTGGTCTCGTACCAAACGCCCCCTTTACCACTGAGTCTCGAGGGAGGAAAGGCGAAAGTAGACTTGCCCTGATCTTTCCTATGTTCCATCCAATCCTGGAACTTCTTAAATGCCCTCTTGGTGGACAGCGAAGTCTTCATCTCAACGAACTCTGGGGTTTTACAAGACCTCGATGAGGAAAACTGAGAGGGTGGAGACCGAGGAGCTGAAGGCTGAAATTTGTCTCCAAAAGACGAGCGTAAAAGTCGCACTAGCACTTTGTAATCCGAAACGGACGAAACAGATGGCTGATCCTCCTCAACCGAGTCCGCAGGACTACTCAATTCTCCTTCCTCCCTAAGAGGAATCAGAGACTGCACAGCATGAGAGGGCGTACAACCAATGGGTCTAATCTTCAAAAGAGACCTCGGCGGTTTGGAAGAAGAAGCCTCTTCATTCCGACGGACCTCCTGTCGTTCGCTGTAGCGTGAAGAAAGAAGATTGTCTTGAAAACGCTGTACAAGTCTTCACTAAAGCTTCCTTACTAGCGCGTACCGAAGCACAAGCTCTCAAAGCGTCTTGCTGAGCGCTTGGAAAAGCGTCCCTCCGAGCGTCAACAACAACGTCCTGACGAGCGTCCTCGTCCTGCTGGGCGTCCTCAAAGGCGTCCTGAAAAGCGTCCTGTTGAGCGTCCTCCCAAGCGTCCTGTCGAGCGTCCTGCGCAGGACGTCTAGAGGGAAAACTAACCTCTTGTCTACGCGCCTTCTTACTCGTAGAACGAGAGCGGAGAGGCACCGATGTAGACGCAGGAGGAGAACGAGACGAACGAGGAGAAGGAGAAGGTGACTGCTTAGACCTCTTGACAGGCAGTCTGACGTCCTTCCTATGGTGAGGCTCGACAGCTTTCTTAGCTATCAAAGCAGATAACTGGTCTTGAAGGGACACGAGAAGGTTCTTCGTGGGCGAAGAATCTAAAGCACGTGAAGGGCTGAACCTGCGAGAAGACGAGGGGCGAGGGGACGCCTCCTTCCTTCTCACAGGTACAGCTACCTGCCTCTCCAAAGAGAGACTGTGGCGCTATTCAGCGTCATCCTCCGATGACGTCCTACATCTCTTCTGCGGCGGAAAAGCGTCATACGACGCAGGTGAAGACCGCAACGAAACCGGCGAGAGAGGACGTGAAGCGTCCTCACTTCTAAAAGTCCTTTTCAATGGATGTGAATCTCTCCGAGCGCTCCACCCCTTGCGCGGGGAGGGCGCCTCGGAGGACGAAAAACAGTCCTTGAGGATGCGAGCCTGAGCACGCTCCTTGGCAGCCTGGGAACTTGCAACAGGTCCTGCCAAAGGGACGCCAGATCGGTGGGGAGCCCCCGTAACCCTCTTGCGGCTTTCGACATGCCCACTCCCTGAGTCCTGGGAGTCCGACAGCGGTCTAGGCCTAGAGGCATTATGGGGCCGATCTGACGCCCCCTCCACAACACTAGGGGCATGATCACTCACTTTCACAGAGCCGGTTTCTAAGGCTAGCACTTTAGATTCTAGAGTACGTAAAGAATCTAAAATAAGAGAAAGGGCATTACCTTCTCCAGACACAATTTCAGGGCCCGAAGGCAACATCACAGGGTTAGGAGATACAAAATCTACTGGGGTTATTGAAGGTGGAATATTACTTCCCTTACCTTTACTGGAACCGCTCCTAGAGGAAGACCTCCTGATCCTATCATGTTCCAATTTCCGTCGACAGGAATCATACATCTTCCATCCATCATCGGTCAAACATTCACATTCCTTGCACCGATCATCCAATAAACATACATGCCCCCTACACCCCGTACATACAGCGTGGGGATCTACCGATGATTTCGGTAGCCTCACCTTACAATCACTCTTCACACACAATCTGAAACTCACTGAACTTGATCCAGACATCACGTTCACAGAAAAGCCAATCCAAATTCAAAAAACAGTCCACTATTGTGCGTGCCTAGCCACCAATCCAGAATCAAAACCAAAAGACAATCCAGATACTTAAGTGACCAAAAGTTTATCAAAATCCAAAGGCGGAGGTACTGCAAACAGTTGTTTACAGCACCGGCGACAGAAAAAATATGAATAGAAAATGGGAATGGTTCCTGATCCGCCTCCTCCTGCGGTGGGAATGGGTACTACCACCTGGCCGCCCACTGCATGTGCCGCGAGTTTTGAAATTCTGTCAGACTTTAGAAAATACAGCTATATATATATATCTGACAGGTAAGTTTCATGAACAAAATTGTTTTTAAGCCTCATAAGATTAAATGATATTAAATAATAAAAATTATAAATTTCTCTCTCTCTCTCTCTATACTGAGATGTATGTTTTTTGTATGATAAGTATGTTATTTTCATGATAAAATAAATTTTTGAACATAATCACCTGATAGTTATATACAGTGGTCCCCCCGTATTCGCGGGGGATGCGTACCAGACCCCGCGCGAATAGTTAGAATCCGCGAATGTTTGGAACCCTATAAAACGCTAAAAATGATATTGTTATGATACAATAAAGTTTCATACATACTTACCTGGCAGATATATACATAGCTAAGACTCCGTCGTCCCCGACAGAAATTCAAATTTCGCGCCACTCGCTACAGGTAGGTCAGGTGATCTACCGGCCTGCCCTGGGCGGCAGGACTAGGAAACCATCCCCGTTTTCTATCATATTTTCTCTCTTCCAACCTGTCTCCTGCGGGGAGGCTGGGTGGGTCCTTTAATTGTATATATCTGCCAGGTAAGTATGTATGAAACTTTATTGTATCATAACAATATCATTTTCATACAATCAACTTACCTGTCAGATATATACATAGCTGATTGGCACCCTTCGGTGGAGGGTAAGAGACAGCTACTATATGGAATAGACAGGTAAACAACATATGTTGTAGGTATAAATAAAACCTTGGTTCCTACCTGATAGGTGGTAGACTTCGTGGGTGTTTGCCCAGTAGTCTGCATCACCTCAAGAAACTTTAGCGAGATATGTGATCTATGGCCAAGAGTTCTTGTGGGTCTGCCGATGGGGTCTTACCCACTTACTCGCAGAGCCTAAAAGGACTTTGTCAATGGGTGCTGATCCACTTATATGACAATACACCTTATGAAGGAGCACACAACCAATCCCGACCACCTGATCCTAACCCTATGTTAGAACTAAGGATTGTTACGAGTTATCCCCGAACTCGTCACA
>NC_087201.1:84414068-84491568 GCF_015104395.2 Macrobrachium nipponense
TTTCGCAGACTGCTTAGAATTCTAAGGAATTTCTAGCGCATTCTGAGTGTTCGAGTTTTTTTACGATCTCCAAACACTTAGGCGAGACCACATGGTCTAAAGTGAGCGAGACGAGAAATCCCCGATGTTACATGATAATCGGGAACCTCGCCTAATGCTCGAATTCCTGGAATTTCTAGCATTGGGAAGAAGACTGCTGCTGAAAGAAAACTATCTTACAGTAGGCGACCAACCTGGAATAGAGAAGATCGGACGGGAATATCCAGTTTGGCTTGAACTATCGTCTTAGTATTCTGTTCACCATTGAAGCTTTCCTTCGAGGAAGACTTCTCCTCTTCACTCTTTGATAGAGATCGAAGGTGGTCGATCTCCAATCCTTATTTTGTTTTCTTGAAGGAAAGAATTTAGGATGGAGATCGTTGTTCAGAATCCTACAAATATACTACGTATATTAACCTCGCGACATGATTCTACTAAGCATTGAATTGTCCGAGGGGTAGGCGCATATCCTAGTTTATCTACGGATTGCGACTTAGAAGAGAAGTATTCTAATTGAACTGCAACTCGGGGTTGCCTGCAACCTCCCAGGAGTTTTCAGTTTCAATTTTATATACTTATGGTTTTGTCACGACAACACCATTTCAACTTTTATATTTACCGAAATTCGTTTCGCCTAAATATAATTGCTCGAGCATATCTTTTATGCTCGGTAGTTCTAGCTCCGAACGCATTCCTTCATGGAATAATGGGATTACATGGCAACTCAGGATGACGAGTCGGCGAGAGCTCAGGCTCAACTACTGCGTATTGAACTGCCTGACAGCAGCTCAGTATCAGCTGGGCCTCCGAGATGCACGTCAGTATGTCTCTCTCTCCCCTGGTTTGATTGACTACCGAACCGTATCTCTGCCCACAATCATGGACTTAGGTCTCTGATTAATGGGGATTCTCGCAATAATGAAGGACCATCTACTGCTGTGACGCTAGATTCCATCGCCTTCGACATTGCGAGAATTTTCAATAGAGATATCTCTTGGACTCTTTCATCTTTCTGTTTACCGCACGGTAACAGAAGTCTGTACAAGTCTCCCGCTGCATCGCACTGCGATAATGCGAATGATTTTGCAGACATCTGAGTTTGTCTTCAAAATATCTCGTATTCGTAGGTGTACAATTGTTCATTGTTCAACCCGAATTACAAGATGTGTCAGAAGACATCGCCTACTCTCCGACCTGACAGCTCTACTTCCAAATGTTCAGCCCATGAGAAGCAGTTCTTCAGGCGGCTTTCCCCTGTGTTTTTCATTACTGAAGAACGCCCCGCTTTCATTGCAACTACGACTTCTCACCGGACAGCAATGAAATAGCGGTTAGCGTTTTCAGTCATTTGTAAGCACAGGTTATGAATCTTGAGAACCTTCTTCTCGATTCGTCTGTGAAGACGTAGGTTGCATTCAATATCTACCTTCGTCTTCAACGGTACATAGTGTTGTTTCTCCTTAGCTGAGATTCAACAACCATGAGATGTTTTGCCTTCAGGGACCTCGGTCTCTAGAAGGCAATTGACTTTCGCCTGTTGGGCACATGCCTTAAGAGAATCATCACCTCGGTGTCCGGCATTGGTGACAAACAAATACATTATTTGTTTGGTCTCTCGGCATAACCCTTTAAAGGCGAAGGTCACGTGACTTACTCGGATGCTTTGACAACTTGCCTCCTACCGAACGCAGTCAGTCGGCAGCTGTCAGAGCGCCCGAGTCAGTTACGAACTACGCTGTTGACTTAGTTCGGTTGTTACAGAGCAATCATTACTCGTTTTAATAGCTTGTCACAGTACCCATACCATTGACACCCACCATGGAGTGTCGGTGTCTTATCCACTACCGAGAACTTCGCTGCATGGGGATAGGAGGATGCGAGAGACTTCGTGGCAAACGGACAGACCAGTATGGGTACTGGACATCACCGAAGTAGAGAAGAGGGATAGGTCATGCGACTATTTCCTTCTTTTCCTCTGAGGAACTGCATGGCTTCTCCTGCGAAGTCAAGCAGCCAGGGGATAGGGATCCGTGACGCTCGATTTCGTACCGAACTTCGTAGCGAAGACTCAGAACCCTTCGGTCCCTGACGATTGGTTCGAGTCGTTCACAATCCCCTCCCTAATGGACTTCACCGCCTTCGATGCGAAGGAGATGCTGCCTTGTCCGCAAGAACTTCTCCGTGGCGCAGGTACTGAAGGCAGGGGTCTGGTCCAACCAGACCACATGCCCTTCCTTCTACCTTCGGGATATTGCCCACAGGTCCTTGGATCTTTTTCTTTGGGACCCGTGGTGGCTGCTCAACACGTTGTGTAGCGAACCCAGACCCTCGCAGGCTGAACAGCATCGAGTCCTGGTGTGACCGTAAGAGTGGATGAGTGAATGAGAGTGTGACTGGCTCCTCTTCCCATCTTTTTCTTCCCCTCTACCTGTGGTTAGAGGGACACGGTCGTCACCCTGCTGGATTAGGACAAGATGCAGGTGAGCTACTCAACAGAGCCCCATCCTATCCCTTTCACTAGGGATAGGAGCGTATATCCACCACTTCCTCCAACAAGGGGGAGGAAGTGGATGCCAGCTTGAGACAACCCATACTTTATGTGCCTCTTGCAAACAGGAACAAGTTCTTGCTTGCTGGTACGAAGAGATACGCTGCCCTCCTCTCTTAGTACTCGGCCAGAGGTCCTGACCATTGATCCTGCGGTGCACACCCCGATCAATCGGACAGAGGCTGGATCCCTCCCTCGCTCTTACGACCAGGGAGGCATTTCCAGGGATGGACGAACACCAGTCTGTTCATCAAAAGACTCAGATTCCTCCACCAAGAAGTGAGTCTTCCTATTGTTAAAGGACCGATGGTTTGTATTACGTATCGGAACAAATGACAATTTGTCGAAAATTGCATTTTTCCTAACTATACAAACCTGAGGTCCTTTACATATAGTCCCTCCTCATGCCACCCCTCACTCTGCGTATTTTGCATGGGCCAAAAGCAAAAGTGATTTGTTTACCTCCCAGTCGCTGTTGGACAAGCAGTTAACTACCGTTCTCCCCTTGTTCGAAGCTTACGACCGTTCCAGCTGCCGCTAGCTACTTCCTATTGTTAAAGGAGCTCAGGTTTGTATAGTTAGGAAAAATGCAATTTTCGACAAATTGTCATGTTTCATATGTTATGCATACTGTTGACAGAAGTTTTTTGGAAAATTTTGTTTGCATATCACATTTCATTTGTTTGATGGTTAGGCTAATGAGAGTGAATAAGTTAATTAGATTAGACTTAGCATTTAACTTCAAAGAAAGAAAGCAAAACAAAAGTTTAGCATGGAAATTCTTTTTTCTTTTGTCTGAGTGTATGTATTCTTCATTTGTTCATTATAATTAAAATGACATTCCCTGAAGTAAAGTTTTATGTACTCTTTCCCATATTATTGTATAATATAGGAATATGTGATACATTGTTAAAAAAATATTTTGGAATTTCACAGGACTCAGCATTAGGCAGTGTCTGTTGAAGAAGGGTTTTTGTGAAAGCTGCCAGATGATTTCTTGTTGTAACTGTGCTGAAATTGGTTTGCGATGTGCTCAAGCGTGTTCTTGCTGTGGGCCGATGCCATCCTGCTCCAGCCTACTTGATTGCTGCTGCCCAGATAAGGAGGTAAGGAAGCGATATTGTTTTTTGAGAGTATCTGTAAATATAAGAATTTTGCACTATGTAGCCTAAGTTTTTTAGGCCTAACTAGGACATTGTAAGAACCACTTTATTTTGATTGTTGGATTTCCCCAACCCAGAAGAGAAGTTCTACCTTTATTACTTTGACTATTCACTGATGTCATTTGTTACATAATTCATTCTTTGGATTTTGCTTTCTAATAAATTTCCATGTTCCTGTAGAGTTGCAACTGCCTCAGTGACAACCAGTGCGACAGCTGCTTTGATTGTTCAACCTGTGCATCATGCTGGGACGATTGTTCGCAGAACAACTGCACTCAGTGCTCCGATTGCTCATCGCCATCTCTGTGTAGTCCTGGGGCACTGTGCGACTGCCAGAGTTGTTCATGTACCTGCACAACCCCAGAATGTTCTACCATCAATTGCCTTTGTTGTGAAATTACCATCAAAGGAAGAGGAGGCCAGTATGATGGTTGAAGTCAGCCTATATTCAGGTTTTCAAGTTTGTTATATATTAAGTCACTCTCCATGTCAGTGCACTATTTATTCTTTTTTACTTCCAAGGTACATGTTGAGTACATTTATTTTCTCAAGTTTTTATATTTTTTTAAAAATCAGTGTCTTGTATCAAGACAATGCATGGTGTGTTCTTTTTAAATACAGTACCTGAGTTTGTTTGATTTAAATTATGCGAAATAAGTGTAAGACAAATCTAAACACTGTGCAGTGTATATTGTGTAACTTCAGAGATATTTTGTAGTGGCAGAAATTATGTAAACAAGCTTAAAATATGTGCTATTTACTCATGTATTAGTACATATTACTGCTGAGCTTGTGGAAAAATTAACTTATGTTCAGTAAATTCATTGTTTCACATAAGTGACTTACCGAACAGTTACATAGCTTATAGCTTCTTACCTACGGCAGTCGAAATTCAAATTGTTGGCGCCAGCGGCGTTGCTATCTTAAGTATAGGTGATACAAGACCCGCCCACATCCGGGAACCCTGGGTACTGCTAGCCTTCTACCGTCAATTTTCGTTTCTGCCGCTCACAGGGTAACACCTGTGAGATTTTCGCTGCAGTCTCCTGCGTCGCCATTTTGGATTTTGGTTTTTTTTTGTTTGGTGATGTACAAGTTTTTGGTTTTTTCTTGCCAGTTAGCTATCTCTATTCAGTTTTTCGTCATTATTACTAATTATGTCAGATTCTAGTTCATCTGCTGTAAGGTTTTGCAGCACTGGCTGCAAAACAAGATTAGCTAAGTTATGTCACGATCCGCACTCTAAGTGCACTAAATGCAGAGGACAAAATTGTAATGGTATGGATGTGACATGTGATGAATGTAAAGAATTGGATGAACAGGGATGGAAGGCGGTTAGATCGCATGCTGAGAAAATGGAGAAAGATAGGAAGAGGAAGGCAGCTCTTAGGGCTAGTAGTAAGAATAGGTTAGAAACTACTCCTGTTCCTTCGGAGACAAATAAGTCTTCTCTTGCCTCTCCTTTATTAGAGAATATTTCTCCAATTAATAGTCCTCCTACTTCTCCTTTGATTACCCCTGTTCAAGTTGCCCATGTTTCCGAACCCAACACCATTGCCTTGCTTGCGTCTAAGATGGATAAAAAGTTCGAAGTGTTAGCTGAATCAGTTATGAAGTTAGGAATGTCTTTTAAAGCTTTCGTAGATAGTACAGTGAAATCTAGTGCAGTGCAAAGTGTTAATGTTGCGCCTGAGGAGGCGGTTGTCCGTTCCCCACCGACTCCCAGACGAAGGTCACTGTCCCGCTCCCCCGCAACCGGGAGAAGACATACCGGAGGTCGGAAGGAGTCTGGGGGAGTTTGCCCACAGTCAGCCGTCGACTCTGTCGACTCGCGGGTGTCGTCCAAAAAGATGTGGAAAGGTATTAGGGTTTGTGATTCTCGTCTGTCTTCTGATTTGGAAGTGCAATCGCCAGTGCGCAAAAGGCGAAGTGATTTGGTGTCTCGACCGTTAAAAAGACATTCGATTCTTGCTGGTGATTCGTCACCGACTCCTGTTAAGAAGTCTAAGAGGCATTGGAGTCCTCAACCTTCGTGTAGTTTTGCTCCGGATGTAATATTTAGTGAATCTCCTCCGCAGTCGCATTTTTCGGCTAAAAGCAATGGCTCTCGGACTAAACTTCGTGATAATTCACGATCGCTCGACTCTCCCAAGCGAGTCTCAGTCGCAGTTTCGGCTCGGTCGCCTCGTTCGACTCCGTATTACTGTCCAGAGAAGCATATTCGCTCGTCTTTGTTCGACTCCCCTCGCCGTGAGTCGATAGGAATTTCGACTGGTTGTTCGCCTGTGTCGACTCGCTGTGCGGAGACTTCACCTGTTAGAAAGAATCGTTCTTCGACTGAAAGACCATCGACTTCTACAGTGTTAGACGATTCTACCTTAGCTCCATTTAAGAAGCATTTCCAAGATCTTATGAGTTTGTTGAAATCCTCCTCCCGGGTACAACATAAGCCTGATTTCGACTCTGCTTCTGTGCAGTCTGAAGAGGAAGCTTTGGATCAAGATGACAAGGATTCGTCGGCTTATTCGAGTCTTCTTAAATTTTTCCTGTCCACTTATCCAGATTACTTTGAACCTGCTTCTCCGTCTTCACCGCCTTCAATGTTCGTTAAAGATAGGAAGACAGCGTATTCGTGTCTACCTAAACTGGTTCTTTCTCAGTCCTCGAAGCAGGCCCTTAAGGAGTCAACAGAGTGGCTTTCTAAGAAGAGGGAAACAGGTAAGGCTTCGTTTGCTTTCCCACCTTCTAAGCTTCAGAGTAAAGCGTATCGCTTCTACGCAACTGGAGAAGTTCCTTCTTTGGGAGTGTCTGCCTCCTCCCAGGGAGACTTCTCCGGTTTAGTGGACTCACACCGAAGAGCAGCTTTTTCGTCAGCTAAAATTTTGTTTTCTTCTTCAGAGCTTGACCATTTGGTGAAGAATATTTTTAAAGTATTTGAGGTATTTAGTTTTTTGGACTGGACTATTGCCTCTTTAGCTCGCAAGATTGAAGACTGTCAGTCTTTAGAAGAAGATTTTGCCACAGACTGGTTAGGAGTTCTGTCCTGTGCGGATAAGGCTGTTAGAGATGGTTCAGGAGAATTAGCAGCCCTTTTCACAATGGGAGTGATGAAGAAGAAAGAAAGGTGGTTCTTTTCGTGTCTAAAGGAGTCACTAATAACCAGAAGTCGGCTCTCATGTTTGCTCCTCTCTGTAAATCTCATCTTTTCCCTGAAGAAACCATTCAACAAATTCTATCGGATTTAGAAAAGAAATCTACTAATGATCTCCGTCTTCAGTCTTCCAGACGTCCGAAAGAGCCTACTCCGACAGGAGCTAAGTCTTCTCCTCTTCAGAAGCATCCCTTTCGAGGGAATAAACCTAAGTGGCAACGACCCAGGACTTAATTTGCGTCCACAGTACAAGTCCTCAAAGAAACCTCCCCCCAAACCCTTCGGAACAAGTGAGAAGTCGTTCCTTCACGTGAAGTAGGGGCAAGACTCCATCTTTTTTGGGAAGAATGGAGTCGAAGAGGTGCAGAGCAATGGGTAGTGTTCAAGTTCTTCGAGAGGGATACTCGATTCCTTTTGTTCTAGATCCTCCTCTCTCCGATACAACAATCAGCTTAACAGCATATTCTCCAGGATCAGAGAGAGCTTTGGCTTTAGCAGCAGAGGTCAATGCACTCATCAAGAAGGGAGCAATAGAGGAAGTCCTCGACAGTTCTCAGGGATTCTACAACAGACTCTTTGTAGTTCCCAAAGCCTCGGGCGGGAGGTTGGAGGCCAGTGCTAGATGTAAGGGCGGGCATTGAACCTTTTTGTGCTGAAGACAAAGTTCAATATGAAAACAAATCATTCTGTGATGTCGGCACTTCGCCCAGGCGATTGGATGGTGTCCCTGGACATGAAGGACACCTACTTTCATGTCCCGATTCACCAGAGTTCAAAGAAGTTCCTGAGATTTGTGTTCGAAGGGAGGACGTTATCAATTCAGAGCCCTTTGTTTGCGGCCTTTCGACGGCCCCTCAAGTATTTACTCGTGTTCTTGCTCCATTGGGAAATGGCTGCATATGTTGGGCATAAATGCAGCATTTTACCTGGACGACTGGCTTCTCAGATCGGGTTCGAGGACACAGTGTGTGAAGGATTTACGGAAGAGACTGTCATTAGCGAGTCAACTGGGAATTCTCATCAACCTGGAGAAGTCTCAATTAGTGCCGTCCCAGAAGATCCCCTATTTGGGGATGATTCTGGACTCTCAGACTTTTCGGGTTTTTCTGTCCCCGAAAAGAATAGAATCTTGCCTCAAAAAAGTGAGCCAATTCCTGAACCGTCAGTCCTCCTCCGCCTTGGAATGGATGAGTCTCCTAGGGACGTTATCATCAGTAGAGACGTTTGTAAAGTTGGGTCGTCTTCACATGAGATCTCTTCAGTTTTATCTCAAAGCGAGTTGGTGTCGGAAGTCTCAACCAGACACGTATTCGTTCCCAGTGTCGGAAGAGATCAAGAACGACTTGAGATGGTGGATGTCGAGGGAAAGATTGCAAGAGGGTCTCTCCCTGACATTAAGGAACCCAGACGTAGAATTATACTCCGATGTATCGGACAGAGGTTGGGGAGCTCTCCTAGGGACCAAAAAGATCTCAGGATTATGGTCAGAGAAAGAGAGGTTGAATCACATCAACATGAAGGAGTTGAAGGCGATTTGGTTCGGTCTGCAAGCATTCGCTCCTTTGGGTCGTGGGAAAGAGAGTGGCAGTATATTCCGACAACACCACCGCTCTATCTTATATCAGGAATCAGGGAGGAACCCTCAACAAAGTCGCAGAAGATCTCCTTCTCTGGTCTCAAGATCGGGATATTTCCCTCGTTCCGAGGTTTGTACAGGGGAAGTTAAATGTACTGGCGGACGAACTCAGTCGAGTAAACCAAGTTCTTCCCACGGAGTGGACATTGCAAGACAAAATTTGTCAGGAACTGTGGAAACTTTGGGGAAGACCTTCAGTGGATCTGTTTGCCACGTCGAGGAACAATCGACTTCCGATCTTTTGTTCCCCAGTTCCAGATCCTCTTGCTTGGAAGACCGACGCAATGCTTCAGGATTGGACGGGTCTAGACGTTTACGCCTTTCCCCCATTTGGAATGATCAGAGAGGTATTGAACAAGTTCCTCTCACATCAAAATGTGTCAATGACGTTGGTAGCATGATTCTGGCCCAGGAAAGAGTGGTTCCCAGACCTTCTCAAGTTAGTTATAGACCATCCCAGACTTCTTCCTCAGTATCCTCGGCTACTCAAACAGCCCCACTTTGACAGGTATCATCAGAATTTGTGTCCGCCTCTGTCACTGACAGGGTTCAGACTGTCCGGAAACTCGTCAGAGCTAAGGGGTTTTCTCGTAGAGCGGCAGAGGCTATTGGCAAATTGTCGAAGAAGTTCTTCTGCCAAGCTTTACCAATCGAAGTGGGAGTCTTTAGGACGTGGTGCAGAAGACATAATTTCTCGTCTTCTAAAACCTCTGTGACAGAAATAGCTGATTTTTTGCTGTACCTTAAAGAAGTTAAGAACTTGTCGGTATCGACAATTAAAGGGTACAGAGCTATGCTGTCCTCAGTGTTAAGCATAGAGGGCTTGACATCTCCTCTAACCAGGAATATTGGAGATTTAATTAAATCTTTTAATACAGTAAAAGTATCCAAGAAGGATAGTGTGGACTGGAACTTGGACGTAGTTTTAACTTTTCTGATGTCTTCACGATTCGAGCCACTTCGTGAAGCGTCTTTGAGAGATGTAACGAGGAAGGCACTTTTTCTCTTCGCTTTGGCTACAGCAGGAAGAGTGAGTGAGTTACAAGCCATCCACAAAGAGGTGGGGTTTCAAAAATCGTAATGCGGTTTGTTCTTTTGTTAACGAATTTTAGCAAAGAACGAATCTCCCTCTAACCCATGGCCTAAATCTTTTGTACTTAAGGGATTATCTAATATAGTGGGTCCGATGGACGAAGAATATTTACTATGTCCTGTCAGAGCTCTGAAATGTTACCTGTCAAGGACACAATCCGTTAGAGGTAATTCCGACCGACTTTGGTGTTCGGTTAAGAATTCTGCAAAACCCTCTCCAAGAACGCTATTTCGTTCTTTTTGAGAAGTCTGATACTGGAGTCACACTCTCAAGTCCAAGATCAGACTCTAAATGTGCTTAAGGTGAAAGCACATGAAATACGTGCAGTGGCGACATCCTTAAGCTTCAAGCACAATATGTCGCTTTCCTCGATTCTTCAATCTACGTTTTGGAGATCGAGATCTGTGTTCGCCTCATTTTACCTGAAGAATGTAGAGGCTACCTATGATAGTTGTTGTAAATTGGGTCCTTTGTCGGTAGCAGGCATGGTGTTGGGAAAGGAAACTTAGGGGAACTTTCTATCCTCTACTGTCTCCTCGCCTTGTTATAGGTTGTTGAGTCGTGGGCAGACTGGAGGCTCATAGTACTTTGGAGAACCTCCAGATCTTATTTATTACTTTTGAGTATGTCATTATTTTTGGTATAGGTGATGGTCTGTTGTTTTTTATCTGGTTTTTGAAGCCCAGGGCAAGGGCATTATCTGTTTTTTAATATTTTGTCAACCAACGGTCTTGTCCATGGTTACAAAATCCCACTAAGTAGGAACGACCCTGGCCTATACTGCCACGTCTCCTACGAGTGATGAGAGCACCAACCAGAGGCAGTATTCTCCTGCAGCTGCTCTCTCACAAGGTAGGGTACTGCAACATTTGCTGTTTAATGTGGTCTTACTGTCATTTTTATGTAGTCCATCTACCCTCCTTCTGGGTAGTTTGGATTCAGCTATGTAACTGTTCGGTAAGTCACTTATGTGAAAATAATATTTTCATGATAAAATAAAGTTTCACATATACTTACCGAACAGTTACATAATAAAAGCCCACCCACCTCCCCACAGATGGACGTGTCGGCTAAACGAAAATTGACGGTAGAAGGCTAGCAGTACCCAGGGTTCCCGGATGTGGGCGGGTCTTGTATCACCTATACTTAAGATAGCAACGCCGCTGGCGCCAACAATTTGAATTTCGACTGCCGTAGGTAAGAAGCTATAAGCTATGTAACTGTTCGGTAAGTATATGTGAAACTTTATTTTATCATGAAAATATCATATTTATCACTTACAAGTTTATGCAATGTTCACAGCAACATTAAAGACTGTGTGGCCTTTTGTCTTAGGAAACAGGTTTAAATGACTGATAAAGTGCCTATGTTTATGTTTATATGATACAGTAAATAGCTCTTACTGCACAAACTTTACCTCA
The DNA here is from genome assembly GCF_015104395.2 of Macrobrachium nipponense. Classification (NCBI taxonomy): domain Eukaryota; kingdom Metazoa; phylum Arthropoda; class Malacostraca; order Decapoda; family Palaemonidae; genus Macrobrachium; species Macrobrachium nipponense. Next base: position 84,425,120 of record NC_087201.1, read on the forward strand.
AATTATTTTAGTTTTATGTGGATGAGCTTTGACTGATTCATGAAAAGCTTGTTGGTTCCAAAACCACAAAACGTCTTGTTTTCAAATTACAAGGTTTCAGGAATGGTGACAACAAGATTTTAGAAAGAGAGTACAAGCTGCAAACTTTCAGAAGTATTACAAGCAACACATTACTGAGAAATATACCCTTACATTACATATTGCGTGTCCATTGTATTAGCAGAGCTGCTTACAACTTGTCCGTCCATTTGAACATTTAGCTTGTGCCTGCTTTGTAATTACAGTAGTTGTTATACCTAGGAAAGATTATCATAGTTTTACGGCTACTGTTTCCATTGAGCTTGTCGTGCAACTGCAGTGCCGTGGTAAAAATAATTATAATAGTCTGGCAACTACTTACCAATATTTTTACCATTTTCATTGTGAATTTTTTGCAGCAAATAAAATTATGTATTCTCCCAACTCATTCAGTTTTCGAGAATGCTAACTAAGTATCTAGTCAGCTTCCAATTCCTAGTCTTCAGTACCAGCCTTATAACCAATTAACTACCTCTAGCAAACGAGGCATCTGAAAAATATTTTTTGTAAGTGTATAAACATTTTTTGACTAGATATAAATATTTTGTCTATATTTATTTATGTATTGCCTTATCTTTGTTTTTTCTTTATATTTAATGGTCATTCTTTTATTTTGGAAACTTTAGGTCTGCATCACTGGAAAGTTTACTCATTTTTAATGATAGCTAACATACACTTATATTTATATCAGAACCTCTTAGTGTTAAGTAAATTTACCATTTTGAGTTTTACATTACAGGTAAATTATACCCATTTTGTAGAAATGAAATAAAAGATTCATAGAACTTCCAAGGTATTCTGATTTGGCTACCTGATTAAGAAGTACAATACATAAAATCACAGTTTAAAAAATTAGAAAAAATTTATTGAAACCTTATATACAATGACTTGTATAGTAGAAAATAAATGTTACAAACTGAAGAAAAAAAATAAGAATCTCAAAATACAGTCAAAAGTGCCAGCAAGTATTCTCACAGAGGCACAATATACTGCTAGAAACTTTACACCAGATGAATTAAAAAAAATAAGTGAGATAACTTAGGCATATATACACGATATGATGCATACGTTAGTCAACAACCGTTCAATACGTAATGAAGATACAAAGTTACAGATTGCAATTTCATTTCCATCATATTTGAGCTTTGTAATTAAATAACGTGCAACACTGCTTTTATCAATAAGAAATAAGTAACATATGGTACTCTAATATGGAGTACAGTATGCACGCTGACAAATGTAATCATTACTGTAGACAAAATATACAGTATTCAGACCAAACTATATATGAATGTCTGGGTCTAGTTTTTTTCAGTAATAAATCCCTGTATTTTGTTTTCAAACAATTATCTTAGAATGTTTACTGTGACTTACCAAATAATAATGTTCTTGAAGGAATTGAAAACATAGAAGCAATATAACTAAGTAGTTTGGGAATGGTCACAGGAAAGACTTTTCCAATATGACAATGATACCCAACTATTTTAAAGTAACACACAAGTCCAGTTTTACCTAAAACCACTGCTTCCAAAATATACCCCCCTACACGTTTGATATAAATGGCATTACCATGGGAAAAAAGAAAATTACTGAATTAAATCCCTGTCAATTTCAAAAGCTGACCCAGCACCAACGAATCACGCTTGATTCCTTTAAATGAGTACCTTATACACAAAATCTGGATTATAAATTTGCTTCATAAAAGTATTTTTGCTAACAAATAACTCCATATACACTTTACAGTTTGGTTCCATTTTGAAATGCCTATAGTATAGTATTTCTGTTTCTTATTACCCACTATAATTTATTTACTCTTGAAGAAATGGAATAGTAGAAGAATTATCTGCCTTAAACAGAAGAATTTTCATAGTCGAATATTTATCTTCACATACAAAGAAAATTTAAAAGTAACACTTTACAGGTAAGTAATTAGTTCTCATGTTCAAATTGTGAGCTATCAAGCATACTTAACTGAAACTCCATCCTTTTCAACAGAGCTAAATGGAGTGATAACTCTGACAACTTCAAATTTAGTATCATAGATGTCCACTATTTAGACTTTTCAAGAGATCCCAAATTAAATTATTTCTTGCACAGTTTAAACCTTCAGCTTTCAAGTACTCCAAAATAAAAAATAAATAAAATGGAATATATTCTATTTTACAATTAAAGTTCCTAAATTACAAACTTCAATCATGTTTGCCAGTTAAGAACAAATAACTTTTTTACGTCTTCATGTCATCTGTATATATTTTTTTTAAAACATTCTTCATCCCTCTTTCACACAATATCATATATGCAAATTCATATACCTTTTTTGTCTTTAATACTGAATATGAAATAAAACATAAAGTGGTTTACTATTATCGAAGCCTATATCTCGATACAAACAACAGAGAGAAAAATAAAAAGAATAATGTTCAATTACAAACTGAAACATTACTTGGAGATACTTCTGATCAATACATGTCATCAGGGCCTATTTCTGCAGTGTACTGAAGGCCTCGTTCCTTCATAAATCGTGCCCGCAGTTGCTCCTGCTCCTGCTGTCGTTCCTGCTCCACACGTTGTGCTTCAAGGATTTCCTCTATGCTGACTTTCTCTAAGGCCGCGGCACCCTCTTTCGTATCGTCCTGTAAATCAAATTTCTTTTAATGAATATTTAAAAGTTGTTTGAGGAATATAATTAGAAAATCAATACACTTAGATTGGCACAGTAAAATCAGATACTAGTAGCAATGAATTTTATAAATAATGTATATATGAAGAATCATGAAACTCAGCAGTATATGAACTATGAACTTACTATATATATAGAGAGAAATACTCATTGCAAACATTATACAGTACAGTCAATGTAGTGTTCTAAAATTACAAAATCAGTATAGAAATTTGCATTAATGCAACATGAGATGTTCTTCAGTGATTATTCATTCTCAAAAGCAGAATTATTTCAAGATTTTGCCTAATAATCTAGAATACAATCGTCTTTTGTCTGCAGCTTGCCGGAAAGGAAAACACCTGTGATTAACTATGTACTATGTCTGGAATCCACTTAAGGAATAAGAAAAATTCATAAAACTAGTTCTTCCATACATTATTGTTGCTGACAATCACTGCAAACCTTTAAGAAACTTACGATCTCTCCAAGCAAGACAACATTCTCCCCTCTGATGACAAAGACACCACGATCGATGTCTCCATACCGACTGCCAACATGAATGCGCTCTATCGTCCGATGCAGAACCAAATTAGCAAACTGGTCGACACTTCTCAAGTAGCCAATAAGTGTCCTTCCATCTCTGAGGTACACCATCAACTTCTCTGAAAGTGTAAAATTTTGTTGTGATATCACTATGTTCTTTGGAATGATACACAAATTTTCCCATAGGAAGGAGAGTAAGTGTTGAAGCGTTTCTCTCAGCAAATTAGCCATTCAAAGAATCATTTACTGTTTCATTGTAGTGCAATGATAGCTATAAGAAATAATAGTAGATAGGGTAGCGTAAAAACAGAGAGAGAGTTATAATCAAAGTATACAGTGAAAATAACGAGAAAGAAGAAGAGAGAGAGAGAGAGAGAGAGAGAGAGAATTGAATTGTTTGGTGTGTGAGCCAGAATTTGATCAACAAAACCTTAGTCACAGGAAGTTGAACCATAACACCATGCGAATTAAAATCTTAAAGACCATCATAAAATCGTTGACCTGTGATCTCACACCAGACTTACTCAGCTTCTATCGAGAACGCAGCTCCAGGAGGAGATATTAACATGTTAAATTATGGACTCCACTTGGAAAATGTTATTGTTATAATACAATTAAGTTTGTTCATACTTACCTGGCAAATATATATATAGCTGTATTTTCTGAAGTCCGACAGAATTTCAAAACTCGCGGCACGCAGTGGGCGGCCAGGTGGTAGTACCCATTCCCGCCGTCTTGGGAGGCAAGAATATCAGAAACCATTCCCATTTTTCTATTCATATTTTCTAGTGCCACTGTCTCCTGAGGGGAGGTGGGTGGGCACTTAATTATATATATCTGCCAGGTAAGTATGAACAAACTTAATTGTATTATAACAATAACATTTTGTTCATGAAACTTACCTGTCAGATATATATATAGCTGAATCCCACCTTCGGATGGTTGGGAAAGCGACAGAATAGGATTTTAGCAAACACAATTAAGTAGATGATATACATCTTGGTTCCTCACCTGTTAGCATAGCTGACTTCGTGATTACTGTCACCTAAGCCTGCTTCTGCTTAATCAGAGTTGCCAGCGAGGTAGAGACGCGCTCCGGATGATCTGACAACGGGGGCGTGCCCACAACGTGACTAGACCATCGTACCATACATATGAGGGCTATGAAGCAACTGACCACCACCTGACCAACTAGACAAAACCCCGTGAAAGCTAAACTAATGGATGGAAGATCTCCACTAAAGATCAACCAAAAACACAAAAAATTAAACACTAAACCTAACCTAATAACTAGAGGATAGGAAAAGAGCCACCTCCAGCCCCCAAAACTGTGTCTGCAGAAATGTATGGTCCTATAGAACAACAGTTCTCGTATATCGTTCTCACATCTCTTAAATAGTGTGAGGCGAATACTGAATTGCTCCTCCAAAAGGTGGCATCAAGAATGTCCCTGATTGACATATTCTTTTGGAAGGCAAGCGAGGTTGGGACAGCTCTGACTTCGTGAGCGTTCACTCGCAGGAGGCTCAAATCAGTCTTCTGGCAAGATGAATGAGCCTCTTTTGTAATGTCCCTCAGAAAGAAAGCCAAAGCATTCTTTGATAAAGGTAAATCAGGTCTCTTCACTGAGCACCACAAATTACCTGAGGGACCTCGTACCTCCTTCGTTCTGTGTACATAAAATTTGAGAGCTCTGACAGGGCACAGGACTCTCTCTGGTTCTTGGCCCACCAAGTTCGTCATTCCCTTTATTTCGAAGCTCTTGGGCCAAGGGTTAGACGGGTTCTCATTTTTGGCCAAGAACGTGGGACTCAAAGAGCAGACAGCGTTATCACCTTTGAAGCCCACCTGTTCACTAATGGCTTGAATTTCGCTAACTCTCTTCGCCGTCACCAGAGCAGTTAGGAAAAGAGCCTTTCTCGTCAAGTTCCTAAGAGACGCTGCGTGGAGAGGCTCGATAGGACTTGACATTAGATGTCTTAGAACAACATCCAAGTTCCAGGAAGGAGGCCTCAGCTGACGGTATTCTTGACGTCAATTCTTTGGACGTTTCAAACGATCTCAAAAGATCGCGAAGATCTCTGTTGTCAGCAAGATCTAGGCCTCTGTGCCAAAAGACTGCGACAGCATACTTACTATACCCCTGATGGGGGGGTTTGGGGGACTGCCAACTTTGTCAACATTCCATCAAGTATAGAAGAAAGTCGGCTATTTGGCTCACAGAGGTCGTGGAAGAGGAAATTCCTTCCCTTCTACACCATGCCCTGAAGGAAGCCCACTTTGACTGGTAAACTGCTCGCGATGAAGCCCTCCTTGCGTTGGCGATCGCTTTCGAAACTGTCTTCAAAAAACCTCTCGCTCTGGCCAACTTTTCGATAGTCTGAACGCAGTCAGACACAGAGCGGAGAGGTTTTTGTGGTACCTTTCGAAGTGGGGCTGTTTGAGTAGATCTTTCCTCCAGGGTAGCGTCCTTGGGAAGTCCACAAGGAGTAACATTACCTCCGTGAACCAATCTCTTGCAGGCCACATCGGGGCGATCAGGGTCAACCTCGTCCCCTCTGACGCCGCAAACTTTCTCATGACTTCCCCCATGATCTTGAATGGTGGGAAGGCAGGCATACAGATCCAAGTCTGTCCAATCCCAGAGCAGGGCGTCTACAGCGACCACTCCTGGATCCATAACCGGGGAGCAATAAAGAGGAAGCCTCTCTGTCCTCGACGTCGCAAAGAGGTCGACCAGAGGACATCCCCATAACATCCACAGTTCTCGACAAACGTCCTGATGTAGAGTCCATTCTGTCGGCAGGAGCTGATCCTGTCGACTGAGAAGGTCTGCTCTGACATTCTGGACTCCTGAGATGAATCTCGTAAGGATCTTCACTCGCTTTGTACTTGCCCACAGCAGAATCTCCCTCGCTAGGTAAAACAGAGATCGGGAGTGTGTTCCTCCCTGATTCCTTAAGTACGCCAGGGCTGTGGTGTTGTCCGAGTTGACCTGGACAACTTTGCATGCAACCTTCTCTTTGAAGAACTGTAGCGCTAGAAAAATCGCTGCTAGTTCCTTTAGATTTATGTGCCAGGACACCTGTTCCCCCCTCCAGGTGCCTGACACTTCTTCCCCTCCTAGTGTTGCTCCCCAGCCCGAAATGGACGCGTCGGAAAACAACACTAGGTCGGGGCTCTGAAGTTTTAGGGATAAACCCTCTCGAAACTTCTGTGGATCGAGCCACCATCTTAAATGGTGCTTTACTGACTCGGATATCTTCAAGGTCGCATCTAGATCTTCCTTGACCCTCCATTCTTCTGCAAGGAAAAACTGGAGAGGCCTGAGGTGCAGTCTCCCCAGGGAAACAAACTTTTTCAGCGAGGAAATGGTCGCCAGCAGACTCATCCACTCCCTCGCCGAGCAAGTTTCCTTCCCCAGGAAGGCTGAAACTTTCTCTAAGCCTTGCAGCTGTCGTTCCTGGAACGGAAACGCCCAAAAAGCCACTGAATCCATCTGAATCCCCAGATACACGATGGACTGTCTCGGGGTCAGATGCGACTTTTCGATGTTGACCAGAAGTCCCAGGGACTTCGCCAAGGCTAACGTGAACTGAAGGTCCTTCAGACACCTCTCCTCTGAAGACGCTCTGATGAGCCAATCGTCGAGATAGAGAGATACTCTTATTCCTGAAGAATGCAACCATCTCGCTACATTCTTCATTAAAACGGTAAACACCATCGGAGCCGTGCTTAAACCGAAACAAAGGGCTCTGAATTGCCAGACTTTGCCTCTTAAAACAAATCTCAGATACTTTCTTGAAAGAGGATGGATCGGAACATGAAAGTATGCGTCCTGCAGGTCCAAGGACACCATCCAGTCGCCTGGTCTCAAGGCTCCTAGAACTGACTGAGGCGTTTCCATTTTGAACTTTATCTTTTCTATAAATTTTCTATAAAAAGATTCAACCTGCTTACGTCTAGGACTGGACGCCAACCCGTCGACTGCTTTGGTACCAGGAAAAGCCTGTTGTAAAATCCTGGTGACCCCAGGTCTACGACCTGCTCCACCGCTCTTTTTTCGACCATTTGATCTAGAAGGTCGAAAAGTATCTGCTGTTTCTCCCCTTGATACGGAGAAAGATCTCTGGGAGTTGTGCATAGAGGAGGAGGTACCAAAAAGGGGATCTTGTACCTCTGTTCCACTATCTTGAGGGACCAAAAGTCCGTATCTCTCTCTCTCCATGCTCCCGCAAAGTATTTCAGTCTGGCTCCGACTGGTGTCTGAAGGACATTGCTCTCATTTCTTAGCTTTTGGTTTAAATGGAGCTCTTCCTCTTGAAAGGCCTCTCCCTCGAGGAGCTGCTCTCGAGGGAGGAGCCCCACGAAAGGGTTTCAGCTTCTTTGGAACTCGTCCAAAAGAAGACGTAGAAGGTACTGCTGGACGTCTGGAGGACTGGGCTAAGAGGTCCTGAGTAGCTTTTTCTTTCAAGCTAACAGCCAGGTCCTTCATCAAAGTCTGGGGGAAGAGATGGTTCGAAAGAGGCGCAAAGAGAAGCTCTGCTCTTTGAACTGGAGTAACCGACTTCGCTGTAAAATTACAAAACAGCGCTCTCTTCTTTAAAAGAGCCGTACCGAAATGCGAAGCCAACTCTTCCGAGCCATCTCTGATGGCCTTGTCCATGCATGTTAATACACTGGACAGCTCCCCCAAACTAATAGAGTCCGGACTCCTAGATTGAATATCTAGGACTCCCAAGCACCAGTCCAAGAAGTTGAAGACTTCTAGAGTCCTCAAAAGTCCTTTTAGGTGATGATCGATCTCCGTAGGAGTCCATGAAATCTTTGCTGACGATAGAAGGGACCTCCTCTGAGCGTCGACCAGACTTGCAAAATCCCCTTGCGCTGACGAAGGGATCCTCACACCTACTTCCTCTCTGGTCTCGTACCAAACGCCCCCTTTACCACTGAGTCTCGAGGGAGGAAGGGCAAAAGTAGACTTGCCCTGATCTTTCCTACGTTCCATCCAATCCTGGAACTTCTTAAAAGCCCTCTTGGTGGACAGTGAAGTCTTCATCTCAACGAACTCTGGGGTTTTACAAGACCTCGATGAGGAAAACTGAGAGGGTGGAGACCGAGGAGCTGAAGGCTGAAACTTGTCTCCAAAAGACGAGCGTAAAAGTCGCACTAGCACTTTGTAGTCCGAAACGGACGAAACAGATGGCTGATCCTCCTCAACCGAGTCCGCAGGACTACTCAATCCTCCTTCCTCCCTAAGAGGAATCGGAGACTGCACAGCATGAGAGGGCGTACGACCAACGGGTCTAATCTTCAAAAGAGACCTCTGCAGTTTGGAAGAAGAAGCCTCTTCATTCCGACGGACCTCCTGTCGTTCGCTGTAGCGTGAAGAAAGACGATCGTCTTGAAAACGCTGAGCGTCCTGAGAGGCGACTTGAACTGCCTTAATTCGCCGAGTCTCGCGCACAACATCCTGGCGAGCTTCTACCGAAGCGTCCTTGAAAGAGCCTAGAGAAGCGTCCTTACGCGTCTTCACGAAAGCTTCCTTACTAGCGCGTACTGAAGCACAAGCTATCGAAGCGTCTTGCTGAGCGCTCTCAAAAGCATCTACGCGAGCGCTTGGAAAAGCATCCCTCCGAGCGTCAACAACAACGTCCTGACGAGCGTCCTCGTCCTGCTGGGCGTCCTCAAAGGCGTCCTGAAAAGCGTCCCGTCGAGCGTCCTCAAAAGCGTCCTGTTGAGCGTCCTCCCAAGCGTCCTGCGCAGGACGTCTAGAGGGAAAACTAACCTCTTGTCTACGCCCTTTCTTACTCGTAGAACGAGAGTGGAGAGGCACCGATGTAGACGCAGGAGGAGAACGAGACGAACGAGGAGAAGGAGAAGGTGACTGCTTAGACCTCTTGACAGGCAGTCTGACGTCCTTCCTACGGTGAGGCTCGACAGCTTTCTTAGCTATCAAAGCAGATAACTGGTCCTGAAGGGACACGAGAAGGTTCTTCGTGGGCGAAGAATCTAAAGCAGGTGAAGGGCTGAACCTGCGAGAAGACGAGGGGCGAGGGGACGCCTCCTTCCTTCTCACAGGTACAGCTACCTGCCTCTCCAAAGAGCGACTGTTGCGCTGCTCAGCGTCATCCTCCGATGACGTCCTACATCTCTTCTGCGGCGTAAAAGCGTCATACGACGCAGGTGAAGACCGCAACGAAACCAGCGAGAGAGGACGTGAAGTGTCCTCACTTCTAAAAGGTCCTTTTCAATGGACGCGAGTCTCTCCGAGCGCTCCACCCCTTGCGCGGGGAGGGCGCCTCGGAGGACGAAAAACAGTCCTTGAGGATGCGAGCCTGAGCACGCTCCTTGGCAGCCTGGGAACTTGCAACAGGTCCTGCCGAAGGGACGCCAGATCGGTGGGGAGCCCCCGTAACCCTCTTGCGGCTTTCAACATGCCCACTCCCTGAGTCCTGGGAGTCCGACAGCGGTCTAGGCCTAGAGGCATTATGGGCCCGATCTGACGCCCCCTCCACAACACTAGGGGCACGATCACTCACTTTCACAGAGCCGGTTTCTAAGGCTAGCACTTTAGATTCTAGAGTACGTAAAGAATCTAAAATAAGAGAAAGGGCATTACCTTATCCAGACACAATTTCAGGGCCCGAAGGCAACATCACAGGGTTAGGAGATACAAAATCTACTGGGGTTATTGAAGGTGGAATATTACTTCTCTTACCTTTACTGGAACCGCTCCTAGAGGAAGACCTCCTGATCCTATCACGTTCCAATTTCCGTCGATAGGAATCATACATTTTCCATCCATCATCGGTCCCAAACATTCACATTCCTTGCACCGATCCATAAAAAACAATAAACTTATGCCCCCTACACCCCATACATACAGTGTGGGGATCTACCGATGATTTCGGTAGCCTCACCTTACAATCACTCTTCACACACACTCTGAAACTCACTGAACTTGATCCAGACATCAAGTTCACAGAAAAGCCAATCCAAATTCAAAAAACAGTCCACTATTGCGCGTGCCTAGCCACCAATCCAGAATCAAAACCAAAAGACAATCCAGATACTTAAGTGACCAAAAGTTTATCAAAATGAAGTTTTTATTGTAAAACTAATATTGTAATACCTACCTGAACACCTGAACAAGCCCTGGTCACTTACCAGCCCGAACCATCATTCATCAAAAATTTACCAAATCTTTGGTTAAAATAAACGATCAGTGTTGCCAATCTCCTGGCAAACACCCTCGTTACCTAGTTACCAGCCCACCGCTGATAGCCCTGCCTCACGGGCCAGTCACACCTGCCCTCTCACGTCAATCATAACTCAATAACTCTGTATGAGAGGGGAGGAGGGTGGGAATCATTCAGGTGTTCAGGTAGGTATTACAATATTAGTTTTACAATAAAAACTTCATATTGCAATACACCCCCTGAACACCTGAACAAGCCCGATTAACAACATTAATTTGGAGTGGGAAATCAAATCTACTCGGCCCTCCCTGTCCATTGTCGTCAAATATAAATTGAGTACGTGGGTCAGTCTCAAGTTCATTTGTCACTCGTCCAAACTAATCTCCCATGTGTGGCCTTCTAGGCCTCCCATATGTGGAGGGAAAAACTCCCTGCACCTCTACCCTAAGGTCAAAACTCATTGAGTGCGGGAGGGATACAAACCTGTTTCCTCTCAGCTGGCTATGTGCCTCACCTGAGTAGAGGAAAAACTGAAGACCTCCCATGTGGCTCTCGGCCTCTCATGTATGGAGGGAATCTGAAGACCTCCCATGTGGCTCTCGGCCTCTCATGTATGGAGGGAATCTGAAGACCTCCCATGTGGCTCTCGGCCTCTCATGTATGGAGGGAAACTGAAGACCTCCCATGTGGCCTTAGGCCTCTCATGTACGGAGGAGACAACGGTGTCGTCGATCGTAGTGATGTCCTCTCTTGTAGTGTTGTACCTGCCTGTCTGTACTCTGCCTGGTTGGCACTTGGAAGAATACCCTCAGATAGACCCAGACATGTTCTTTCCTATCTGTCCTAATACTTAAAATCCTCTCGTGATATATCATATCATGAATACCTTATACATATTCCTAATATTCGCTCCCTACTCTAATACTAACTCAGACAGCAAGATTGTTGGGTTTAAAAATAGAATTTAGGCCAAAGGCCGTGTATTGGGACCTATGAGGTCAGTCAGCGCTGAAGGGAAATTTACAAAGTTTGAAAGGTGAGACAGGAAGAAAACCTCTGTTGCACAATGAGTCCAGTGTTAGGAGAGCGTGGAAAATAGGATGAGAGAATATGAAATCAGAAAAGTAAGAGAGAGAGAGAGAGAGAGAGAGAGAGAGAGAGAGAGAGAGAGAGAGAGAGAGAGAGAGAGAGAGAAATACAATCGTCTAGTATAAAGAGAATATAAAATCAGAGAGAGAGAGATAAATTACAATCGTCTAACATCTCCAACTCCGTAACTAGCACCCTCTTCTAAGTTAAAAGGGTATTATCTTAACGATAATATACTCGTATAACTCCGTAAAGCTATGAACAACCGAACGAGAACTTGTTGTTAATGCGATCGACTCCTATAACAACATCACTTTATTGTATTGATCAGCGTGTGACAGTAATCGAATCCGATAGCAACATCCGTTATTGTATTCATCCGCGTGCGACGGTAATTACTGTATTCATGTTATAAATGCAGCTGAAGCTAATAAGGCAAAATTACGTGTATCAGCAACCTGGACCGAAGTCCCGAGCATTTGTATGAATTCAGACGCAGCCATGGTAAAAGAAACTAATAGCATGAAAGAGCTCATTACTGTTGTTTTTTTTACACAGACAAAAGATTAATAAAGTATATAAAGTGTAAGGTTCGTAATACCTATGAAAACGAGTGAAAAACGAACGGAATCCTAAATTTAACGCCATCTAACCCGAGGGAAAAACTAGCTTCCAATGAGACGTATCAGTCAAATTTTGGTCTTAAATTACCTCGTAAGACGAACAGTATGACTTCGTTCCATAAGTTAAGTATCCAGATATTCATTAATATGCTAACTAGGGACAAAAACATTAGCCGAGACCAAGTGATATGGTTGAATCTGGAGCCAAGGAAAAAAAAATAAACAGACTAGCCGGCATCCTTGTCTGTCTAAGCCACACTTTACAATAGTGCTGTTTGACGACAAGCTAGTGTAATTGTAATTTAATTGAAAAGTAATAAAATAATATTTAAAGGTAATTAAATTAACTTTATTAGGCCTAATATTAATTTCAGTTGTCATTGTAATTTGATAATACGACTGGTAATTTGTAACTGTAATTGACATAAGCGCAATGTAATTACTGACGGCAATAATCGGTTAAACGTATGAAGACGTCATACATACGAATTCCTTATATCTGACATCTGATTATATGCCCCAAGATAGATACCTCATTGACTATGTTAAATGTCAACATAGTTGAACACACGTCTCCTTCAAGACGTTTGTACAGACTTGCCATAAGTGAGAGTGTTGTTACGTTAGTCATTTTAGGCAATCAGGAGAGAATGAGATGGATACGGCGACGCAAACCCGTATTCGTCACCGCTGATTCCAGCGTGAATGACTGCCGAGTTAGTGTTTATACTACGCTAAAATGATGATACATATAATACAATTATAATGCTTTAGTCGGACAGAATCCGATCTTCATTCTGTTCGATTACATTCATATTAATTATCCTCAGATCGGATTCTCGTTCGTTTTCAATTACACCTGTACTGAATTATCCGAAGTCCGAATGCCTTGAGCCTACAGCGGTTAGCCAAATATAAAAAATAACTACCGATATGTTGTACAGCGAATACTTTAGGCTAGGCAGGCTACTGGAATATGCATACGATATATCATCGGAACACTAGACTAACCGTAGTTAATTTTATTCGATTTCTCTCCATACTGAATATCGTAAGTCAATATGCATTGAACGGAGAATTAGTTGATATTAACAATTATCGTATCGTATAAGTAGAGGAAAGTAACCTTAAAGACGAAGGAGCATATCTGAAAAACCAACCATGGCCTAAAAACTTCTGATGCAAGGAACTCGAAGCAGGAAAAAGCCTAAAGATGCTCTAAGGACACTGTGCCTCTATATACTACTACTTTTAATAGAAAACCGACCTGAAGAAGCCTGCACTTCTCTTCCTAAACTAAACACTATGTAGCCTATTATCCCTACTCGTCTATATCTGACCTAGGTTTTTATCATCCTGAGAACTTACACATCGAGGGAAGGGGAATCTGCTGCCAACACTGCCTGCTCCGCGCCAGGGGGGACGGCGGATCCTGCCCCGTGGGCTTGCGGATCCCCATAACCCCCAGCACCGGTTAGGGCTGGTTCTGGAACAGGCAGGGGAGCTGGAAAAGAACGATTAGTAATTTCAGTATCCCTATTGCTCGATCTATCCTCACTTAATCGACATAAAATCGGTAACAGATGTCATACTCGATGTCAGCCTACTCTCTAAGTCTCTTAAAGAGCACTGTCTCTAAGTCTTTATCTTGATCTACGTTAGTCTCTTCCTGCCTACACTTACTTCCGAGACCTTTCCTACGTTTGAGATACCCTAACATCTGGTCCAAAGACCACTCCTGACATTCCAAACATCTGGTCTTTACATTATATTGAACAGGCCTACAATTTACGCATAAGGAATGACTATCGTGTCATAGGGTACTCATCCTTTTCCTGCATTGTTGGCAAAAAAAGCGATACGTTGTTGAACTTCCGCTCGTCGTTTTCTGTGATGTCGTGGCCGAGAATGCAGTAGTCGTTGTCGTAGCTTGTGTTGTTTCTTCCTTTGCAGAATCAATGTCTGATGACAAGGTATTAAGAGCAATCCAACCGTAATCCAAAGGGATGCGTAATTCGTCACCAAACTCAATCAAATCAAAGGTGCAAATGAAGGCCGGGCAAGACCAAAAAGGAGTTCGCTGTGGATACATCTGTACTCCACCGCGAACGATAAGTGATTGACGTGAGAGGGCAGGTGTGACCGGCCCGTGAGGCAGGGCTATCAGCGGTGGGCTGGTAACTAGGTAACGAGGGTGTTTGCCAGGAGATTGGCAACACTGATCGTTTATTTTAACCAAAGATTTGGTAAATTTTTGATGAATGATGGTTCGGGCTGGTAAGTGACCAGGGCTTGTTCAGGTGTTCAGGGGGTGTATTGCAATATCCAAAGGCGGAGGTACTGCAAACAGTTGTTTACAGCACCGGCGACAGAAAAAATATGAATAGAAAATGGGAATGGTTCCTGATATCCGCCTCCCAGCGGCGGGAATGGGTACTACCACCTAGCTGCCTACTGCGTGTGCCGCAAGTTTTGAAATTCTGTCGGACTTCAGAAAATACAGCTACTATATATATATCTGACAGGTTAGTTTCATGAACAAAAGGAGGAATTAACATGTTAACCCCACCTAAAAGGGAATGGGGAAAAGATAAGCAAAGACTGCTCCACGAATAAAGAATCCAGTTGGGTGGAGAACCAGATCCTACACCGCCTAAGGAGGTGGTGCCGAATTCAAACTGAGGTGGCTGAATTTGTGAACGACAGAGGTCGCCAGAGAGGACTGGCAGCTGTCATCCAGAAAAGAAGTAGAAATATTGCCAGGGTCCAAAATAGATTTATAAGCTTTGTAGTTGTAACTTGTACTCTTTACCACAGTAAAGAAAGAAACTCTGCCATTTGTCTCATTCAAACTTCTCCTGAGAGACTAAGCCGACTAAGATTACTAATCCAGAACTAACATTAAGAAGAAGCATAAAGTTAAACATAGAACAGACTGCAGAACTAATCATCGAAAAAGAAAGAAGCAGGTAAGCGAACAAAACCTGAACACTCTACCTTAAAAGGGGCACAACATAAATTGGTGCCAGCGATTGTGGATCCAGGAGACGTAACGTGCAGTGAAGATAGTTAAATAAATTCACATTTCGAGTTACAACAGTAATAATAATTGCCAAACAGAACTCAAAATTAATAACGACAGCAAAGAATAATGGTGATCAATAAAATCATGCTTACAGACGTAAAAAAAAATGCAATCATAGACTTGATACCACAGCGAGAACAGTTTTGTTTTCCCTCGAAGAAAAACGACGAGACGTAGCGTGTTATGAAACAAAGCCTTAATAAGTGTGCGACGCAGACATAACATCAAATTGAGATGTGGAACTGCAACAGCCGACAAGAACAAACAGATTTCTATAAATAATCTGTTAAGAGCAGACCAGACGAACGAAAAAACATTCCTGTTGAAGAGGCAACGTTACTGAAGAATTTTTGACAAGGACCAATCTTTGCCAAAATCAAAATGAGAAAAGTGTCAATCAAGATTGATTTTGAAACACTACAGGTGAATTCGACAACGAAGGAGGTGATATCGGAATCAAAGCAAAACGAACGACCATAACATACGTAAGTGCGCTGGAGCTGAATTTTTTTTATTCTCTCTCTATAAGAGTGTGTGAAAAGATTACATATTCTTTCTCTTAGAAAATATCAAACTTTTTTTAAAATTCTCTATCAATAAGGGTATAAAGATTTAAAAAAAATAATTATTTTGATAGCTAGGAAATCTTAGTATTTTTTTCATGCTCAGTTGGTGATACATGATTTTGAATACTTATATATTTGTGTTCCATTTGTTTGAATAATTTCTTTTAATAGGTTGTGCACTTTGAGTTCAAACTAACGAATTTTTTTATATGCATACTAGTATACCTTTGAATTAACATTGCATGAGATTTTTTTTTTTTGAGGCACTGTTGTGCATAGTGAACTATACATATAATTTTTCTTTGAATATTGTGTCGTGAATCATTTTGTGTGACTAATTGTTGGTGATACTTTTATGCCCAATTTCACATATGATTTTTTTATGCTATTGTGTAATGATAAGTAGCATATGTGAATAATTTTTTGGGGGGGAAATGCATAAAGCCTTTAATGAATTACTCTCCACTGTTAGAGATAACTCATACAATTTAAGACCAGCAGCAGACAGACGCAGTAGAATCCCAGTTCCAATTTCACAAACTGTGGTGATTCAGGGAAATACTAACCCTAATAACACAAATAACAATACGTAATAATAACAGTGCCAATAATACTATTAATATAATTACTAATTGTACTAACACGTTTCAAAACAGAAGAATGAATCAGGCAGCCGTAATAACACAAGCCACACGTTTCTGTGGACAAGTTGAAGCTTCCCATCCAGACAAAAGTAAGCTAGACTCATATTACAGTTAATCATTCGTTACCTGATGCTGACAGCCGCATATCTTCAGGGGGAATAACAGATGAAAGAGCTAAAATTAATGAAGCTTTGCTTCTCGTTAGTTCAGAACATGGTGATGCACATAAAACTTTGAATTCTGGTAACTTCAGCAAATTAACTAAATATGATGAATTCAAAACAATTTGTTTGATGCTCTGGGAACCCGTGAGTATTAGAAGATACATTATATAATATTACTAAGTTCCTCAATCCCCAATATGAGTCCATGGCAGAGCTCTATGCAAATGTTGAAAATATCATAGACAAAATAATAGAAGACATGAAATCCACAAACATCACCATTGGAGATAAGACACAGTTTGGTGATGATGAAAGGGGATTAGTTCATGTAAGATATGTCTTAAACTACTTGGCACATGAAACCATATATAATGCTCTAGGAGAAAAGAAAAAGAAGGCCTTTCAAAAAATTAAAATTGATCCAAGAATAATAGCCCTCAAACATTAAAAACAATGAAACAAGAAATACAGAAGGCAGAGATAGATTTTTCCAAGGAATTTGTAGGGGTAATAGAAAAACAAAATGAAAGGAAAGGCAGAAATGATAACCATTCAAATAGAATGAATAATAATGCCAGACAAGCAGGGAATAGATCCACTCCTGGTCAATCTTCAAACACAAATAATTCAAGTCAAGAAAACTATTCAGCTCAAGGAGCAAGACCAAAGGCAGCATGTGAAAACTGTGGGTATACAAATCAATCCACTAATGAGTGCAGAAAGCCTAGAAGCTGTGCAATTTGCATGAAGGTTGGGCATTTAACTAAAAGCTGTTGGTTCAATAATAAGGGAACCAATAAGGAAGTAATAGAAGTAAGTATACTAACAGCTGCCCAAATTCACATAACTCTTCAAGCCAGTGACAATTAACCCCTCCACAGAAGAAAGAAAATAATTCCCTTCAAGATGAAAGAAGAGAAAAAGAAGAAATAGCTAGTGGAAAATGAAGGTTCATCCGCATTTTCCTACATAAATACCGAAGAAGTAGTATTCTCCATGAAAGAAGAAGAAATAAACAGAAAGGATTTGCCTATTGTGAAGATTCCAATAAGTGGAAAGACATGTACTGTACTTATAGATTCAGGTAGTACAGTGAATATAATATATAAATCAACTTTAACCAGATATTTAGGCATTTCAGAAACTCTGATTCAGAGTCAAATTAAAGTTATAAAGGGAATAGCGGGTAAACAAATTAGAAGTCTAAGAAAAGTGAACTTGGAAATAGACATTCGGTCACACATTTTTGTCAAAAGTTTTCTAGTGGTAGAAGACAGCTTTTCTCCCACACAAGTATTATTCTCACTTAATTTAATGAGAAGATGTGGTATAATATTAGACAACAGTGAAGGAAAGATTAGCCTGAAACAAGATAATCAGAATAGCCTCACCCAAATCTGATCAATCTGTCAGACAGTTTCGACAAGAGAGAGAGACAAACGAGAAAGGCAAGATAAAATAGACACAGATAGAAAAGAGGAAATCCCACCATTACAGAATACAGAATCAATGAAATGTGCACATATAGATGATATATACTCAGATTTGCCACATAGCAGCTTATGAATTTATAACAGGGTACTATAGCCCAAGCACAAATGCAAAATCCAAATTGACATCTGATGGGTACAGTGTTCCCCCCGTATTCGCGTTCACCGGATTCGCGGACTCACACATTCGCGGATTTTTCTTTGGAACCTATCTAGAAATTATTCGCGGACGGACTCGCCCATTCGCGGAATTTTCCTACGAAAATAATCACTAATTAGTGTATTTTGATGTTTATTTTCATGACTAAATACATTTTTATGATACAAAAAGGATTTACTAATTTTCAAATATTAATTTTGATTAATACTATATTAGTAAGTTTAATCATTTTAAATATCACATAATAAAAATAATAATTCTTTCTCTCTCTCTCTCTCTCTCTACTACAAAGATGTATGTTTTTTTGTATGATAAATAAATGATTTACTATTTTCAAATTATTAATATTAATTTACAGCAATAATATCAATTCATTAAAGAAAATACCATAGTGAATTAGTAAGATTTTAGCTTATAAATTTAAAAAATTATGGAAGAATGAAGGAAATCCCAGTCAGATTCTTTCTCTAACTCCAGGTACTAAAACTCAGATATACGTATCAAGTTAAGTGACCGGAGGGGGAAGGAGCTGATTTGTTGCTGCCATCAAGTGGGCATGAAATTTCCACCCCCCCTCTCTCTCTCTCTCTCTCTCTCTCTCTCTCTCTTACTGAGATGAGAGATTTTTATGGTACATATATGTGTAATATGTTTATTAATTTTTCATAAAAATAATAATAATAATAATAATAATAATAATAATAATAATAATAATAAAACTGTAATTTCAAAAATCATATGTGAAAGTATTTTACAAATACTACGATAATCTCTCTCTCTCTCTCTCTCTCTCTCTCTCTCCTCTCTCTCTCTCTCTCTCTCTCTCTCTCTGTCATCTCTCTTCTCTCTCTCGTCTCATCTTAAAGCTATGTGGTTTTTTTTTGGATGATGATTTACCAATTTTCAAATATCAATATTAATGTAAACAGCAAATAATATAAATTCATTAAAGAAAATACTAAAGTGAATTAGCAAGATTTTAGTTTATAAATAAAAGGAATTATGTAACCCCGTGTCATGTTTTTTTTAAACACTTCTAAGGCCAGCTTGGTTGGTCTGGGTTTCCAACTGTCCAAATTCGAGTGTTGCCATCTACGGATCATTGAAATTCTCCCTCTCTTTCTCTTTTGCTGATATATATGAGATAATTTCTATGGGTACATGTGTATGTTTATTAAATATTTTTGCATAATATAATAATAATAATAATAATATAACTAATCTCAAAATTCACATGTGATAGATTTTAAAAAAGTACAATAATCTATCCATTTCACTCTTTTAAATAAGGACAACCCTCTCTCTCTCTCTCTCTCTCTCTCTCTCTCCACACGAGATACTAGCATGCGCTAGTGGTAACTCTCGCCCTCTGTTTTTGGGGCTGGAAGTGTATGTATAAGTATATCCTTAAGGACTTACTACATTTTATGGTAAAATAATAATATACAGTACTAGTTTTAACAAATAATATTACGTTTAATGAGATTAAATAGTAACAATATATTCTCCAGCTCTCTCTCTCTCTCTCCTCTCTCTCTCTCTCTCGTCTCTCCTCTCTCTCTCTCTCTCTCTCTCTCTCTCTCACGTATGTTTATTGTTTTGTAGTGTAAATAAATGATTTACCTTATAACTAATTTTCAAATATTAATAAGATTAATTAAAAATAGCGATTCCCAGTCTTTTTATCCACTTGGAGGAACATGGGCGGGGGAGTAAATGAGTTTGATATATGAATTGGTGGAGGGGAGGAAGCGGAGTCTGGGAGTTATTTTCTCTCTCTCTCTCTCTCTCTCTCTCTCTCTCTCTCTCTCTCTCTCTATTATTATTCTCTCTGTCTCAGAAATAATTCATAATTTCACTCTTGAGGGTCAAATATATGATGTTGCCATTCATTGGTCTCTCTCTCTCTCTCTAATCAAGTAATAAAATCCAAAATAAGAAAGAAATAAATAAAGAGAGGAATAAAGAATATCAGGTAAAAGAAAAAAGCAAGCCATCAACGAGATATGCAGAGATGTCAGCAAAAAATTTCAAAGCATCAGCTCCAAAATACTACTCAAGAGATAATAACTGTATTTATTATGCAAGAGGATATTGCAGAAACGGAGAAAATTGCAGATTCACACAAAAAATGAATAATTATGATGAAAGAAGATCAAATATTATGGAAAAGTTGGATTTTTTAATGTCAGAATTTCTGGAAATGAAAAAAAGAACAACATACCAGAACAGGAAAGAGACATGGAAAAATCCTTATTACTACCAATATTAAATGAAGGAGAAAACACGCAAACCATCATAGTGATGAATGTGCAGGGTTTAGTTACGAGTAACTCAAAAAGAAAAATAGAGTACTTAGAAGAACTAACCCAAATTGAAAAGAAAATAGATATAATGAATATAAGTGAAACCTGGTATTCCCAAGAGACTGGGAATGATGATCAAATAAAAGGGTTCCAAACTTATAGATCAGATAGAAAAAATAGGAATCAAGGGGGAACCGCAATATATGGGAAAGACAAAAAACAAGGAAAAATATATGAGAAATATAGTAACTCAGAATGTGAACTAATAGCGGTAGAATTTGAATCTGAAAAATTAATGAACATAGTAATATATAGACCTCCTAATACTAAAGAGTTTGACTTAATAATAGAAAATTGGATGATATATGTAGAAATCACAAGGACTGGACTATTCTCCTATCTGGAGACTTCAACTTTCCTTTCGTAGACTGGAAAGAACGAATAGGAGATTGTGGTTGTACTTATACATATAAAAAAAGAGAGTAATAGTAGTGCAGAAGATAAGAGGCAATTCGAAAAGCTATTAAATATGCTACTAGAATACAACATCCAACAAATAAATCACCTGCCAACAAGAAAGGAAAATACTTTAGACCTAGTATTTGTGAACGAGATGAATTATGTTAAAGAAATAATATGTTTTATGATGCGCGTATTTTTCAGACCATAATGTCATAGAATTAAAAGTCCATACCAAGCAAGTGAAAACAGAGATAAGCAAGAAATAAAAAAGTGGGAAGGATATGGAAAATACAACTTCTACAGTAAAAATATAAAATGGTCAGAAATAAATGAAGAATTAAACAAAGATTGGGATAATATTTTCGTAAGTGATGACATAAGGGTAAATACGGAGATATTATATAAAATATTAGAGAAAATAGTGGATAAATATATACCAAAGAAGAAAAGTAAACATCAGTCATGCATACCAAGAGACAGAAGGATCTTGTTCCAGAAAATCAAAAAGTGGAAAAAAGGTCTTGCAAAAGAAAAAATGCATGGAAAGTTATAGAACTAAAAAGTAAGATAGAAAATGCAGAACAAAAAGATTATACAATCAAAAGAAAATGAAAAACGGGGCTTGGAAGAAAAAACCCTAATAAATATCAAGCAAAACCCCAAACTATTATATTCATACACGAAAAAGATGAATAAAAGAAGAATAGAAATTGGCCCACTAAGAATTGAAGGGAGATTAACGAATGAAAAAAAGGAAATTTGCAACATATTGGCAGAACGATAAAAGAGAGAATTCACCCCTAGAATAAATAATGAAGATAATGATATAGAAGTAAGGGTCGAAAATAGTGAATATTTAGCTGACATAGATATTAATGAAGCTGATATTGTGCAGGCTATTAATGAAATTAAAAATGGAGCTGCAGCAGGGCCTGATGGAGTTCCTGCTATTTTGTTAAAGAAAGTAGTTCATTCTATTCGCAAAGCCACTTGCAATATTATTAAGACAAAGTGTAGATACAGGCAAGATTTATGATGAGCACAAAATTAGCATATATTACCCCTACTTTCAAAAGTGGATCAAGATTAGAGGCAAGTAATTATAGGCCTGTGAGTCTAACATCACATATTATGAAAGTGTATGAAAGGGTAATGAAGAAAAATATTATGAAACATTTAATAAAAAATTACTTGTTTAATATAGGACAACATGGTTTCATACCCGGAAAAAGTACACAAAGCCAATTGTTAGTCCACCGTGAGAACATATCAAAAAATATGAAAAGCGGAAATGAAACAGATGTGGTTTATCTAGACTTTGCAAAAGCTTTTGACAAAGTAGACCATAATATATTAGCGAAGAAAATTAGAAAACACAATATCGTAGATAAAGTAGGAAGATGGTTAAAAGAATTTTTACACAACGAAAACAGATAGTTATTGCAAACTGATGAGAAATCGGATGAAGCCAAGGTAATATCCGGTGTGCCACAAGGTACGGTGTTAGCTGCAATACTGTTTGTTATTATGATTGAAGACATAGACAGTAATGTTAAGGATTCGGTAGTGAGTAGTTCGTGATGACACAAGAATAAGTAGAGAAATTACTTGTGATGAAGATAGGAACGCTCTACAAAAGAGACCTTAACAAAGTATATGATTGGGCAGAGGTAAAATAGGATGGGTATTTAACTCTGATAAATTTGAATCAATAAATTATTTGGAGACAGAGAAGGAAAGCTATATGCATAAAGGGGACCTAATAATGAGACAATCACAAATAAGGAAGCAGTTAAAGACCTTGGTGTGATGATGAATAGGAACATGTTACGCAATGATCAAATAGCAATTCTTTTGGCAAAATGTAAAGCAAAATGGGAATGTTGTTACGGCACTTCAAAACAAGAAAGCTGAACACATGATTATGCTTTATAAAACATATGTTCGTAGTCCACTTGAATATTGCAATATGATATGGTACCCACACTATCAAAAGGATATTGCACAAATAGAGAGTGTACAAAGGTCCTTTATAGTCTAGAAAGGAGAAGAGAATGCTACATGATAATTCAGGCATGGAAACAGATAGAAGGAATAGCAGAAAACATCATGGAACTAAAAATATCAGAAAGAGCAAGCAGAGATAGATTAATAGTGCCCAAAACGATACCAGGAAAAATAAGGAAAGCACACAGGACATTAATCCACTACGCACCAGCATCGATAATGCAGCGTCTATTCAATGCGTTGCCAGCTCATCTGAGGAATATATCAGGAGTGAGCGTAGATGTGTTTAAGAATAAGCTCGACAAATATCTAAACTGCATCCCAGACCATCCAAGATTGGAAGATGCAAAATATACCGGAAGATGTACTAGCAACTCTCTGGTAGACATTAGAGGTGCCTCACACTGAGGGGCCTGGGGCAACCCGAACGAACTGTAAGGTCTGTAAGGTAAGGTCTCTCTCTCTCTCTCTCTCTCTCTCTCTCTCTCTCTCTCTCTCTCTCTCTGTTATTTGCTGTAGGTATATATTTTTAATGGTAAAATATTTAAGATGACTTTAAAATTATATTAATATATAACCTCAAAGATTAATGCAGTAATAGGTTAGTAATTTTAGGTATATTTGAAGTAGGATGTTATTAAAGGTATACATTTGGCATCTGAACTTTCAAGATAGGCAGTTATAAGCATTTTTAGTGGTGGTTTTAACTATTCGCGGGGGTGTCTGGTACACATCCCCCGCGAATACAGGGGGAACACTGTAAATGTACGCACACCGTCGTCAGTGGGGTGTCTGCATTGTAGCCAACATCCACTAGCAAATCTAGCTTGAGTGTGTTGGTTGACACTCATCACACCATCCAATTCTTGTGCGAGTTAAGTTGCGCTATTACAATAGGGCCACTTTGTATAACAGCCTTGGTCAATGTCTGATTTTGAATTACATATTTGCTTAATTTAAGCCTCCAAATAGCATTTATCACTTATCATAATATTTGTTAAACAAACCTTGCCTAGAAACCAACTACACGGTGAAAAGGTTAACTGTTACCAGCATATCATTGTTCCCTAAAATTTTCACATTTAACACGGAGAGAAATTAATTCAATAACAAGTAGCTATTTACAATAGAAAGGATAGTAAAAGTGCAAGTTGCGCCTATTTCTACTGGGTACGGCCTGTTTAAAAGTAGATCAAAGACATACAAAGGGGATAAATCCTAACCTAATCTCTCCTAGGGCAACGTGCCCACTCTGCAACCTAGCCCAGTGACATTGGACGTAGAAGAACACTGCATGTGCTACTATTATGCAGTATTACCAAAACGAATGACAAAACAGGATCTTTCTTGGATAGCGACCCCCAAGGGTATTAACATGGTATGTACCAACCAAGCCCCAAGGAATATTAGTCCAAGATAAATACCCCTGAAAACCAATGGGAGTCACTCACTAGGAAAGATCCACAAAACATTGTAAATTCATAAAAAATTATCAAGGAAAAATCCAACTTCAAAAACGAGTGAGATTAAGGCTAACTCAAACACTTTTGCCCGTTGTGATGGTAGGCTTTGGATAAGAGGTCTATAGGCTTATATAAACAAATATGTAACGATATTTTCAAATTAAATCTCCCACTCGATTAAACAGGGATGACCTGGGCTAGGGCAACTGACCTAACCTAACCTAACCTAAATACCTATGAGGTAGCCAGACGTACTACCTGGTTCCCCCATAACATAAAGACAAAAATACATTAACAGCCTTATATCCTGTATATTCCAATCACTCACTGTCCAATTCGTCAAAGAGTTGAGCCGCTCCCGGGATATTACTCATCTTGGCTGTTACTGATTACGCGAAGGACGTCTGTAATTGGTCTTCATGTGGAGTTTGACAATTCCCCTTTTGTTTACATTTGGGACGACGGCGTTCTTCTTCTTCGCTCGGCTGGTCGGGAGACCTCGTCTCCCATCGGGACTTTTTCCCAATTTTATTTCGGAAATTTCGAAATATATTGCAATTATTGCGGGTTATTTTTTATATGCGTTTTCCAGTGCGTTCATACTTCATTATATAAGATATATATTTGCTTTAGCAGTGTTATCAATTGGATATTAATGGTTTTTATACGCGTATTTTAAGTTTAGATTTTGGTAATCACTTTTTTTTACCGTGCTCGTCCCGAGTTTTTTGAAGGTTTTTAATCTTGGACTTTAAAAGTATATTATAATTAAACTATTTGATATATACTCTCTATGACCTTCATGCTTTATTATTCAACATACTATTTAGGATTTTTCCAATTTTAATTCGGACATTTCGAAGTATATTGCATTTATTGCAAGTTATTGTTTGATATATGCTCTCCAGTATTTTTATATTTTATTATATAAGAAATATATATTTTTTTAGCAATGTCATTCATTAGTTATTCATGTTGTTTATATGTGTATTTTAGGATTTTGGTGATCACTTTTTTTGCCCGTGCTCATCTCGAGTTTTTGAAGGTTTTTAATCTTAGAATTTTGAAGTATATTACAATTAAACTATTTATATATGCTTTCAAGGGCCTTCACATTTTATTATTTAACATATTATTTAACACATACATTTCTTTTAGCATGGTTATTCATATGTTTACACTTTATGCATATATTTTAATTAAGTAGTTTGTTACTGTTATGTTTGTTTCTTTTTCTCTTTGTTATTATTCATTCTTTTTCTTTTGTAGTTTTGGTATGTATTTGTTTCTCTTTTTGTTTTGTTATATGGGAGTTATCCTTCATCTACAATGCACTGAGTTTTAATCTATCGTCTAAGCTAATATGTTCCCTACATAATTATTTCTTCTGCCTTAATGCTTTACAACCCAATATTTTTCTCATGTGTCAAGTTTTTTTTATTTTTTGAGAACTTTAATTCTGAAATTTTGAAGTAAAGTATATTGCCAGAGAATTTTTGATATATGATTTCCAGTGCATATATTTATATTATTTAAACATGTATTATTATTTTCAATGTTGGTGCCTGATTTTTGCCCGTTTCCGGCTTTTCTATTATCTAGTAAAATATTGTTTCCTTTTTCATCAAATTTTTCCTTTTTTTTAGTTAACCATTACTTCTATTTCCATCTCTTCCAACCTTCTTTAGCGCTTCCTTTTGATATTTAACTTGAGCATGATCAGCAAATCACTGGACATTTGTGCTTACACCATCCGAAGACCAAACTAAATGTAAAAATTAACTGACATCTTTTGAGGTTCTTATGATAGGCCTACCCACCCTTCTATAGCTTCAACGCAAAATACACGAGACCAGAATATGTTGGCCCTAGTACTATCTTTGAACTTGTAGTCCTATATAAACTTTGTAAAACAGATGGTGGCAGGTTATGCTCTTAGTCTCACTGAATTTGTTCAAAGAATGGCTGTTGTGAACTGTTTATAATGAAGATGTATGCAGAGAGCCTATAGGCCTATAGAAAAGTGTATCTTGTTTATTTTTTTATATTAGTCTTTAAAATTGGGACGATTATTGGCCTTGAAAGTGAAATAGAACATTATGCGGATGATGCAGCACTTGATCCAGTTATTTGCTAATCAGATACAAAACCAATGGGAGGTTAGACATAGAGTTTTGGCAACAGAGAGAGATAAGTTGATGAATTATCACTCTTTACGTTCTTTTTTTCTTCGTATTTTCTCCTTTCCTTCGTCTCAATTTAATCCCTAATCGGGATTACATTACAAGAAAAGTATAAAATAAAATCGAGGTAGATGTTTTCATTCAGCTTTCTCCAGATATTTCCATTATAAACAGTTCTTCATTTCATGACTGATTTTCGGCATAGGTCTACAACTCGTTTTTTTTAAGGATCCTGATTTATTTACAAATAGTGATGCAAATAAACTTTATATTTATAAACAAATAAAAGGAAATCAATTGACAAAAGACAGCAAAATCGATTCATTTGAAATATAGAGAACCATAAATAACAATACATAAACAAATAAAAAAAGTGACATAGAAAAACAAAAAGAAATATAGAAAATAAAAAAATAAGAATAGTATTAAAAGAAACACACACTCACACACACACACACACACACACACACACACACACACACACACACACACAAGTAAACAACAAAAAGTTTCCTTTTCATACGATGTATATTTCCAAACAAACTCAAAACCTCAGATTAACACGAATACTATTTTTTTTTTTTTTTTCGAATATGGTACTAAGCAGGTTGCTTTCATATTTATCTGCTGAATTAAGGATTATAACACGACTGCACAAAATAAATAATTTGTCGGTGGAATGAAGATATACATTTATACAAATTATACAAATTGTACATTGTAATCTGCGCTTCTCATGCATTTATATTGCTCATTATCAGCATCCAATAAACCCGTTGATCACGCATCGGCCTAGGCACAGCTCGTTTTCAACCGCGTAGCTATCTGGTATAATATATTTTCTCTTCTGCAATAAACAGATAATCTCAGCTTATTTGATTTCTTGATACTATTATAATTCATGGAAAGTTTTTTTTTTCAGAATAACGCTATACATAATTTATCTTCCAAAGGAAAATTTAAGATTAAAATCAGATATAGTCTAGTGTTTGGAAATACAGAATTTTTGAAAGTCAGTTTTTAATTTTAGTCTTTTCTTGAATATGACTGTAATATAAACTCTGTAACTTGTAATATTTTGGTGTTTTTTTTTTATTCTATTGAGTTTTTCTTTATTAACATACTGTGTTTATTTTAAAGTTTATCACCTTTTCATATTTTTATTGATATTTGTTTGTGCTTGCTAAACCACAAACAAATATTAAGAAAAATAATGAAAAGATGATAAACTTTAAAATAAACACAGTATGTTAATAAAGAAAAACTTAATAAAATAAAAAAAGACCAAAATATTGCAAGTTACTAAGTTTATATTACAGACATATTCAAGAAAAGATTAAAATTAAAAATTGACTTTCAAAAATTCTGTATTTCCACGCACTAGACTATATCTGATTTTAATCTTAAATTTTCCTTTGGAAGATAAATTATGTATAGCGTTATTCTGAAAAAAAATCCCAGGAATTACAATAGTAGTATCAAGAAATCAAATAAGCTGAGATTATCTGTTTATTGCAGAAGAGAAAATATGTTATAATAAATGGCTACGCGGTTGAAAACGAGCTGTGCTTTTCATATATATATATATATATATAATATATATATAGATATATATATATATATATATATATATATATATATATATATGAAAGCTAGACCTACCGCAACCTACGTATACACACTATTGGATGCTCCGTAAGAGTTTTGGATTAAGATAAATGTTGAGATGCAGCGGAGTAATACTCCGGTTCAGATTCCGAAAATGGTGTAGCGGCTTTAAAAGGCTGGTTGGTTAGAAAATACATGTTTATTTTATGCTAACGAAGGATTTAAATTATATTCCGAAGTGAGAATTATTCACTGGATCGGAATATAAATGCAAAATTCGGAGCGAACTACTTGCGTGGAGTACAACCGGCGCAGGGTCGCCCACGGAACGTTACGCGTCGATCACCAGTGTTTGTCTAACCACCATCCAAGTTGGATGGCGTGCGCTGCTCTCTAAGACCGTGTGCACTTGACACCATGTATGAACGCGGGTGAAACCGCCCTTGCTGACGCCCCTTGCGACTCCCCGGAGGAGGCGCCGAGCGAAGTGAAAGTGAAACGGTAGCGGAAGAAATGGGCGTCGAGATGACGTGGTGGTGGGTGACCACGACGGGCGCTTTGTGGATATTAGGCATTTGTTTGGGTCCCAGCCACGGAGCCGCTGCTGACAAAGGTGACGTATAAAATGTCCTTATTTCTTATCGTATTTTCTTTATTTCAAGATTGTTATATATTTTAATCTTTGATTTAATTCATTATTAATCTTATTTAACTCCAGGTGGCGTTCATTCGCTTCAAATAAGCTCGCCAAAAGCAGAAGTCTGCCCGTGAAAGTGGTCGGCTGTCGCCGTAGATTCGAGTGTCCGGACCAAAAAAAAAATTATTTTCCTGAATTTGATTTCTTTCGCCCAAAATAAATTTCATTTCACCACGAATAATAAAGATAAATTGTCTATTGTTTTTAGAAGAAATATATAAGGTTTTTTCGGTATTGTCAAGTCGTACGCCACGCGCGCGAGCGTTGTTAATATCGGCCCCGTTAGGCTTAGTGGAATTTACGCTTGTGGAATATATATATATATATATTATATATATATATATATTATATATTATATATATGAGAGAGAGAAATGATCAATTGTACCATTTTTATAATTATTCTTTTATGCATGAGATTTGTTCCTATGGCCTAGTATAATTTATATGTATATATTTATATATATATATATATATATATATATATATATATATATATATATATATATTATATATAAAGAGAGAGAAGAGAGAATGATCAATTGTACCATTTTATAATTTTTCTTTTTTTTATGCATAAGATTTGTTTCTATTGTATAATATATATATATATATATATATATATATATATATATATATATATATATATATATATATATCATATATATTATATAGTTATATATATATATATATATATATATATATATATATATATATATATATATAACTTATTTTATTTTCTCATGTGTTGTTTATCACATGTTTAGTTCCTCCCATTTTTTTTTACATATTCAATATACAAGATATATTTCTAGACTAATATAAGCAGAAGTTGATTGGTATTTGTATAATAATCTAGTGCAGTGGTTCCCAAGGTGGGGTGTACGCCCCACCAGGGGGTCATTTGATTTTTAAGGGGAAGGGGGCCATAATTTGAAAATGCTTAAACCAAGTTAATGGCTTTTTAGGCTTCCTGCCATGGGAATATAAATGATGATATTTCAAAACAGGATTTTGACCAGAAACACAGTTAGGAACCACTTGATATAGTGGTATAATATCACTCGACCACTCGCCAAATAGTCGCAGTTCTGGATCATGTCAAGATAAGCGAACCCCTATTTTTCAGGAAATATATATATATATTATATAGTATATATATATATATATATATATATAGTAATATATATCTATATATATTATATTATTATATATCCTATTAAAATATCTAATAAAAGGAGCACATCTCTCGGAACGTGGCCACTTCCCCCAAAAAAGCTTGAGTTGCACCATTATTTCGTAATTTAGGAGACGACATTTACTCCGAGAGGAACATATAGAGGTCTCAGCATGTTGCCAGGATGGGCCACAGCGCTGGACTGATGCTCATGGCAGCGAATTCAAGTACTTTTTCAGGGAGGTGGCCACATTCCGGGTTCGGGTCATAGTCTGGTCCCTTATACCCTGTTAGGGCATTGCAGAATTTATAGTTTAACTTGAGCAGTAATGGGTTTTGCCTCCTGATTTTCAAACCTTTAATGCTTTATTGAATGTTGCATTATGTATTCATAAGTATTTAATCTCCTGAAGTCTTAATTCTCTGATTGCCTTCATTTTGTAAATTTTCTTTGCTGTTTTCAAACATGTTGACTGGGTTTCATCTCACTGTAAGGAAGTTCATTATTAACTGTCTCTCCACTGTCTGTGTCCTGTCAGTTTATTTATAGGACCCCCTCTATCTAGGTAGCTTTCACCTTGATACAAAGGGAAAAGTCAGAGTGACGCAGGTGTATTTAAGTATTTGTGGTCACAATGATTATCAGCATCAAATGCAGCAAATTCTAGAGGAAACTTTAAAAACATCATTGATACTCTATTGTAAGGTCCCAAACTCACGTCGTGATTTACAATTTGATTTCTTCGCTGCTGCGAATTTCTATTTATGCAGTGGCATTTGATATTGGTAACTGATTTCCCTCATCAGAATCATGGAGAAAAGTTCCAAGGGTTGGTAACAGAGGGAAAGACAGTCACTGAAAAGTGTACTATAGTTGGTCTGCAAGTAAATTTCCACAGGGCTAGGTAATGTAGGGAGGGATTACCTTGTATTATAAGGCTGTCTGGGGGAAGTCTGGGATTATTCAAATGAGCTCCCTTCGACTCACCTAATTCAGGATGGAGTCCCTGAGATGAAGCACCCTAAATATTTTAAAGTTACATTCCAACCAGGTAGAAAATGAATATCCTCAGTCAACCTGAATCATATTGGATGAATGAACAAACTTATGACGCCTGCATTATTTATATGATAGATTGTTATTTTCAGTTTTGATTGCATGCATATTTGGAGAACGTACATAGTTAATTGTGATGAGAATTCTTATATAGAAGGGATAAACAAGAAGAGAGGAATTAACATTATAAAATAAAGTAACCATGCAACATTTAACAAGACAGATCATTGTATATATCATTTACAATTTAGTGAAATTGAGTGTAAAATTTAGTGAAATATAAAGCGCTTGAATAAGATGCTTTAAGTTTTTTGAGGTATGCTTCATTCTTTACAAAAACTAGATGAAAACTAATGAAATGAAGATAAGTTATAGTACTTAGTTTTATGAAAGTTTCATACAGGGTAGTACCATAACAGAAATGCACACACAAATATAGGGGAGCCTTTCGTAAATAGATCGTTATGAGTACTTTAAGCCATTTATTCTGTATACAGGATACATTATGTACACATGAATGTAAGGTGCCTTGATTTTTTTTTTTTTCGATAAGCTACTGATTCAAAGATGTCCATTGATTGTAGACATCATGTTGTACCTACATCTAGTTGCCATCCTCATTCCAGATGCCAGGTACTGTAATTTCAGTATTGGAAGCGTGTGAGTTCAACTTCTGTATTCACATTACGAAAAAGACTCGCATGAAAGATGTACTGTAATGGTTTCATGCTGATTCAATTCCAAGGAGGTCGATGGAATCCTTTGAGATTGGTGGAAGAAACATTTGAAGGTGTTATTGTAGGATGATCTGCTTTTCTGTTATTTTTTTTTGTCTCAGATTGCAGGAGAATTTTGGTTAAAGCATTACCATAATGTGACTGAAGCAGTACATTTAGTAAGTTTCATGTGTTACTCAGGGATTTTGACCTGAATTTATACACATGAAAAAATATAATTTCAGTTTTGGTACTGTTTATAATTTTACTCCTTCATGTGCATCAAACTATTTCTTTGCATTTTTGTGGGTGGACATCATTTAAAGTGTACCCAGCATGTTGCACAGTAAACAGCAGTAAAGGTCCTTTGCAAAATCCTTATGGCTTTTAGCTTTATGTTGTCTATTTTAGCTTATGCTGTTCTCTCGGGACGCTGTCTACTTAGCTGTCCAACTACCTTAACTTTGTTGTACTAATCTAGTTTTTGCCGCTCTTGAGCCATCATTCAAGAACGTGTCATGTTTGGAGAGTCCTGCTATTAAATAGAGAAGTATGTCAATAGTTTCATTATTTCATAGTTTACCAGTAATAGTAATTTTCCTTTCGTTGCTTACTGCGCAGCTGAATCGCATTTGTCGTGTCATCCCCCAAGCCCCTAGCTGCATTACAAGATGCTTCCTTGATCAGAGATCATGCATGGCAAGTATTATG
The DNA here is from genome assembly GCF_015104395.2 of Macrobrachium nipponense. Lineage (NCBI taxonomy): Eukaryota > Metazoa > Arthropoda > Malacostraca > Decapoda > Palaemonidae > Macrobrachium > Macrobrachium nipponense. The sequence continues at coordinate 84,457,812 of NC_087201.1, forward strand.
ACATAGGGTGGCTTAGCTACGTGAAGCTTTGTGGTTTTCTTGGTCAGTGACACTGTGGTGTTTGGTTTCTTACTCGGTCGGTGCTTCCCTAAATCACCATCCTGGCTTTTAGTTAACAGATGGTTTTCAGAGGTGGAATGTGGAAGATATTTCCCAAATTTACAAATTCTTGGCTTTTATCTGCTGGGAGAGTAGATCTTTGCAGAGTGAGATGTTATCCGTCATGTTAAGTTCACTTTTGTAGTTGTATATTGCACAATGTTCTTGTTGATAATCTGTATTAATGATTTTATTTATACATCTGAACTCTGGCATTTGGTACTTATGTATTGTTGAGATGTTGTATGTAGTGAAAGTAATTTAAATTACAATCAGCACTCTGGAAATGAAGTACTCATGGGGTTACAATGGTGAATCACTTTGTAAATTTGAAGGCCGCTATTTCAGTGGTTCATGTTCAATCAATATTTATTTATTTTTGCAACAATTAGCATCAAATAGCAGACTGAATAGCAATGATCTGTTCCTGATTTTGAATATCGGTGATCTGTTCGTGAGGTTGAATAGCAGTGACCTGTTCATGAGGTTGAATAGCAATGATCTGTTCCTGAGGTTGAATAGCAGTGACCTGTTCATGAGGTTGAATAGTAATGATCTGTTCCTGAGTTTACAGCAATGTACAATGCATGTGGATGTCCTTATTCAGCACAACTGCATTGTTCTTAAACTGTAGGATATGCCATAAGCTTTGTAGCTAAGCTGCCTTGACATTTTGCTCTTTTGGCCAAAATGTTATATTTCATTCCATTTCAGAGGACCTTTTTAACTCTTTCTCAAGTTCTCTTGGGATCACCTCAGTGCTTTGTGAAAGCTACTCATGTCTCTACATTGAAAGTTTAGGATACGTACTTCATGTTGAATTATTGATAGAACAGAAAGATCTATATGTATTGTCAAATATGGGTGAATATCAATGCAGTGGCCACGCAAATCCGAGGACAGATAAATGTATAATACAGTCTATTTGCATAGACATAATTTGGACAGTTTTATTTTTGGCACTTGAGTGGGTATTGTAATTTTTGGGGATAATAGATGGTATTCCTAAGTTATTTATATTGCATTTCCTTGTTTAAGTAGTATGATCTTTCGATATTTAGTTAATTTTATTGTAAGTCAGTAATTATACCTTTTTACTGAAAGTTACTGTACTGTAAATATATAATTTTGAATAATAATAGTAATAATAATGATAATGCGATTAAAATTATTTTATTATTATTATTATTAATTATTATTATTATTATTATATTAGATGTGTGTAATGCTATATAGTACTTTAAGAGACCTTGTTATAAGTACTGTACCTATATCGAAATGGAGTGTGATTTAAACGCGTAATAACGCTTCTTTACGGTCTGAGAGAGAAAGTTCACACACACTGCACCTTCATTTTTTCGAATCTACTTGTATATACGGCGTCTTTCACTGAGGTCTTTCTGTTTACGTCTACTGGGATTATTGATGACGGCGTTTCATTTCTGTTTATCTCATTACTCATATTGATGGCTGTGATGACGTCGCAATTGTTTATGCTTGTTGATATATTTGCTCGTTCGCGCGCTTTTGACTCTTGATGGCTGGACGGTTAGGGAAAATGGCGGGAGTAGAGGGAGAATGGTATTATCATGTTTTTCGTTAATGTTTACGGTTATTTTACGTAACCTATAACCTCGCTGTTTACCGTAGGCCTAATTTGAAGAGTATATCGAGATCTCGTAGCTTTGTTTTGATTTAAAAGAAGGATTATAACTAATATAAAGTCTAGGCCGGTAGGGAGATGTTGGTGCTAGGGAATATTATTTGGGAGAGTTTAGGGAACTAACGCTAGGCCTAGAGTCTCTAGACTAAGACTGTAATTTAGACTTTAGGCCTAATTTTTAAACTTTTTTAATTCAGTGGTCTTTAATAACAAGATTCTTCGTTAAAGTTAACAACGTTTTTTCGTTAATACCTCTGGCGCGACACACAAGTGAGATAATAAGCGCTAGGGGCAGACTATTTATAAACAGTGACACTTTAGATGCCCGGGATTACTGGAGATGTTTACATTGCGCACATTGTCCGTTACTTGTTTACACGATGCCCGAACGCCGTTGCGCCTTATAAATAAAAAGAGACGGTCGTTTTTATTCTCGGTTTTGCAGGAAGTTGAACGGTCTTTGTCGTTATTTGTGTATGAAAAGCGTTCTTCGAAGAGTTGTCGTTTTGTGACCTTCTTGATCGTTGCTTAGACATCGGTGGGCTGAATTTCGTTCTCGGGGAAACGTTCGATAAATGAACGGGTTAAAAACGTCGCTTGTTATCTAACGTTGCCTCACGTCTGGGGGGCGTGAAATTAGTTCTTGAAAAACGTTCGATATTTGAACTGGTTGAACGTTGCCTGACGTCAGCGAACTTAAATCCGTTCCTTTAAAACGTTTGGTTTATGTAGTAGTTGAACGTCGCCTGGCCCCCATTATCCACGAACTTGGTTAGAAGGGTTCAGTGTGTGTACCTACTGAACGTTGCTCAACCGGTATTGCTGCCATATGGTGATCAACGAGATGATTTAACTTTGTAGCGCAGTGGCCGTCGGCACGGGCAACGTATGATGCCATTTTCTGGCGTAAGTGAGAAGAATGCTCACAGATGTGCTCAAAGTCGCCGTTGGGCGCTCCCGCGCGCTCTAATGACCTCAGGATACGTTTATGCGATAGAAAGGATTCGTTGTAAATGGAAGATCTTCGGTCATGTGTCCTGTGTCAAGGCATGGAGAGAGAGAGAGAGAGAGAGAGAGAGAGAGAGAGCACACAGATCGATTTGAGGGCCGTGTTTGAACGGGTCAATATTTTACGGCCGACACTCACTCACATGGCCCCCTTTCTCTCTCTCTCTCTCTCTCTACTCCTAGTACTACTCCGCCCTCACCCTATGCACAGTAGACGCTGTTGTCGCACTCCTACCTCTGAGCCTGGCGGCCACTCCCACTTCTTATCCTTAGTGTATCTCTCTCTCTCTCTCTCTCTCGCGGATTATTTAGTTGATTTAAAGGATATCTTTATCATTTTTTCCTTCCTCAAACCAGGATCATTCACATTACTGTTGATGACGGCATCTCTCTCTCTCTCTCTCTCTCTCTCTCTCTCTCTCTCAATATTGACTGATGGGGCCCTATTGCCATTCTTCCAAAATTGGGGTCGGGGTTTCGAGAGAGAGAGAGAGAGAGAGAGAGAGAGAGAGAAGAGGCCATCTTTAAGACTAGGATAAAAAATAACTTTTTTTCAAGTTTTGCACAAGGAGGTATATGTGCTACTTAAGGAGATTGGGGGGTGGGTGGTTACTTTCGGGCCCCAGGAACTCTTGCAAGGAGCACCCGAAGGTGGTACGTGGTTGCTACGGCAGCTGGGTTGAGTTGGTTGAGTGGACAGTTACAGTTTCGAAGCTGTTAATGAATTTATGTTTAGACATCCCTTACCCAGTCCAAGAAATCTCTCGAATTTCGGTTTTTTTTTTTATGTTACTTTTAGCTGCTGTTACTTGATGAGTTACTGCTGCTGGATTCGTGGAAATGTTATATACTGCCTGTTACTTTTCTTTCTGCTGAACGCCATAATATTCTGTGGAAGTTTCTCGAATCTGAAATTATGTGGGATTCTTCACTATGAATTTGGTCTTTTATATTCTGAATAATGATGATAATAATAATTATAATAATAATAATTATAGTGTCTAAGGTTCAACTGTCAGTTCATGCTTTTGTTTATAAAAATTTAGGCTGTCCAGAGAAGCCGGACAGCAGAAATTAAGGTCTTGTGTTGGCAATTTTTTTTTATATATATAATGTATATAGTGAAAAATGATTATTATAATTTGTATTGTTCTAACAATCTCCCTGTTGTTATTCATGGTGACTCACAATCATAACACCCTGTCATTATCACTCACTATGTTAGAATGGGGTTACAATGATCTCTTTTTTTTTTATTATTATTATTAATGCATTTTCTTTAGTGAGCCTCCATATTTTTCTCCCTTTGATGTTCTGGACTTGTCCTGGACGTCTTTCCGAGTTGCCATGTCGTAATTATTGGACGCTCTCTCTCTCTCTCTCTCTCCGCATAGGTTAGTCATCACTCGACCTCTTTTTTTTTTTGTGGGAAGGGGACAACTTCTCTCTCTCTCTCTCTCTCTCTCCTTTAGGAGCCATGTAAACACTGATACACATTCTGCTTCTAATCTCTCTCTCTCCTCTCTTTCTCTCTTTAGAAGTCGTGCAAACACTTGGGACATTCTGCTTTTAATTCTCTCTCTCTCTCTCTCTCTCTCTCTCTCTCTCGTGCATAAATTTATTCTTATACCAAACCTCTTTAAATAATATATTCTTAGTCCTATATACATTTTTTTTTTCGGTGTCTCGTATCGTGGTGATATGAGGATAGGCCTAAGTATCGATTGGCAAAATCGATTAAACGCTGCCCTAGGTTTATAGCTCTCTCTCTCTCTCTCTCTCTCTCTCTCTCTCTCTCTCTCTCTCTCTCTCTCTCATGTAGGCCAGTTCTCAGCGTTCGGAGCGGAAGTTTTTTAACGAAGGCCAATAATTAACCTGTGTTGACACAGTTGCGCGCGCGCGCGTGAGAATGCGTTTGTGTGTGCGTGTTTGTTTGTTTGTATGTGTGTGTGCGTATGACGGTTGTATATGTGTGTTTGTGTCACATACGCGAGAAGAATTTACGTGATTGTGACGCTCTACCTCTGAGAGAGAGAGAGAGAGAGAGAGAGAGGGGCCTTCATAATCCTCCATCCGTAGGCCTTGTGGGGCATCTCCCTTCCCCCTTCCCCCAGGACCCGTCAGATACCAAGAGGAGCAGCAGAGTACGTATAGTGTGACCCCGGGCAAAAAAAAAAAAAAAAAGACGCAACCAACAGGTATTTAACAGGTATTCAAGTACCTGTAAGATACGTGTTCTGGAGAATCCCATTAATCCCTCTTTTGGGATTCCAAGACGGAATTCCTCCTTCTCCTTCTTCGGTTTTGGGGCGGGGGATGGGGGGCGATTGTAATCCCGAGAGAGAGAGGCCGGATTATCCAGTGCGGTCATGGCATGCGGTCGACTCTTTAAAATGACACGATTTTGGAGAGAGAGAGAGAGATTAAAAGGGATTAGGTATCTAGATAGTCTGATAAAGGTTTGGAAGAATGGCAGAATGAATAATATATAATTAATGATAATTGTAATAATAATAACAATGATAATAATAATAGGTAGGTGTAGTAATCTTCATTTCTGCAAATACTTTTTTATTGTCTGTGTCATGTTTACATAATTTTTTTTCTTTTGTATACATTAAAAGATCTCGTGTCGTATTTCCATATGTTTTTGCATTTTTGTTTAGAATTTCTTCTAGTTTTGTTTACACTATTTTTTAATCTTCTGGCGTGTTTTCATTGTTTAAAAAAAATTTTTTTTTTTTCAATGTTTGTGTTTATTTTTTGTATTCTTTAAATATTTTTTTGTGCGTTTTTGTCTTGTTTACATTTTTTATTGAATACGTTTTAATTGTTTTAATTAAAATTATTTTGTGGTGTTTACATATTAATAAAGATATTTTTTGTGTCTTTAGTTAACTTTCTTTTGCATTTACAATATTGTTTTCGTTTAAATACATTTTTGTAATTTATGAATATTTGTTTGTTTGCTTCCTAAATTTTAATTTTTTTATATTTTTTGTATTTACTAATTTTTTCTGTGCTAACATTTTTTTATTTTGTAATTAAGAAATATGTTTCATTTTTTTATCATTTATATACAAAAGTTTTGTTGCGCTTACATTTTTTTATTTATTAAAAGTACTTTTTTGTTTGTGGTGCAAGTTACTTTATTTTGCATTTAAAATTTTTTTTTTCGTTTTTTTATTTTTTATTGAAAGATATTTTTGTCTTTAAATTTTTTTTTTTTTTACAAAATTTTTGACGTGTTAAACTTTTTATTTAAAATTATATTTGTTCGTGTCTTGTTTATTTATTTTTTTATTTTTTCTTTTACAAAATTATTTGCGTGTTTACATTTTCGTGTCTTGGCAATAACGTGTTCGTCCGTTTCGTAAACAAGACCTACTGCTGTAGCGGATTCGCCCAATGTCGCCTCATACTTCAGCCATATATACTTCCCCAAATAAAAACCACGACGAAAATCATCGTTCTTTCACCAGACAGTAAATTTTTCAATACTTCCCCCACTTCCTGGCCAGAGTCCATCCACAAACCTCAGTCAGTCGAGACAGAGACGAACAGAACTTCCTCATTATATGGTGGATGGGGGAAGGTTTCTCATTATATGGTGGATGGGGGAAGGTCTCTCTGTCTTTGAACCATAATCCCTCCACCCTGTACTTGTTGTGGCTTGGAGGCGGGTTGGGGGATGGGGCGCCTTTTCCCCAGTAAATACCATTTCATAAATCAATTTTGAGCCGTGTCGCTAATGGCAACCCAGCCCCTACTTCATCTTCTTCTTCTTCTTCATCTTCATCTTCAGCTGTGAATGTGGTCTAATGAGAGAGAGAGAGAGAGAGGTGTCACTACTACTGTTTCTGATGAGACAGAAAGAGAGAGAGAGGGTGTCACTACTGATATGACATTCTGTTGAGAGAGAATCCTTAGTGATATAACGAGAGAGAGAGAGAGAGAGAAACTGCGTCACACCTCGTGGTTCCTCCCCGAGGAACGTTTTGTGACGTAGTTTTATTTTTGGGGGGGTAGGGAGAGAAGATGTGTGGTACTATGTCCCAACATCCAAAGCAGAAACTATGTCCTTGTGGTTGATTTTAGTAACCATTGTTTTTAATTTGTGTTTTCTGTTAGGTTCGTTCATTTTTTTTAAGTGGCCTGTCGTCTTAAATATTGATTTTAGTGTTTTTAACATTGAATTTTGGGAGGAGACATCATCTTAAGCCTTAAAACTTAAAAACATTTTTAAAAAGTTACTTCAGGGATGGTCCAGCATTTTAAAACTTTTAAAACTTGAGACACTTGATGTTATATTTGGGATGGTCTCACTCACTCGCTACTCTGCTAAAAATGCTTCTGTTCGCCGTAGCTCTTGCTCATATATATATATATATATATATATTATATATATATATATATATATATATACATCACACACACCCTTCAGCGAGGTCCTGGAAGTAATCCTTTTCTTTCTGGGGTTGTAAGACCTGCCAGTTTTGTTATGCTGTTGGTTATTCAATTATCAGTAGTCAAGAATGCGTGTATGGATGGAACAGTATCTCTCTCTCTCTCTCTCTCTCTCTCTCTCTCTCTCTCTGTTTATACTGACACACTTTGGAACAAGACTGTACCAACCCATGTCCCCAGGTGAATTATACCTGTCTTGGTCCCACCCTGTAACGTTATTTTAAGCAGGACCAAGGGGTGCCTCCCGAGCGAGCCCTCATCTGGGGGAGAACTTGGGGATGATTGGACGAGGGTTGGGGAAGTAGGGGGAAGGCATTTGGGGAGAAAGAAGCTATGCAAGTTGGGGAAAAAATTGTGGGAAGATTAGAGAATGCAATGAGTGATTGCCAAGAGCAGGGGAGGAAGGGATGGCGAGTAAGTCTGATGATGACAGGAGCCTTGGGGAAGGGATGGGGAGGTGTTTTGCGCTTGGGGAAGCTTGGGGAAGAGTCTCCAAAGGAGACTGGACTGGGGAAAAGTGTATTGGAATCGAAGGGGGAGAATAGCAGAAAGGGTGCCTGGTGTGAATTTACGTGTCTTGGGGAATCAAAGGGTAGCTTGAGGATTAAGGGAATACCCAGGGAGTGAATAGCTGAGAGAGAGAGAGAGAGAGAGAGAGAGAGAGATTGTCCCCAGCTCTCCCCTCCCCTTCCATCATCAAGTGTTAGGGAATCACACACACACACATCCTGAATGCATACGTTTTGAATGTGAGGCGTGATCTTGCATGTGTAGATGCAACATAGGAGAAGGGACCTTTCACGTGTTTGGAGAGAGAGAGAGAGAGAGAGAGAAGGCGGCTCTACGCTCTATTGTGTACTGGACACCCAGCTGAAAGGACGCTGGCGAAGAAAAAAAAACAAAACCAGAGGAGAGAATAGTTTATTAACAAGAGTTCAAGAGATCTTGTTAGATGCCATTCAAGCTTAATCCTCTTAGGAGCAGCCTCTCTCTCTCTCTCTCTCTCTCTCTCTCTCTCTCTCTCTCTCTCTCTCTCTCTCTCTCTCAAACATCATCAACACAATCTGGTCCTCATCTCAAAACGCATCGAGACTACATCACATAATCTCGGACCGTCATGTCATGTTACTTTTCCTTGTCGCAGTTCCTCCATACCTTTGGGACGGCACATCCATAGTCCGAGTCATTGGGTCGTCTTGACGGCTGAAAGATTCAGGATTGGCGCCCTTAGATGCCCAGGGGAAGACATTCGAGAGCATGGCCCACATGATTTGGGTCTTAAAGGATTTGGCGGTCGCGATTGATACAGAGAGAGAGAGAGAGAGAGAGAGAGAATTTGACATTGGACGTCTTAGGACTTAGATTTGGTTCTGGTGATTGTCTGTAGAAGATTGGGGTTCCTAAAATACTGTGGTGCACAGAGAGAGAGAGAGAGAGAGAGAGAGAGAGAGAGAGAGAGAGAGAGACTGTTTTTGGAATGTGATCAAATCACCCACACACACACACACAGGAGGGGAGGAACAGAAATAGCTGTCAATTGGAATGTGATAGAAATACCAGAAGGTAGACAGGTTGAGACCGATCAACTTGTGATGTTATGTGTTTTATATTACACACACAACACACACACCACACAACACTACACACACACATATATATATATATATATATATATATATATATATATATATAATATATATCTAATTTGAGAAGGGTGGCTTGATAAAAGACTCAATAGTAACTGCAACATTAAAACATTTATCACATTTATCTCCATTGACTTAGCATTCTCAAATATTATATTCCTCAGGGCAGTTGTTCGCCTGACGGTGGGTTGTGAACCCCTTGGTAAGGGAAGTCCCTTTAAATGACAAGTAAATCTATTCTTTTGACACTAATAGCAACCACGCTTTCGCTCCTGCAGTAGTGCCACTCCTGTAGTGGCTCCTGCTGTTGTGAAAAGGATATGAGTGAGCTTATACAGTGATGTCTATTGAGAGAGAGAGAGAGAGAGACAGTAAACCTTATATAGAGGCCCTTTGTAACAGAATATCACATTTTCTAAGAAGGCATATCATTCATTCTTAATCCAACTGATTGTTTTGAAAGGTTTTAAGTATCTAAACCAGTCTCTCTCTCTCTCCTCTCTCTCTCTCTCTCTCTCTCTCTCTCTCTCTCTCTCTCTCTCTCTCTCTGAGATTTTAATACTTTATATTCGTTCAGTGAAATCCTATATGGGGTATTAAACACCTCACTCGCCTTTCGAGTTTTTTTTGTTCATTCCGGGATTATTTATAGATTAGGCAGCACCCTAGGAACTCCTGTAAGTGTGTATGTGTAGGGGATAGGGGAGGGGGTGGTTGCCCCTACCACTCTCCCCTCTCCCTGGACCTTTTCCATCTACCCTCTGCTGTCAAATGTCAATCTCAGAAAGGTGTTCTTGTCATCTGTAGAGGCTCTGTAGGGTTATGTATCCGTTTCTGTAGATTTTGACGTAAATCTATTGTATTGTTTTGTATTTATGGTACTGTGTATATGATAGACTGAATCTGTTGTTGTTATTATTATTATTACTGGTGTACCTTTTCCATGCAAAAATAATTGCAATTTTAAGAAATGTTGCAGTTGCATAGGACTGTTGATATACTAAGCACAGTATATTGCTTTTAATTTCCTTCGTTATAATTCTGCTCACTAAACTTGAAGTTGATCAAAATATAAACAAACTTAAATTTTAAAAAAATAACTATATAGATCAATGTTTGTCAGAATATTTCCAAGTTATATTATTTAGCGGTGGGCACCACTTGCTGGTCACCTATCCATGCTGTGATCACGGACAAAGCAATCGAATAGCCCAATCCTAGGAGTAATGAACACTCAACTATCCATCTGTGAACACCCCTTAAAATAATACTTGTAAAATTAATGAAAGTAAAGTCGCATTATTGAAGTGACAATGTCGGCAGTTTATGCAAAGGCGTACGCTCCATCCCTGGAGGTTACGGTACAGACTGCTGGTCACCTATCCAAGCAGTGACCACGGACAAAGCAATCGAATAGCCCAATCGTAGGAGTAATGTTGGCATGGCAGAATATAATAAGGATATATCCATTAATAATAGTGATTCTCTATCAATTGATATTCTATACTGCTATTATAGACTCCCATAATTCTCAGTTGGATCGCTTTGTCCCCCCAAAAAATAATTTTATAGTTTAATGATAAAATGTGTTTCAGTCGCCTTGTGGGAATTCCGGGAACAGCTTATTCCAAGTTTCTGCGGGGCGTGGAAGGGAATTGTTTATAGTCATGGTTTATTGTTATAGTTTATTATTATTGTTTAGTGTTATTGCTCTCAGGAATGACTGGGTTTGTTTATGTGTATTATTTTTATGACTGTCTGACTTGATCAAGTTGACTGGCTTGGATTAGCCTGGAAACGGTGATTAATTTTTAATTAATTTTTAAAAAATTTTGCGTCATCATTCCTCTATCAGGGATGGTTATCCTGTGCGGGAAACTTCCACAGTATTGAAAGGACACCCTTTGGGTTGGGAGGGGTAGGGCCATCAGTGCACCTCACGTGGCACGCTGTAGGCATTACTTAAGAGGGAGTATGGAGAGAGAGAGAGAGATTTTGAATTTTAGAAAATTAAATAGAACAATGAGAGGTAGAGAAAAATTTCAATTTATAAAATTAATTACAACAATGAGAGAGAGAGAGAGAGATTTTCAATTTTATGACATTAAATACAACTATGAGAGAGAGAGAGTGAGATTCATCACTGCAGATTAATGTACTTTAATTCTACAAAACTGCACGCTGAGGAGAGAGAGAGAGAGAGTAAGCCAGGTCGTACCATATTTTTAAAGAGAGAGAGAGATCAGGTTTACCAAGACGAGGGATAATTGGAACAATTTCTTAGCCAGTGACACTAACTATTTTTTTACGCGGCCCCTATGTCACTAAACCCCATTTTGGGGCGATGGGCCTAACTTCGTGTTATGCCCCCCCCCCCCTCCCCCCAATCAGGAGAGGGAGTGGGGATGTCCCCCGGGTTGGGGGTGGGGAGAAGGGGTTAGGAAATTATATAAGAGGCAGTTGTTGCTATTATAAATATTATTAAGTAGAAGTAACGGTTGAAAACTTATCAGATGTTGCATATTTATGGCCTCAATTTCTCTACAATCGGGAAACATAGAGAAGTAAAAGGGCAGTTATTATTAATTATTATTATTATTATTATTATTATTATTATTATTATTATTATTATTATTATCATCATATCAGATGCTACTTATTTTTTGTCCCCATTTCCTCTCCACTGGAGAAATCTTGAGGTATTATATATATATATATATATATATATATATATATATATATATAGTTGTAGTTATGTAATGTATGTATGTATGTATATAAACATCTATTTACTTAAGCAATCTTGAAAGGTAACACATAGGTAAACATAGGCGTTCCTCAGGGCTGGGCTCTGGGGCTGCAATTCCTCGCCCAGGAGAGCAGCTATAGCAACCATCGGACACCCGAGATCAGTTGGAATGGGTGTGTAAGTGGATACTCTTTTTAGAGGGTTAAGGGGCGTGGCCCACCTCAAACCCAACCACCACCCCCTCCCCTTGACGAAATGTATTCACCTTTAGTGTTGGGTTTTCTATATTTATGAAATAAAAATTTTGTGGGATGCCTTGGTGTTTGGTGTAGAAAATGAGTATTGTTTTTGTTTGGTTTGTGATGTGAATGTGTGTTTGTGCGTGTGTATTTCAGTACGTTGTTTTTATTTTTACATAGATAATGATGATGATGATGATAATAATAATAATAATAATAATAATAATAATAATAATAATAATAATAATGATATCAAAGTCATCAGTCCTTAATTTAACATGACAAAACTCTAAGGTCTTTGGACCCCAAATTTCACGTGTATTCACTTGACCCCACCAGACCCCAAGCCTATATATTATGTGAGTAGGCTGAATTCTCCCAATGGATTTAATGGGAATAAATAGAGAAATTGATTAGATTATTCGTCGGGGGTCCTATTGGGACTCCGCGTAATCCTACCCCAACTTTGATTGTATCAGATAGGCATAAGGGGTCTGTTGAAGGATGGATTCTTTTTTTGGGGGGGGGGGGATGTAGATTGGAATTAGGATTTTTTTAGAATTATTTTGAAGGCTATGAAAGTTATAATAATAATAATAATATTAATAATAATTATTATTATTATTATTTATTATTATTATTATTATTATTATTAATTATTATTATTTTGGGAATTGTGGGAGAAAATAAAATATTTTTTCAGGTTTGGAATGGAGGAAAATTTATGATGATGATGATGATAATAATAAATAATAATAATAATAATAATAATAATCTGGGAAATATGGAGAAGATATATATGATTTGTTGTGCTGTTAAATAATTATAATAATAATAATACTTACAAGCTCTGGAATAAGACTAGCAGAGGTTAATATTAGGAGAGGGATCTTCCAGGGCGACTCACTGTACCCACTACTCTTCGTAGTAGCCATGATTCCCATGACAAAAGTACTGCAGAAGATGGATGCTGGGTACCAACTCAAGAAAATAGGCAACCAGAATTAACCATCTGATGTTCATGGACGACATCAAGCTGTATGGTAAGAGCATCAAGGAAATAGATACCCTAATCCAGACTATAAGGATTGTATCTGGGGACATCGTGGAGTTTGGAATAGAAAAATGTGCCTTAGTAAACATACTAAAGGGCAAAGTAACAAGGACTGAAGGGATAAAGCTACCAGATGGGAACAACATCAAACACAGATGAGACGGGATACAAATACCTGGGAATAATGGAAGGAGGGGATATAAAACATCAAGAGATGAAGGAAACGATCAGGAAAGAATATATGCAGAGACTCAAGAGGCGAATACTCAAGTCAAAACTCAACGCCGGAAATATGATAAAAAAAAGCCATAAATACATGGGCAGCCGGCCAGTAAATCAGATACAAGCAAGCAGGAATAGTGGAATGGACGAAGGCAGAACTTAGCAGCATAGACCAGAAAACGAGGAAACATATGACAATCCACAGAGCACTACACCCAAGAGCAAATACGGATAGACTATACTTAACACGAAAGTAAGGAGGGAGGGGACTACTAAGCATAGAGGACTGCGTCAACATCGAGAACAGAGCACTGGGGCAATAATATATGAAGACCAGTGAAGACGAGTGGCTCAAGTGTGCATGGGAAGAAGGAACTGATAAATGTAGACGAAGACCCAGAAATATACAGAGACAGGAGAAAAGACAAGACAATGCAGTAGTTAACCAGAGGCAATGGGCATAACAATCAATGCACGGACAATACATGAGACAGACTAAAGAACTAGCCAGTGATGACACATGGCAATGGCTACTGAGGGGAGAGCTCAAGAAGGAAACTGAAGGAATGATAACAGCGGCACAAGATCAGGCCCTAAGAACCAGATATGTCCAAAGAACGATAGATGGAAATAACATCTCTCCCAAATGTAGGAAGTGCAATACGAAAAATGAAACCATAAACCACATAGCAAGCGAATGCCCGGCACTTGCACAGAACCAGTACAAAAAGAGGCATGATTCCAGTGGCAACAAAAGTCCTTCCACTTGGAAGCCTGTGCAAAGAAATACACCAGCTACCTTGCAGTAATAAGTGGTACGAGCACCAACCTGAGGGAGTGATAGAAAACGATCAGGCAAAGATCCTCTTGGACTATGGTATCAGAACGGATAGGGTGATACGTGCAAATAGACCAGACGTGACGTTGATAGACAAAATCAAGAAGAAAGTATCACTCATTGATGTCGCAATACCATGGGACACCAGAGTTGAAGAAAAAGAAAGGAAAAAAAATGGATAAGTATCAAGACCTGAAAATAGAAATAAGAAGGATATGCGATATGCCAGTGGAAATCGTACCCATAATCATAGGAACACTAGGCACGATCCCAAGATCCCTGAATAGGAATCTGGAAAAACTAGAGGCTGAAGTAGCTCCAGGACTCATGCAGAAGAGTGTGATCAAAGAAACGGCGCACCTAGTAAGAAAAGTGATGGACTCCAAAGGAGGCAGGATGCAACCCGGAACCCCACACTATAAATACCACCCAGTCGAATTAGAGGACTGTGATAGAGCAAAAAAAAAAAAAAAATAATAATAATAATAAGCAATTGAAAAATACTTCAGAACAACACTGACACCAGCTACAACAACGAACAGTAACAACCAGTTGTTATCAATGTTATAGCTCCAAACGTAATCAGATCAGTTCCATATATATACCTCCAGAAACAGATATGATAGTTTTTTTTTTTCTCAAGTAGAAAAAGAAAATATTAAAACTTTCGGACTTTCTTAAAGAGAAAGTTTGGGCTCCCAAGTGATTGCTGATAATGGAATTAAGCTTCGGAGAGAGAGAGAGAGAGAGAGAGAGAGAGAGAGGCAGGAATTTGTCTGTTCAGATAATTTTGGTTTCATACGTATCATCTTGTGCTGTTCCTTCTCGTGTGATTAACTCCCTCCACACACACACTCTCTCTCTCTCTCTCTCTCTCTCTCTCTCTCTCTCTCTCTCTCTCTCTGTATTGGCCCCCTTCCGCCGAAATGGCTCGTCTTCCTGGTAACATTAGAGCCGCTAAGTTTACTGGGAAGTTTAGGGGGAAGTTCTCTCTCTCTCTCTCTCTCTCTCTCTCTCT
This sequence comes from Macrobrachium nipponense, assembly GCF_015104395.2. Classification (NCBI taxonomy): domain Eukaryota; kingdom Metazoa; phylum Arthropoda; class Malacostraca; order Decapoda; family Palaemonidae; genus Macrobrachium; species Macrobrachium nipponense. Next base: position 84,472,815 of record NC_087201.1, read on the forward strand.
CTCTCTCTCTCTCTCTCTCTCTCATTCTTGGTCTTTCATACTCCCTTTTTTTTTTATCTCTCTCTTCATCGTCTTGGAAAGACCCTCTACTGTTTTGAAGATTCTCTCTCTCTCTCTCTCTCTCTCTCTCTCTCTCTCTCTCTCTCTGACAGTGAGGCACTGTTGTGAAAGGTGTATATATCTTCAAACCCTTGCGCCAGACAGAGGCTTGAGGGGGTAGGAAGGGAGAGATAGAGGGGGGGGGGGGTTAGAGGGAGAGGGTGTGAGGGAAAGGTTTATACCAGCGTCTTGAAATAGGATCCCTTCTCTCTCTCTCTCTCTCTCTCTCTCTCTCTCTTCTCTCTCTCTCTCTCCTGTATTTTACGATGCTATTTTTATTACTGATAGTTATTTATCTGTCGTATCTACGATCTGAATCGTTTGAACGGCATTGTCGACTATCCCTTGTATTTAATGATCCAGTATTCGGACGATCTTTTCATTTATTTGTTTATTTATTCATTTATTTATTTATTTAACCTTGGCCCCATCCATCTTGTAAAAACTCCATTAGAGTGCTTGTGGGAACTGCTTTTAACAGCGTGGGAATCGTCGTTCCTTCTCTCCCACCATCAAACCTGGTCATTTTCCTAAATTTTCTCCCAATTAGTTCACTCTCACACTCTCCAGACAAATGGCTTGAAGGTGTTGGGAACTTGTTGTCTGCTTGTCGTAAACTTGTTGGACATTTGTTATATACTTGTCATAAACTTGGAACATTATTGCCTGCTTGTCATCAACTTGGAAACTCATTGTTGACGTTTCATCATGAACGTGTTGGAAACTTATTGTTTATTTGTTAAAAACTTGGAAACATATTGCATACTGGTCATGAACATGTTGGATACTTATTGTCTACTTGTTTGGAAACTTATCTCTTGTTATAGACATGTTTGTTTATCACATAACTTCTTGTGAACAAGTTATCAAACTTGACAGGAGAACTAATATTTGGCAAATGATGGATAACTGCCTGAAACGTTGTCCAGAACTGTCAATGAGTTATTGGCTTATGTCTAACAAGTTGGTGATATGTCTGCAATAAGTTGCCAACATATGTAGATGACGTGTTTCGCTGCAGACGAACACAAAGATGTTTTTTCTTGCTATGGCGCCATTCAAACAGCACAAAGTTAGTCAGTGACTTGTATCTAACATGTTGATGACATGTTTTGCTTTAGACAAATTCACAGATCCCATTTTCTTTGGAATTCAAACAAACGCCAGTTTTTTTTTTTTTTTTTTTTTTTTTTTTTTTTTTATTCGAACTCAAAAGAGTCCAACGGGAATGGTACGACAACCAGTAAGTCACTGACTTGTATCTAACATGTTGGTGATGTGTATTGCAACAAGTTGCCGACATGTATGCAATAAGTTGCCGACATGTCAATGCATAAGGTTGCCTGAACATTTTTTTTTTTGTTTAATTGCAATTAAGTTGCCAACCTCGGTGTTAAGACGAAACCTAGAGGCACTTTTTTTTTTTTTTTAATTGGGATTCAAACTGACTTGACGCTTAAATAATGAAGAGGCCGACGGGATTGGCAGGCTGAAAGGGACCCTGAATTCCTACGGAAGAAGAGGAATGTACGCGGTCTGTTTAGTGGTTCTGTCGTGGTAATTGTCGGTATTGTCTCGCGGTAACCGACGGCACTGTTTTGCGGTAATTGACAGGGCCTCCGTAGTGATCATTTTGACAGTACCGGCGGCCAGGAATTTGACAGGCGTTTCCGCCTGCTATTGAGAGGTGTCGTGGAGATAAGGGTGGAGATTCTGTCTCAGGCTTTTGAAGGGCGAGGAGTAATTGGTCGTTGGAAGGGTTGTGTGTGTGTGTGTGTGTTTGTATGTATGTGTATTATATATATATATATATATATATATATATATATATATATAGGATGGGGTGAGTCTTGTGTATATGTATAGGGAGTGTGTGTGTGTGTGTTCATGTTAAGAGAGATAGAAAAAGAGAGAGTATGACTGTTGTTTCTGTGTGTTTTTCTATGTATATATATATATATATATAGAGAGAGAGAGGAGAGCGCATTTTTCTATCGAGAGAAAGAGAGAGATTGTGTGAGTATTTTTGTAGAGAGGGAGAGAGAAAGTGTGTGCATGTGTATTTTTGTGTCGAGAGAGAGAGACAGAGAGAGAGTGTGTGTGTGTGTGTGTGTGTGTGTGTAAGAAGGAGAGAGAGAGAGAGTATGTATGTGTGCTTCTAAGGAGACAGAGGTCTGTATTTGTTTAAAGAGAGAGTAAGAGAGGATGAGTTTGTGTGTGTATAAGGGGAGAGAGAGAGAGAACACTCTTGATATTGTAAAGTGGCCCCTTGATAACGGAATGAGACAATTCGTCCCCCCTTCCTCTTCTTCAACCCTACAGTTGCCTTTTGTTTAATGAAAAAAAAAAAATCCTTTCTTCGTTGTCTGGTCGTTTCGTCCGGCACTCCCCCCCTCGCAATACCTCCCCTGTCCTCCCAACTTGTACCAGTTCTTGTTCTCCTTCCCCAGATTTCCAATTGGTCCCTTTGTACCCCTAAATTAATATTTTTTTTTTATTTTTCATTTTTCATTTTCTTCCGGTGGATAGGGGCCTGGTCGTTTCGTCTCTGCTCATTCATCCATATTCACGTTCTTCATTTATTATTATTATTATTATTTTTATAATTATTATTATTATTATTGTTATTATTATTATTATTATTATTATTATTATTATTATTATTATTATTATTATTATTATTATTATTACCACCAAAAGTTTCATTTAAAAATTCTACAAGTAGGACCTGACTATGGCCTACTAATCTCCTTTTTACAAGAATAACCACAATAATAATGATAGTAATAATAATAATAACAACAACAAGAACAACGAGGAGCCAATATTTAGGGGCCAAGGAGCCCCCCCCTCCCCTTAAACCCCCTACTCGAACGAAGTCCACTCAACTAACACCAGATTAGCTGTGACACATGGGATGCGATGCAGCATCCCAGTGTGAACACTTGTCGAAGTCTCTATCGGCCTCTTTGGGAGACGTTGGGACATCCCCGAAGTCTCCCAGAGAGACGATACGATCAAGGGCCTCTCCCCTGAGAGAGAGAGAGAGAGGCTGGGAGAGGTTTTGAATGGAGGTGGTCTTCTGTTAAGGTGATAAGCAGTGTGGTATCGAGTCTCTCTCTCTCTCTCTCTCTCTCTCTCTCTAAGTGAACATACGATGTCTCGGATGGACTAACAAATCTTTGAGACATCCTAATCCTTGTAACTCTCTCTCTCTCTCTCTCTCTCTCTCTCTCTCTCTCTCTCTCTCAAACAGCGAAGCACCAAATTAAATTAATTCAATGTCACCTCTGTAAATATTTTTATTATTATTATTATTCAACTACAACGCTTCTCTTGAAATATCGCCCTGACCATTACGCGTAATTAGATTTCCTGAAGTGACGCGTAATGCGAATGACATGTAATGTGTCATATAATATTATTAAAATATATATTTTAGGTGCCAGCCGTACAAGCTAAGGGGTCGGTTGCCTTGGTGGGAATTCTGTAACTGTCACTGTTGAAAGCATCTTTCACTGCTGAACTATTCTTCTTCTGTTCTTCCTTCAGTGTATCATGCCCTCTTCATCATTTACTTATCTCATTACCTCCTACTTCTAACAGATTCCATCTACCATATTCGCTCCTTCCCTCTCACTCGTTCTTGCCACATGTTCATACCATCTCAATCTAGGTTCATGTACTGTCTTTGTCTGGTGGGTTTGAGTCCCGCTGTGAGCGGTAGAGATTGATTTCTGCATGTGACTATACTCTGTTTTTTTCCATCTGTCCATCCGCCTGTGGTGTTTGCACATGGTAACACTGTGTCCCGGGCTTTAAATAATATCCTATTTCGAATATTAACGGTGTAATTCGCATACAGTAAGTTATTAAAACACTTTTCAGTTGCAAATGTACACCCAGATATCCTTTTATTTACCTAAAACTTACACATAGCGTAACTATTTAAAGCCCGGGACGCAGTGTTACCATGCGCGACCACCACAGGCGGATGGACACATGGAAAAAAACAGAGTATAGTCAAGGTTCTTGGACAGAATGTTGAATTGTTTGAGCTCTTTTTAACATTGTCACTGTATGTTTTTAAACTCAGGCAGACTGTTCAATATCTTTCAACCTTTTTCCGATATATATATATATATATATATATATATATATTATATATATATCATTTATTTGATGTATAGATTGCTATGAAAATACAATAAAGGATTTGCTATATTGTTCATATCATATATACATACTTACTGTTTCTCTCTGCGACGCAAGACGAGGTTCACTTATTTCAGTTTTGAAATCGTATACCATAGAAATTTCAAAGCATTTGCCGCTTAGTACGCCTTTTAAAAAGGCTCATCAACTATGCATAGACCTTCTTTTCCCATTCTGCGCAATCTTCGTCACCCTTCTAACTTATCTTTATAGAAGTTTTGTTACTTTACAACACCTCTATTTGCGGTCGGGCTCTCCTCCTTGTGAAAACTTCCTCAGGACACACCCTCAAAACTACCCGGTCGCCATGACCAAACTGGCTCAAGCCCCCATAACTTACCCCTTTTGACCTTATTGTATACCCATATCTCGCATCTTCTTAAACAGACCTTCATCCGGCGAAAGCTCCTGATTTATCTCTCTGATCCTATTCAACGCCTACGCACTTCGCTGCCCAAAAGGGGCGTTGGCTCAACGGTCTCTCTTAAAGACTTTCACAACTTGTCCCCCCCCCCCCCATCCAGTCGATTGGTTCCTGGGGTCTGTCTGTGTGCCCATAATGTGCATTGGTAAGCGTTTGTAGTATTGCTTTTAATGGTTTTTTTCCCTTTTATTTCAGGTAAGAGGGAGAATGGATGGTGGTATAGTCAGCCTTCTGAAAGGATGGGTAAGTACCTACCGCCTCGCCAAAATGTAAACACGAGTTCGCGCAAAATCATATCTCACCTTTGCATTAAGAGAGTCGTGTTTATGTGCCGCAGACACACTTACAGGTTTGGGCGGGTCCTCGCTACAGATTAGGTGAGGAGAGAGAGAGAGAGAGAGAGAGAGAGAGAGAGAGAGATGAGGAGAGAGAGAGAAGAGAGGCCAAGATGGGATTTGGTAGTAGCATCTGAGAAGTTTTTTGGGGTACAGGATTATAAAACTGTGGCCACCTCTCTCTCTCTCTCTCTCTCTCTCTCTCTCTCTCTCTCTCTCTCTCTCTCCTTAAGTCAGCAGAGGTGTCCCGTCCTCGGCCGGGAATCAAACCTGTGCGTCTCACACGCTGTGTGAATGTGCGTATGCATGGTCATGTATAGAAATGAATAGTCTGCTGGCATATATGCATATATATTACTTCGCATTTATATACATACATAAATGCTTGTCGAAAGTATATAATATATAGTCTTCTTCAAGGATCCCTCTCAGGAATTCTTCTGCTCCCTCTCTCTCTCTTTCTCTAAAAAAAAAGGGGCGTTAATGGGTGACCTTTTCAAGGTAAGAGGGGAATGTCGTTTGTGGTGAGGTCTTGTGCTTTTGGTCTGATTGCTCTGAGAGAGAGAGAGAGAGAGAGAGAGAGAGAGAGAGAGAGAGAGAGAGAGCATAAACAACTATCGACTCTGTCTCTGTCTGTCTGTCTCTCTCTCAGGTCAGAATCATTCGATCTTTTTCTCATACATGTAGTCACCTATAAACGAATCAGGTATAAAGGAAGGTGAAGGAATAATAATAATAATAATAATAATAATAATAATAAAGATTAGGTAAAGTGTATAGTTTAAAGAGAGACCAGCTCGACTGTGTGGTGCTTTTAAAGAGGCAAAAGCACTGGTAGTGAGTTAGTTTTTTCTCTTTCCTTTTTTTTTTGGTCAACTCGGTTTTAGTCTGATTGTCTGGAGAGCTCTCTCTCTCTCTCTCTCTCTCTCTCTCTCTCTCTCTCTCTCTCTCTCTCTCTCTCTCTCTCTCTCTCTCTCTCTCTCTCTCTTGTCATCGTGTTTTGTGTATGTATAGGAGTATTTGCGAAAAGGTGAGGCACACAAATATTATTATGTAATATATAAATTACACAAGTTTGTATAAATATATATTTCCCTGTATGTATATATAGGACTTTATCTATCCCTTTAGGTAATTTTTTTTTTGTATTTTTGTCATATATTTCTGGACAGTAGTTAAAACGTTATATAATTCATAGTTAAGACATCTCAGAAATGTGTATTGAGAGAGAGAGAGAGAGAGAGAGAGATATTCTTGAATGCACCAGAATCCCCAGTATTCCGTGAAGATATCGATTTATAAGTATGTTTTTTTGAGGTGTATTTATGTACGTCTGGGATTCTAGATTTAGTGTGTTAGGTGTATAAGTCTGAAAATTTAGTGTATGTGTGTTTATACATTGTGTGTATGGATGCATTTTTTTTTCATTTTCATCCATGGCATTACCTTTATTTATACACATAGCATCACGTTTCATATATTTGGTGATCAAGTTATGTATGTATGTATGTATGTATGTATGTGTCTGTGTAAGACCTTGGGCATCACTGCACTCGGTTGCAATGCAAATGCGAGAGGACGTGCCCAGCCATCGAGCCCAGGCAGGGCGTTAACGGCCATTCTTGCGGTGGGCGTCAGCCCAGCAACTGACCTGGTAAATTGCTCCTTGGCTGCGAACCGATAGATTATGATGGGCGCTCCTATTATACCCACCCCTGGCGGAAGCCCAACCGGTGGGCATTGACGCCCAAATACCCCCTCGTTCACTCCCTCGCCCTCCCCACCATCCCACCCGCTCACAGCATCCACCCACTGGGCGTGGAGAGAGACGCGACTTCAGAGAGGCTGTGCGTATAATAGTATAGGTGTCCGATCTGGTCATTGTTTACATTGGGGCAGCATTATCTACCGGGCGTTGGGGACCGACGCCGCGCGCCTTTTCTTGCAGTCTTTGGCGACCTGTCTTGGTCGTTCACGGCCGGTTTGTTTACGTTTATACGTCTGGGGGGGAATGTGCGTTGCGTTTTGACAGTCTGATGATTTTGCTTGGAAGCAGAGAGTCTCTTTTATGCTTGTTTTTGTAGTCGAAAGAGCTGGGTTCGATCTTGATGTGAGTCAAAAATATATAGACAAAATATTATAGATAAATTATATATATAATATATATATATATATATATTATATATATATATGATAGAATATAAATAGTATACATATATATTTGTAGAGATATTTTTAGTCTTGACACTTCAAGCTTTCGTTGACTGCCTGCAGGCAGGCTATGTAGCTCCGGCATTTTAAAATTTACGGACACATAACTTGGCTAGATTTTATTAGCTATCGAACGCGAGGTGCAGAATTCGTGGAAACAATTCAAGGTCGTCTGAGGTCCTAGTCCAATATGTCTGGAGTTTGAGAATAATAATAATAATAATAATAATAACAAAAAGTATTATTATTCTTATATTATTATTATTATTATTATTATTATTATTATTATTATTATTATTAATACAAGCATTGCCACACCAGTGCTTGGATAGGTGATGGTACCTTTCTGGGGCACCAGAGAGGACCAGGCAGGTCGAGTTATTTGAATAAAGGGGCCTGATTGCCCCTCTTAGATCGGCAACGGGTATTTTGCTGGCATAGATGCCCAGAGGATTCAGAGACAGGAGGGTAGCAGCCACCCACCCCTGCAAACCTGTTTGTCCACCCTGGGTGTGATAATATTTTTTATTTATTCTTTAAAGCAATTTTTTATAACTATATATATATATATATATATATATATATATATATATATATATATATATCTATATATATACATATATATATATATATGTGTGTGTTGTGTGTGTGTGTGTGTGTGTGTTACTACTCTCGCAACAATACAATTAAACTAATTTCATAAATGGAGGCATTTGTTTTAATTAGATTAGTCACAGGTAATTCAAATTAAAACGTTTTCATTCGCCCAAGCCTGAGAGAGAGAGAGAGAGAGAGAGAGAGAGAGAGAGAGAGAGAGAGAGAGAGAGAGAGAGAGACCAATCGATGAATCAACAGATAATGAATTTTAAAAATAACCCATTATGTTCAAACTCCACTTTTAGATCGAGAGTTAAATGGGTGTCGGCTGCCTATTTTATTATTTTAGCTTTTAATTGCTCGAGTTGCCAATTAATGTTTTTTTTATTACTATAAACGTTTATGCAATGGCTGGATTTTGAAACGTTTGCAGATGACTGATTGCTCGATAGATTTTGGCAGCGCTGGTGGTGCTTGCAGTCTCGTGATGCACTCGCCTGGGGAGCAAGCAATCGACGCCACTGCTCTCTCTCTCTCTCTCTCTCTCTCTCTCTCTCTCTCTCTCTCTCTCTCTCTCTTTTTATCAGTTATCAATAATAATATTTGACTGGAAGACAATTCCCGACCTGCATCCGCAGGCCCAGGTTGCATAGGAGAGAGAGAGAGAGAGAGAGAGAGAAGAGAGAGAGAGAGAGAGAGAGAGAGAGAGAGAGAGATGGGGGGGATATCTCCCAGTCCCCCCTCCCTCCAATTGTTCTTTGGGCTGGAATGTATGAGTGTGCGTAAGGCTGACCGCTGGGCGAGAGAGAGAGAGAGAGAGAGAGAGAGAGAGAGTGGTAGCATTGTATGCTAATGCAGTCCTGCCCACAGTACACAGTACAGGCTCTCTCTCTCTCTCTCTCTCTCTGCTGTCATCTGGTTGGTTGTTTCTTTGGTATTATCGTAAGTCTTTTTTTTCATTTATTTTATTTTGATTTCATTGTGTTTCGTAAGTTATTGTCAATTTGCACCCTTTCTGTTTGGTTTTTATTTATCGTCCGTTTATCTTTCATTATCTGTCATTATCTTTCATTATACTCATTATTATATTTCCGTATCCATCATATTCGTCCAGTTTCGCATTCATAACGAGACCAAACCTAACTCATCTGTCATTCCCATATACGGATGATTGATGCCACGCCCCCTCGTTGCTCGCCGTCTTTTAGCGGTTCGTCAGACGTCGACTTGCCCATTGTCTGCTCGTCTGTCACTCTGTCTGTCAACTCTTGCCTGCGTCTTGTCGAAGAAAGCAAGCAAGAAGAAGAAGAAGAAAAAAAGGCTTTTGAGTTGCCTGTTGATGTTTTTGTTGTCTTTTTGTGGGAGGAGGTGAGGTGCCAGGTATTGTTTTTTTTTTCCAAGGATTATTTGATATTTGGTAAAAAAAAATTATATATATATATATATTTCCTAATTTGTAATATATTTATATTTTCTCTCTCTCTCTCTCTCTCTCTCTCTCTCTCTCTCTCTCTCTCTCTCTCTCTCTCTCTCTGCTAGGGGCTCCTTTTCCCCCAAAGTAGTACCCATAAAACTAGAAGTTTGGACATCATAGGCCACTTTGCTCCTGACGGCATATGGATAGCACCTCTCTCTCTCTCTCTCTCTCTCTCCTCTCCATAGTGAATTAAATGATGCAGATTACAAAAAAAGGTCCATTGAACCTGTACGAAAAAGAAATTATGACTCTCTCTCTCTCTCTCTCTCACAATAAACCACGCACCATTTCGTTTCCTTCCCTACTTCGCCTAGTGGCCCCAGGGCCATTTTTGGTTGGTCCCTAAATGGCACTGAAGAAGGAGAGAGAGAGAGAGAGAGAGAGAGAGAGAGAGAGAGAGAGAGAGAGAGAGAGAATGAATGACGCTAGGTTTAAATGTATTGCTGAATTTTAAGTGTTATTATTATTATTATTATATTTAAGCAATGATATTATGACATAGGAAATGTTGAAAGGTAAAATTGGGTAGTATATATGGAACTCTCTCTCTCTCTCTCTCTCTCTCTCTCTCTCTCTCTCTCTCTCTCTCTCTCTTCAACATGTCTATCATGGATAGACAATGTTATTAAATCAAGATTGAATGTACAAAGATTTGAGGATGAAGAAGAAGAGGAAGAGGAAGAAAAAGAAGAGGAAAACGGAAGAGAAGTAAACAAAAATGAAATGACAGAAAAAAAAAGGAAAACAAAGAACAAGATAAAAGTATGGATGCAGAGATACTCATTGATACTACATATGAGGCAATAAAGCAGCATACTTACGAAGAAATAAATTACGATATGACAACACAAAAGAAAATCCCGAAGAGGCTCTACCCAGATTACACAATGACGGGAAAGAGGAAAAAATAAACAAAAAGACAAAGTCTGCAACCTTTTGAAAAGAGGGAATTGCAGATTGGAGAAAGATGTTACTACAACATCCTAAGGTATGTCACAACTATGAAATATATGGTAAATGTGCATACCTAGATAGCTATGAGGATGATTGCAGAGATCTGCATCCAAAAATATGCAAAAACCTAAAAGAAGGAAAAGGATGTAAGTTCGACAAAAAATGTAAATATATGCACCCTGTAGCCATGAATCATAATCAAATAAATAACCAATCAAGTAATAAAATCCAAAATAAGAAAGAAATAAATAAAGATGAAATAAAGAATATCAGGTAAAAGAAAAAAACAGCCATCAACGAGATATGCAGAGATGCAGCAAAAAATTTCAAAGCATCAGCTCCACTCAAGAGATAATCTATTTATTATGCAAGAGGATATTGCAGATACGGAGAAAATTGCAGATTCAGACACAAAAGATAATGAATTATGATGAGGAAAGATCAAATATTATGGAAAAGTTGGATTTTTTAATGTCAGAATTTCTGGAAATGAAAAAAAGAACAACATACCAGAACAGGAAAGAGACATGGGAAAATCCTTATTACTACCAATATTAAATGAAGGAGAAACACAACCATCATAGTGATGAATGCGCAGGGTTTAGTTACGAGTAACTCAAAAAGAAAAATAGAGTATTTAGAAGAACTAACCCAAATTGAAAAGAAAATAGCTATAATGAATATAAGTGAAACCTGGTATTCCCAGATGGGATGAGTGATGATCAAATAAAAGGGTTCTAAACTTATAGATCAGATAGAAAAATAGGAATCAAGTGGGAACCGCAATATATGGAAAGACAAAAAACAAGGAAAAATATATGAGAAATATAGTAACTCAGAATGTGAATTAATAGCGGTAGAATTTGAATCTGAAAAATTAATGAACATAGTAATATATAGACCTCCTAATACTAAAGTTTGACTTAATAATAGAAAAATTGGATGATATATGTAGAAATCACAAGGACTGGACTATTCTCCTATCTGGAGACTTCAACTTTCCTTTCGTAGACTGGAAAGAACGAATAGGAGATTGTGGTTGTACTTATACATATCAAAAAAAGAGAGTAATAGTAGTGCAGAAGATAAGAGGCAATTCGAAAAGCTATTAGATATGCTACTAGAATACAACATTCAACAAATAAATCACCTGCCAACAAGAAAGGAAAATACTTTAGACCTAGTATTTGTGAATGAGATGAATTATGTTAAAGAAATAATAGTTTATAATGCGAGTATTTCAGACCATAATGTCATAGAATTAACAGTCCATTCCAAAAGCAAGTGAAAAGCAGAGATAAGCAAGAAAATGAAAAGTGGGAAGGATATGGAAAGTACAACTTCTACAGTAAAAATATAAAATGGTCAGAAATAAATAAATGAAGAATTAAACAAAGATTGGGATAAAACATTTTTCGTAAGTGATGACATATGGGTAAATACGGAGATATTATATAAAATTATTGAGAAAATAGTGGATAAATATATACCGAAGAAGAAAAGTAAACATCAGTCATGCATACCAAGAGAGAAGGATCTTGTTCCAGAAAATCAGAAAGTGAAAAAAGGTCTTGCAAAAGAAAAAAAAGCATGGAAAGTTATAGAACTAAAAAGTAAGATAGAATATGCAGAACAAAAGATTATACAATCAAAAGAAAATGAAAAACGGGACTTTGAAGAAAAAAACCCTAATAAATATCAAGCAAAACCCCAAACTATTATACTCATACGCAAAAAAGATGAATAAATGAAGAATAGAAATAGGCCCTCTAAGAATTGAAGGGAGATTAACGAATGAAAAAAAGGAAATTTGCAACATATTGGCAGAACGATATAAGAGAGAATTCACCCCTAGAATAGAAAATGAAGATAATGATATAGAAGTAAGGGACGAAAATAGCGAATATTTAGCTGACATAGATATTAATGAAGCTGATATTGTGCAGGCTATTAATGAAATTAAAAGTGGAGCTGCAGCAGGGCCTGATGGAGTTCCTGCTATTTTGTTAAAGAAAGTAGTTCATTCTATCCCAAAGCCACTTGCAATATTATTAAGACAAAGTGTAGACACAGGCAAGATTTATGATGAGCACAAATTAGCATATAGTACCCCTACTTTCAAAAGTGGATCAAGACTAGAGGCAAGTAATTGTAGGCCTGTGAGTCTAACATTACATATTATGAAAGTGTATGAAAGGGTAATGAAGAAAAATATTATGAAACATTTGAAAAAAAATAATTTGTTTAATATAGGACAACATGGTTTCATACCCGGAAAAAGTACACAAACCCAACTGTTAGTCCACCGTGAGAACATATTAAAAAATATGAAAAGCGGAAATGAAACAGATGTGGTTTATCTAGACTTTGCAAATGCTTTTGACAAGGTAGACCATAATATATTAGCGAGGAAAATTAGAAAACACAATATCGTGGATAAAGTAGGAAGATGGTTAAAAGAATTTTTACACAACAGAAAACAGATATTTATTGCAAACGATGAGAAATCGGATGAAGCCAAGGTAATATCCGGTGTGCCACAAGGTACGGTGTTAGATGCAATACTGTTTGTTATTATGATTGAAGACATAGACAGTAATGTAAAGGATTCGATAGTGAGTAGTTTCGCTGATGACACAAGAATAAGTAGAGAAATTACTTGTGATGAAGATAGGAACGCTCTACAAAGAGACCTTAACAAAGTATATGATTGGGCAGAGGTAAATAGGATGGTATTTAACTCTGATAAATTTGAATCAATAAATTATGTAGACAGAGAAGGAAAGCTATATGCATATAGGGGACCTAATAATGAGACAATCACAAATAAGGAAGCAGTGAAAGACCTTGGTGTGATGATGAATAGGAACATGTTATGCAATGATCAAATAGCAATTCTTTTGGCAAAATGTAAAGCAAAATGGGAATGTTGTTACGGCACTTCAAAACAAGAAAAGCTGACACATGATTATGCTTTATAAAACATATGTTCGTGGTCCACTTGAATATTGGAATATGATATGGTACCCACACTATCAAAAGGATATTGCACAAATAGAGTGTACAAAGGTCCTTTACAGCTAGAATAGAAGAAGTTAAGGACCTTGACTACTGGGAAAGACTACAATCCTTAAAATTATATAGTCTAGAAAGGAGAAGAGAACGCTACATGATAATTCAGGCATGGAAACAGATAGAAGGAATAGCAGAAAACAACATGGAACTAAAAATATCAGAAAGAGCAAGCAGAGGTAGATTAATAGTGCCCAAAACTATACCAGGAAAAATAAGGAAAGCACACAGGACATTAATCCACTACGCACCAGCATCGATAATGCAGCGTCTATTCAATGCGTTGCCAGCTCATCTGAGGAATATATCAGGAGTGAGCGTAGATGTGTTTAAGAATAAGCTCGACAAATCTCTAAACTGCATCCCAGACCATCCAAGATTGGAAGATGCAAAATATACCGGAAGATGTACTAGCAACTCTCTGGTAGACATTAGAGGTGCCTCACACTGAGGGACCTGAGGCAACCCGAACAAAATGTAAGGTCTCTCTCTCTCTCTCTCTCTCTCTCTCTCTCTCTCTCAAGACCCTTTGTTTAAACTGCACAGCACCTTCTTCCTCCTCCTCCTACCATCATGATTCTGAAGGGGAGAATGCCTGGTCCTTTTTCCCCCCTTCGGAGGGGATAAGAGAGAGAGAGAGAGAGAGAGAGAGAGAGAGAGAGAGAGAGAGAGAAGGGGGGGGGGGGGAACCCTTCCGAGTGTCGGGTTCCCTTTAGAAGTCACTCGATGAGGGTCGTCTGAGGTTCCCCGACGAAGGAGGAGGGATTGGATTTAGTGGGGTGGGTACCCCTTCAGTATACAGGTATGGGTAGCCCGCCCCCTCCTCCTCCTCTCCCCCCCCCCCCCCCCAACACGTAGGGGTGGAAGGAATGAGACCAGTTTGTACTCGTATGGGCGGGAAAGTCAGCGGGATGAGCGTATATATATAGGAGTGGATGGGGCTTATCGTAGTGGGTGGTGGTGGTGGGGGGACCTAGAGGTTGGTGGTTATTGTAGTGGAATGGTTTCGGGGAAGGTATTTATTTATAGCCTTCCGAGTGGGTATAGCAGTGGGTGCCACTACCCGTATGGGGTGTACAGTGGTAGATCTTACCTTTAGATGATAGATGATAGTTTATTTGGCTTATAGTAGTGGATAAGCTGCTAGGTTCAATAAAAATTAAATATTTTTCTAAGAGCTTATAATAGTGGGCAAATCTTATTGTAATGGGTGCTATTGAACGTGGGGATGGGTTTATAGTAGTGGATCTTTACCCCTACATGAGAAATTATAGTGTATTGGGCTTATAGTAGGAGATATTCCCATTGGTATCCTAGAAGGTAAAATATTTTGTTCAAGAACTTCTAGTAGTTTGCAAAGCATATAGAGTAATGGGTGCTACTAAATGTGTGGGGTGTATATAGTAGTAAGTCTTGTGCCTTATATGATGAATTATAGTGTATTGGGCTTATAGTAGTGGATAATGTGCTAAGTTTGATAGAAAGCGAAATATTTTCTTTCAAGAACTTATAGTAGTGGACAGAACCTAAAGTAGTGGGTGCTGCTAAGCATTATGGGATGCATAGCAGTGGGCCTTTGCCCCAAGATGATAAATGATAGTGTATTGGGCTTATAGTAGTGATAGGGACCTCCACAAAAGGTAGAATTAGTCACCAAAGGGAAACCTTTGGAAGGTGTTTGCCCCTCTCCCTTTCTCTGTGTTCCGGGGATCGATGACTAAGCTAGAAGAAGCCTTAAAGTGATTGACTCTTGGAATGTTAATCTCCTTGAAAAAAATAAACGAAATATATTCTACAGTTTTTTTTATACTGAATACAAATAAGTTTTCAATATATTTGATAATTATATGCTGTCAATAAAGGAGAGAGAGAGAGAGAGAGAGAGAGAGAGAGAGAGAGAGAGAGAGCGAGCTCCTATTTCTGAAAACTCATCTACGCTACGTTGTTTCATTTTCTTTTTGGGGCCAAATTGCCAGGAAGAGGTACGCACCAATAATTTAGGCTAACCCCCCCCCCCCCCCCCCCCACCCCCCCCCCCCCCCCCCCCCCCCCCCCCCCCCCAAGCCCCGCTCCCCCCCCCAAGCCCCCCCCTTTTATTTTGCGGGGGGGGGGGGGGGGGTGGGGGGGAGTGACGAAGCATTGCTTGGAGTAATGGCTTTGTTTGTGTGTGTGTGTGTGTGTTCTGGCTGGTCGCCTTTCCAGTAAATCCGTAAATATATAGTATTTTTATTATTATATTTTTAATAATAATATTTATTTGATTTAGAATTATATTATTATTTTCTTATTATTTTTATTATTAATTTTTATTTTGAAGTTATATTTTATATTTGTAAGTATTATTATATTATTTATGTTATAATTTTATTTTATTTATAATTTTTAGTGATTACTATTGTTAGTATTGTTTTATTTGTTAGTTATTTTATTTATATAATTCCTCCTGTCCACCCGCCCCCCCCACCACCCCACAGGTAAGATACGACCCACCTGTTGCATCATCATAACAGCTGCCCACAAAATAACAGCAGAATGCAGCTGCGGGGGAGCCAGAATGCTGCACAAAAATGCAACTGCAGCAGCTGTGAACAGAGCTAATGGAAGTGTCATAAGAATGTGAGGTAGTGTAATGAGAAAACTTGGACCACAACTTTCGTGTGTTTTGGGGCGTGGGGGTGAGACGTACAACCTCCTGCTGTGTTGTAGTGGTTGTTTGGTTTGTGTTGTAGTTGTGTTGTGTCTGTGTGTTTTTTTTTAAATGTTCTTGGTTGTTCTGTTATGTTATAGAGTTTTTTTGAGTAATTATTATTATTTATTGTTTTTTCTATTTTCCTTACAATTCGCTTCTCAGGCTCAGCGATGTTTCGGAGTAACTGGCCAATATTCATATTGGGAATTTTCAAAAAAATTATAAATGCTGAACGTAATCTTTTATTAGAACAGGATATCAGGTCTAGGTCAAGCAGGGGTCGTCTTTGGTTTTAAGGGCTGGTATTGGTGCTGGTATAGCTGGTATCACGTGACGTTTCGACCTTCTCGCAGGTCATCCTCGGACGAGTCGGTTGAAGAGACTGTAGCAAGAAAGTTTGCGGGTCGGTATTTATAGCGGCTCGGACCTAGAGTTGCATTCTCATTGGTCGGGCCAATCTTGGGCGAAGTCGAGGATCTCGCCTCGAAGGTCTCTGGGTTTCTCTCGTGCGAGCGCCACAGTAGTGTGCCTGGGGATGAACGTCAGGAATTCCGTCTGTAGCAGGAATCGTATCATCCTGTGGGGGCTCCTGATTATCTGGCATTATCGGGGGGTCGTTCGCTGCTCTCCGGGCGGCGGTGAAAAGGAGAAACGTTTCTTGAGTGATGTTTAAATTTGGTTTCTCCTTACCTATATGGAGGGCTCCTAGGAGGCGCAGACGTCGGGGATTCGTTGTCTGATTTATTATTTCGATATTAGGGATAATATAATTTTTTTTTTTAAATTCCCAATATGAATTTTGGCCAGTTACTCAGAAACATCGCTGAGCCTGAGAAGCGAATTGTAAGGAAAATAGAAAAAACAATATATAAAATCAACTCTCTTAATTCTGCCATCCTTTTTAACAGCATTTGCCTAGATGATGGTCTTCTACTAAAATATTATTATTATTATTATTTATTATTATTATTATTATTATTATTATTATTATTATTATTATTATTTTAATAATGAGTTTGCAAACGTCTATACGGGACAATATTGTATTACGTCATTTTGAAATTTCATAGATATGAGGAGAGAGAGAGAGCGAGAGGGAGAGAGTTTGTAGAGACGAGAGAGAGAGAGAGAGAGAGAGACGAGAGAGGAGAGAGAGAGAGAGAGAGAGAGAGAATGCACCGCTCATTAATGAGAAGTGCATTTATAAACAGAAATAAATTAGAAAAATGTTAGGGACTTTTAACCAATATTGGTGGACGAAAGACTCTCTCTCTCTCTCTCTCTCTCTCTCTTCTCTCTCTCTCTCTCTCTCTCTGTCGATAGTGAAGCTTTGGTGAGAACTCGTTCTGTACAGGTTAATATTTCGCGCTCGGCTGCGCACAGGAAGTCGGCATAGAAAAAAGTAGTTATATATTATAATGAATATAATTGCGCCTCTGCGGTATATAATGATGAACCTGTTTGGTAGGGAAGGTTGCCTGTTTGATGAAAGTGTATTTGTGTAGGTGTAGGTGTGTGTGTGTATGTATACACACACATATAATCTCATTCCAACGCAACGCCAGGTCATGTATCGATCAGAGAATTAGCCTCTATATTAGAAGGTTATTTTTTTTTCAGTCTGGTTTCCTGCAAGGCAGGTAGCTGGGTCTCTGTGTGTGTGTGTGTGTGTGTGTGTGTGAGTGTGTGTGTACCGGATTCTCGTCAGTGGGCGGGGCGGTCTGCATTCATGAGAGAGAGAGAGAGAGAGAGAGAGAGAGAGAGAGAATATTTGAAAACAGAAAAAATTAGTTTTGTCTTTTGTATAGGTATGTGGAACTGCTAACATCTAAGCAGTTAGTGGGTGAATATGACATTACCTGCTGTCTAGATTTTTCTGCTTCAAGCAGAAAACCCACACACATGAAACCGCTTATATCTAAGCAGTTAGTGGGTGAATATCGCAGTAACTGCTGTCTAGATGTATTTGAAACCACCTTCTGTTAAAGCAGTAGAACTCGTATATGAAAAATGACATTTGTCATAAAATATTACATAAACAAAAGGAAATATTTCGGTAATGTTAACGAATATATTGACCCAACAGGTGTGGTAAGGCGAATATTGTATTATTGGGAAAACCTTCTATGATGGAGATTGGGGAATGGGGAGGGGGATGGTTGTGGACCCATTGGGGATGGCCACATTGCCTGTTTTGGAATTGGTGGGCATGTATTTGTTTTGTGTTTGTCAAGTTTATTCTGTGTTTTGGTCAAAACAGCTGATTGGATAAAAGATATATTGTCTTTGGGAGTATTGTTCTGTGTGTGTGTGTGTGTGTGTGTGTGTGTGTGTGTACACTTACACATCTCCTTTCACAATCACACTTCCCACACACACACACACACACAAACATTCATACGTCATACCCTCCCTCCCAAGTACCCCGATAATTGGAACTCCTTCAGTAATATATCGTGAGCCTTGGCTCATAGCGTGAGTCCCCTGACCCCGTTAATTCGAATTTTAATACCCTCCGTGATTGCTGTTTCGTCAAGGTAACCCCCCCCCCCCACCCCCCCCCCCACCCTCACCCCGAATTGATTGGGCCGCTCCCCTGTGGGGGGGGGGGGCTGGACAGGGTTTTTTTTTTTAGGTAAGTTTCACTGGTAATTGTATATTTTTGTGAATGGGTCTCTCTC
>NC_087201.1:84502886-84525386 GCF_015104395.2 Macrobrachium nipponense
ATTACTTCCTCTAGTCTTGATCCACTTTTGAAAGTAGGGGTAATATATGCTAATTTGTGCTCATCATAAATCTTGCCTGTATCTACACTTAGTCTTAATAATATTGCAAGTGGCTTTGCGATAGAATGAACTATTTTCTTTAACAAAATAGCAGGGACACCATCAGACACTGCAGCAGCTCCATTTTTAATTTCATTAATAGCCTGCACAATATCAGCTTCATTAATATCTGTCTGCTAAATATTCACTATTTTCATCCCTTACTTCTATATCATTATCTTCATTATCAATTCTAGGGGTGAATTCTCTCTTTTATCGTTCTGCCAATATGTTGCATATTTCCTTTTTTTCATTCGTTAATCTCCCTTCAATTCTTAGAGGGCCTATTTCTATTCTTCTTTTATTCATCTTTTTCGCATATGAGTACAATAGTTTGGGGTTTTGCTTGATATTTACTAGGGTTTTTTTTCTTCAGAGTCCCGTTTTTCATTTTCTTTTGATTGTATAATCTTTTGTTCTGCATTTTCTATCTTACTTTTTAGGTCGGTCACTTTCCATGCATTTTTTTCTTTTGCAACACCGTTTTTCCACTTTCTGATTTTCTGGAACAAGATCCTTCTGTCTCTTGGTATGCATGACTGATGTTTACTTTTCTTCTTCGGTATATATTTATCCACTATTTTCTCTAATGTTTTATATAATATCTCCGTATTTACCTTTATATCATCACTTACGAAAATGTTATCCGAATCTTTTGTTTAATTCTTCATTATTTCTGACCATTTTATATTTTTACTGTAGAAGTTGTATTTTCCATATCCTTCCCACTTTTTCATTTCTTGCTTATCTCTGTTTTCACTAGCTTTGGAATGGGCTGTTAATTCTATGACATTATGGTCTGAAATACTCGCATAAAAACTATCATTTCTTTAAATTATTATTTCTTTAACATAATTCACCTCGTTCACAAATACTAGAGAGAGAGAGAGAGAGAGAGAGAGAGAGAGAGAGAGAGACTGGCTTACTCACTCAGTTAGTCGAACAAAGAAAATTCCATCCAGTTAAGAAAAGCTAGATCACCCAGGTTAAGGAATAAGGGCTGGGCCAACGAAATATATACGAATGTATGGTAGTGGTCTCCTTAACAAAAATGACGACCCAACTATATGGCAACACTGACAAACGTTTGACAGCTATCAGCTGATTCACTTATACATATTTTTTTCCCCTCACACGTGTCTGATTATTTTCCCTTGGGATGTACGAGCCTCCGAATATCGCAGTGGGGATTGGGATGGGTTGATGCCGTTTAGAGTGATGGGTGGAGAGAGAGAGAGAGAGACGAGAAGAGAGAGAGAGAGAGAGAGAGAGAGAGAGGAATATCTAGCTGATATCTGTCGCCACTTGGGAGTCCATTGGCGCCGGAGTAATTATTTTGCAACGCCCACGGTCACAGGCTTTCGTCCTTTTCTTAGAGAGAGAGAGAGAGAGAGAGAGAGAGAGAGAGAGAGAACCACCACACCATCAAAGATTCCTCAAACGCCCTTCAAACTCCAGAAGAGAACTCATGACCCTTGTCTTACTGAGGACATCTAAGTAACCAACCCCACCCTCTCTCTCTCTCTCTCTCTCTCTCTCTCTCTCTCTCTCTCTCTCTCTCTCTCGGGGGGTGGGAGTGGGGAGTGAGGAGTGGCAATTATCTCGCAGTGCACAGCATGCAATTTGCATAGAGTGAGGTTGCAAGAGTCGAGGTGATTATCCTAGTCTGTTCGTATGTCTGTCTGTCTCTCTGTGTTAATGACAGTCTGAAGACGATGGAGTTGGGAAGACGCCCTCTCTCTCTCTCTCTCTCTCTCTCTCTCTCTCTCTCTCTCTCTCTCTCTCTCTCTCTCTGTCTAAGTCTACAGGTATATTCAATTTTTTTTATTTTATTTTTTATTTATTTATTTATTTATTTTTTGATTGCCCGTTGCCTTTATTTTTTATTTTTCTTTTTATTTGTCTCGTCTTCCTTTTATCTATTACTTTTATTTAATTATTTATTTATTTTTTGTCACGTCTTGCTGCTACTTGACTTAGTCTCTCTCTCTCTCTCACTCTTCAATTAATGGTATCATTAGCGTTTAAAATGAAAGTATTATTATTATTATTAACCAAACAAAAACTTCTTTCAGTTTTCTTCTGGAGATTGAAAAAGAAACCCCCAAAATTACTGTGTAGAACGTGTTTACTATGAATAAAACAAAATGTAAATACTTATAAGTAAACACGTTATACACAGTAATTTTGTGGGTTTCTTTTTCAATTATTATTATTATTATTATATATATATATTTTGCTCTATCACAATCCTCCAATACGACTGGGTGGTATTTATAGTGTGGGGTTCCGGGTTGCATCCTGCCTCCTTAGGAGTCCATCACTCTTCTTACTAGTGTGCCGTTTCTAGGATCACACTCTTCTGCATGAGTCTGGGGGCACTTTAGCCTCTAGTTTTTCTAGATTTCCTTTTCAGGGATCTTGGGATTGTGCCTAGTGTTCCTATGATTATGGGTACGATTTCCACTGGCATATCCCATATCCTTCTTATTTCTATTTTCAGATCTTGATACTTATGTAATAGTGTGGCACAGTGTCGTTATTCCAAAAGACAATAACTTAATAATACTTAAGAAAAAGGCACGAAACGGATAATAAGGAAGAAAGGGAAAGGGAATAATAAGATAATGATTTTTCTTAGCGAAGGGATTTTGTTACTCCAAACATTAGGCTTTTAGCCATCAGACATCTGGTTTCATCTCCCCCCAAAAAGCCTCTGTCCGTACCAGCGATTAGTGACCAACAAGAGATTATAGTCGATGAGGGATATCGCCCAGGCATATTCGAGAGGAAATTGGAAACTACTCTCATTAGCGCCTATGACTAATCGCCGCCTTCCCTTCGTGAAACAGGTCAGAGAGAGCCATCTGGCATACGTTAAAAAGAAAAAGGAATTCTATGGACCCGTTGTTTAGAAAGTAGGGAAGTACCAAATTCTTAAAAACTCCACCCTCCCAAAGGTAGGCCTCTTAGTATCGACGAATCAAAAAGCCATGAGTGTTGGTCATAAGACAGCCCAAAAAAAGGGGTATCAACAACGAATGACCTATGAGGTTACCAAGCGGGATAACGCCCCTAAGAAGCCAGGACATGAAGAAGGAGGCGTATACAATTCAAAATTCAAAGCCTACGAAATTACTGTAGAAGACCTGACAGGAAGGCGGTCTCGTATGAAGTTAGTAGCCACTAAGACACAAAAAGTCTTCAGAAAATGCCACACCCAGTCAGAATCCAAAAATCCAAAAGGCGGTGCTAAGGAGATTTTCAACTGAACAAAAAGGCGAGACAGAGAGAGAGCAGGCATGAAAAGGGAGCAGAGAAAAAAAAGGGGAACAGAGAAGCCAAGAGAGAGAACAACCGGGGAGCCTGAGGGGAGAACTGCAGTGGCATGGCCGTGAAACAGAGAAAGACAGAAGAATCCCCAGAAGAAGAACAGGTGCAAAAGTGTGGTGTGCGAAGCAATCAAAGACAGTGAAAGTGACAATCAATACTTAGTAAAATTCCCTCGTGCCTATAGACTCGTAATTGCAACAAGTGCCAATTAAGTTTTATCAGTCCAAAAGCCCAGTAACTCAGGAGGTGGAAAAACTTTGTAAGAACCCCTAACGAAGAATAAACCTATGTTAAGAAAATATCAATCTTCATTTCTCATCCAAAACGATAACTTTTTTTAGCTAATTCAGCAAGGTAAGAAAAATTTATATAAGTCAATTCTCCAAAAGAAAGCCTCCAGTGTCCGGCACACGTTACCTTAGATCTGTGCAAAGAAAGTAAGTACCGTCACAGATTTATTGGTGGCAGAGCGACGGGATACGATGAGATAAAGATTGATATAGTGACAAGATTAATTGTTGTCGAGCGGTAAGGATAGGAAGAGACAAAAGACACAGCAAAGAAATGGCGATCTGCGACGCGAATGACAGTTAAAGACAGCGGCTGCGAAACGGAATCAAAAGTTTAGTATCGGCATAAGAGATTTCAATCCAGTCACGCCACTCGAAAAAGAAAGTTCTCCTCTAAGACAGTTACCAGTGCTTCCCCAAATACAAAGACAGTTACCGAGTTGTAACAATAAAAGCGCTCCAAAAAAAAAGCCACCCACACTTTGCGAAAGTAAAACTCCACTCCGAAGAACAAGAACAGTCGTTCCACTAGAAGAACAAGATGTCGAAAGCATGAAGAAAAATATCAAGAGGAAAGAAAACGATCCCAAAAACGCATCCGTCAACGCAATCCTGCTCTGAGAGGAAAGAAGAGAGAGAGAGAGGTCCCCTTTCCCGAAGAGAAGAAGAGAGAGAGAGAGAGAGAAGTCCCCTTCCCGCAGACGTAACAATGCATCATTCAACGCGCTGGTAGGCGAACGCAAGCTGTCAGACGTAAACCCGGGTGTCGAAGACGACGAAAGAAGTTAAGTCCAAATAAATGTCCCCACACTTACATAACATTAAACCTTTTTTAAAAGTAAATTACGCGATTAACATTTCAGTTAGACAAATTCTGGTATTTCAAGATTAAAGGATTTTCACACTGAACTTTTTTTTTGGCAACGAAACCTTACGATATTTCTTAATTTTACTAATTATAACTAATCAGCTACTAAGACCTTTTCCCGAACATTTGTATTTACTAACCAATAACTTTAAATTTTAATTTTAATTTTGATTGTGTCATTTTATGTTATTTTTTGTGATTTTGGTTGTTTTTTGTGATTTCTTGTACTTTGTTTTTTTTGTTTAATATTTGCTTTTTACTCTTATTCGTTACGTCGAGTGAATGTTTACTTGTTTTTATTTTGTTTGTTTAGGATAACAAGGGTAATTCACGGGAGGTCTCTCGTTAGCGTACACTTTACGGTCAGATTCAGTATCGTTTTACCAGAACTGTTAAGAGGGTTTTGTTGTTGTTTAAGAATCGCTTACCGGTAACGTAAGACTTTGAGAATATTTCTGGGGAAAATTCTTTTAATTTTTTTTTGGTGATCGAATACTTAATTAAAAACAGTTTATTGTTATTATCATTATTTCTTTTTGGGATATTACTGTCATAACTTTGATACTTTTAATGATACTCAGTACTTAAGAAAATTTCCATTAACGAGTCGATGGTCAAAGGGAGACCGACTCCTTATCAGAACGTAAGAACGCCTGTGCTCACGAGAAGTCAAACAAGGAAAATAAACATGCCGGAAAGTACACAGTCCGCGAATTCGAACGCAGCAGTAATGGGAACACATAAGGGACATGTAATTAATCATATAGCTAAATTTTGCGGAAGAAAGGATGGTCAGTTAGCTTGTAACTTAGAGAACTGGATAGAGCAAGTGGAGACACGCCTAGATAGCATAACGGGGACAGATAGAGAAAAGCTTATTGAAGCCAAGAGTTATCTTGATTTGGAAGCCGGAGGAGACTTAGAACGGTACGTCCACTCCGAGACTTACCGAGATCTTAAGAATTGGGAAGAACTGAAACGGTATTTTAGGAAGGTCTATTACCACAGTTGTGAAAGAGATCCAGTTACTAGCTTGGCAAGGATAGTGCGTCAATTTAAGTTAGACGAAAGACGTTATCAAGAGTTTAGCTCTCAGTTGTATAACAATATGAATGAATGGGGTAACTTCATGGAATCCACAGGTTGGATAGAGGTAGAAGGAGGCAAGCAAAAAATGCTAATGAGTCATGTCAAAAAAATATTTAGACTAGCAATAATGATTGGAAGCCTGCCAACAGAAGTCATTGCAAGGATGACCCGTAAGTGGGAGACATCCGATGATGTAGCAGAGATTGAAGAGGAGGAAACAAAAATCTTAGGTAGAAGACCTGAAGGGAATCCTATATACAGACCTTTAGTCGCTATAGGACAAAAGGAAAGAGGTCCAAATAGATCTAGGACACCATCTAGAAATCAGAATAAGATGCCAGGTAAATCTTCTCAAGGAGGATTTTCGACAGTCACGTGTTATAACTGTCAGAAGAGAGGACATTATGCCAGTGACTGCCGAGGGATAGCCCTCTGTCCTTTCCATAAGAGAACAGGACATAGTGCTCGAGAATGCAGAAATAAATTTGTTTCAGCTCCTAGAGGTAGATCTCAGTCGAGAGGCAGAAGTAGAACCAATAGTCAATCTCCCCCAGTTAGAGGAAATAGAGATTCCGCCCCAAATAGATATCCCAATCAAACAGCAAGTATAGGGTATCAACCAGCTCAGCCAATGTCAGACGACGCAATGGGAAATTTTCTGCTTACTGGTACAATGAATCTTCCTCTATAACAGAGAGAACGTCCGGAATGACAAAGCTAAGCCCAGCTACACAGGTCAGCAAAGTTGATGTAGGGAATGAATATAATTATAGACCATTATTTCCCGCACATGTCGGTCTAGAGAAACCTATTGTTACATTCTTTGATACAGGTAGTCCTAAGAATATAATGTCAGAAAAGGTGTATCGATTGTATTTTTCTCACCTAAGTTTGAACCCAGCAGTAGATTGTAGAATCACAGACGTCCAGGGTAATGATATCCACATAATTGGACAGTTAGATTTTCCATTTAGGCTAGGAAGAATTGCTCTAAGAGAAAAGGTTCTGGTAGCCAGAGATATACAATTAGCTTTTGCTCATTTGCTGATAGGTTATCCAACTATGGCTAGACAAGGGATAAGCATTGATGCCCCTAGAGAACAACTAGTGATTAACAACGGTCGTGAGATTTCTAGAATACCAATATGCAAGCCAATTAAAGAATCCCAGACTCAAGAGAATCCCACACTGAAAGGTATTCTAAAGAAGGATAAGACAGAGGGAAGATATCCAGAATGCATCACGAGTTCACAACAGATCATTAACCTCTTAGAATCAAATCAATGCACTTATTTAAAGTTAGAAAGGGAATTAAGACTTAAACCAGGAGAAAGTACGTGGGTAGAATGTACAGTAAACCCAATTTTTGAAGGGAAGGAAATTCTCACGCTTACTGAAAAGTCGCAAGTAAACGGAATACATTATTCTTCTAGTTTACATGAAGTTAGACAGAGCAAAATAGCTTTACAGATTACCAATAACAGAGGAGGAAAGGTTAAATTAACACCAGGTACAGAGATAGGCTAGCAGAAGTATACTCAATACCTATCCGAGTTGTAGAAAGGAAACAAAGGTAGCCGCGATCCGTAAAGGAAATGAAAATTACGCTCAGGACATAAAACTGAGAAGAGCTAAGATAGGATTTCATTTAAAGGACATTAAGGAAAACCATGTTAGAGAAGAATTCATAGACTTATTGTGCGAATATCAGGATATAGTCGCTCTAGACGGCGACACCTTGGGAAATACACGCGAAATAACGCACAAGATAGACATTCCATCAAACACAAAGCCAATTTACATACCAGCCTACAGAGTAGCACATTCCCAGAAGGAGATCATTGAAAGAGAAGTACAAAGAATGAATAGGCAACGGAATAATAGAACCATCTAAATCCCATGGTCATTTCCACTTTTGCTAGTTCCTAAAAGGGACAAAACTTACAGAATAGTTGTGGATTTCAGAAAATTGAACCAAATTACTGAAAATGATCCTTATACCAATGCCGTCAATGCGAGATCTTATCGCCACTATAGGGTCCAAGAGATACTTCACCACAATAGATTTATTGCAAGGCATCTTGCAGATCCCTCTAGACGAAGAAAGTAAACCTTTGACTGCTTTTTCCACTAGTAACGGCAGATACCAGTATGTAAGAATGCCCTTTGGTCTAAAGTCAAGCCCGGTAACTTTTGTAAGATTAATGGATAAAATTTTGGGCGATTTACTAGGCAAGGACGTACACTGTTACATAGATGATTTGGTAATAGCAACAGACACTATAGAGGAACATATAGACTTAGTCAGAGAAGTCCTAAAGAGATTAAGAAAAGCCAACCTGAAGCTTAAATTAAAGAAGTGTAACTTCTTAAAAAGAAAAATAGACTACCTTGGTCATACACTAAGTGAAAAGGGCGTAGAAGTAAACGACGCAAAGATTAGTCGATCAGGGATATCCTACACCTCAGTGCAAGAAGGACGTAAAATCATTCTTAGGTTTAGCAGGTTTTTACCGCAAGTTCATAGGGAACTTTGCAGTCATATCCGCACCACTAACTGAACTTTTAAAAGAACACGTCTCATTTACATGGACAGACGAGCAGCAAGAAGCATTTGATGAATTGAAAGAAAAGATTTAACACATGACATCCCCCGGTACTTAGCTTTCCAGACTTTGGCAAAGAATTCTTTTTAGCCACGGATGCAAGCCACATTGGTTATAGGAGCATGTTTAATGCAAAGACAAGATAATAAGTATAATGCGATAGCTTATTTACAGTAGGAAATTAAAAGCCCTCAGAAGTGAACTACTCAGTAACAGACCTCGAGTCTCTAGCTATAATAGACGCTTTAAAGCATTTCAGATATATAATTTTTGGTTACAAGATAACCGTCTTCACGGATCATTCAGCGCAGTAGAAATGCTAAAGAACCCTTATTTTTCTGGACGAAGAGCCCGTTGGTTCATGACAGCCCAAGATTATGATATAGAGGTGAAAATATGTCCCTGGGAAGACGAATAAGGTAGCAGATGCATTATCAAGATATGTCACAAGGTGATAGTATAAATATGATAATTCAAGAAGAAGAAAAGAAAAGAAACTGAAAAACAATGTGGCAATGAACTGTAAATGTACTCACCATGCACTAGACAAGTAGGAGCTTCCCCGGGACAAAAAAATTTCATAAAGGAACAAGAAAGAGCATGAAAGATATAAGGGAACTGTTTATTTAAATATGTTGAAGAAACGAAAGAAAAAACACAGCCAACAAGAATTAACCGAACTAGGTAGGGAAGGTTTTTGGATTGTCCCACAGATGGCATTAAACGGTACATAGATGGCGTATTAAGTAATTTGGAATGTTGTCACGAACTATGACCCACCATTTGGTCAATTTACTAGGTGTACTGGCAACAAAAAGAGGTTAAGTAACCTAAGAGTACTCAAAGAAAACAAGGTCAATTTGAGGCTAAAATGCACGACGATGACAAATGAAGAGCTCCCACCCGAAGATGGAAGGGTAATGAAGGGATGATACAATTAGAATTAATCCAAAGAACTTTCCATTGGAAGGGAATTCACAACGGGGATGTTAGTTTAATTTATTGTTGAAGAGTCTGACAAATACATGCACACAGCACCAAAAGGTTAAGAACAGACCAAGGAAGTACCACTATGAAACTAATCCTATCCCAACCCAAGGTACGCCTTTCGACAAAGAGTATCTATTGATCTGTTATTCAACTAATCTTCATTCATCACCGAGGTAAAAGGGAATAAGAATATACTAGTATGTATCGACGCGCTCGGGTCAACGGAGATATACTCAGAAGTTGGTACCACTAAACCTAAGTAAAAGTGCCAAGGATTGTGCAAAGCCGCTCGTCATCTTTGATAACGATAATTTTGCAGATATTCTGCCCCACAGCTCATTATTTTGCTGATAATGGGAACCTGAGGTTCAACAACTCCGTTAGTTCAAGAAAGAAAATTTGTCAACCGCCTTTAAGGTAGAAAAGGGTAGCCATACAAGCCGTATCACCCACTTAGTAATGGCTTTAGTAGAAAGGAATAACAGAAGGGTTTTAAGGACGGATTTACGTCAACACAGTTATGGACAGGATCCTGACTGGGACCGTCAATTTACCTTTAGTAGTCCAATTTATCATTAAATTGCAAAGGTCATCATAACGAGTTACTCGATGCAACTCCCATAAAAAGCTGTTTGATGGGGATTATTGAAACCCAGATTACCATTATGCATGGCTGAATCAGCCAATTACAAGCCTAATTATCTTCTGAAGATATCATGAAGATACAAAGAATCGGTTGGGTAAACTTTAAAGTAATTCACAAAAGCAATTGCAACAAGAATCTAGAAGAAGCCCAGCAGAATATGAAATAGAAGGAAGCATCAAGAAGGATTAAGGACCTGTTAGACTACAAGGGAAAGGAGATGAATTCTATATTAAGAAAGATGGTTTAAGAAGTGGTATTAATTAATTTAAGTTAAGCCACCAACAAAATTCACATGGATCCATACAATGTCGTCAGACGTAACAAGAAACCAAGATAAAAGTTAAAGAAAATGAATAAGCCAAAAATGCCTTCCAACATATGCTGAATCATTAGAAGAAGAAGAATTTTGGATAAAACAAGGGATCAATGGTCAAAGAGAACCAAAGCAAGTTGGAAGAATCCGAACTGACAGAGAACTGTCAGAAGACAATTCCAGAAGAAGGAAACTAGATAGAACCTAAGAAATAGGAAGAGTCCCACTTTCAGTGAAACCAGAAGAAAACAAAACCCATTAATTTCATTCCCAAGTGATTCCCAGGTTTATTTATTTGATTTCTTTATGCCATAAGTTTACCTCCATCGGGTTTCTCGACATTAGGACAATAATCTTTTATTGTTGGCAATTGCTTACTTTAATTTAAGTTTGGGTTTTGTAGCAATTTTTTTGGAGTTGATGTGCACTAACTTCAAATTAATTTTGAACTTGAAGGAAATAATGGAAAATATTTGGGTATGTAAGAAACGGTTCAACAAAAGCGGCAGTTAAGAATAGCATTTTCAAGACGTTATATCAACGTTTAATCGTTCCATAAGAACAAGGAACCTTCTTAAGCAAGTAAAATAAAGAATAAATCAAGAAGGGTTTAAGGAAATAGATAGTTAATGGAAAGTTTTTAAGATAAGAGAATTCGTTTTCACAGAAATGACGAAGATTTTGAAGGGGTAAGTTAATACACTTTACTTTGTTTTTCAAAATCCATTACGATGTTTGATTGATTGATAACTTACTAATAACATAGTTAAATCGATGAAGAACTCAACTAACAAGCAAGTTAATTGATAAAAGACCTCATTAAGCAAGAGAGTAGTTGTTGAAAAACTTGACTAACAAACAGAAAATTATTGATTTGGTGAAAACTTACTAATTGGTTGTCAACAGTAGAAAGAAAACCTACCAAGTCATTACCACTAAACCACTAACTCCGGTTTCCCGTTTAAAATCCAAACAAAAACCGATTGCCAATTTTTTCGTTTTTAGTATCAAGCAGATGGAAGTTTATATCTTGTTTTAAATGTACAAGGTTACTCAGAAATTACCAATAAAGAGTGGTCCAATGAAATTTGCATAAAAACCCATACACAATCCCGAGTAGGAAGTCAAAGGACACAACTTGTTATTGCAGTACAAATTCCAAACAAGGATTAATTTTTCCTCCCAACGGACTCGTCTGCCAAGCAGTCAGTGTTCGCCAGCAAACAAGAACAAGCCATCAAGTGTCCCGTCTAATGAAGAACGAAATTTATTTTCCCATTAAGAAAAGAAAGACGATATCTCCACCTAGATAGAATAAGGACTGAAGGTACCTGAACCAATCAATTAGCTGTTAAAACCGTGGGATAAGTTACCATTATTTTTTTTTGCTTCTTCTTTACCATGCATTTATATAACTTTTGTGAACTTCAAGGGCTGAATGGTATTTTTTAATTTAACTTTCAGTTTTCTTGTTTTTTTTTAAAAGAGGGAGGGAATTTTTTTGGTGATTTTTTTGTTTAAAAAAAAAAATTTTGTTTGCATTCAGTTTAATGTTTCTTAATGTGATTTACCTGTCATATTTTTGGAATTCAGTTTTTGATGATTCTTTTAATATTAACTGTTACAATCAAAGTACTTGTTTCATAAATTCAATATTCAGTTTTTATGTTTTCTCTTGAATGTTACGTTACTCAGGAATTTTTACATCATGTTTACATTCAATAATTTTGATTGTTGCCCCTTAACGTTTACTTAATTAATTCAATGGATTTGCTCCATGTTTACCATTCACTGTTTTGATTATTTTTTGAGTTAAAGTTTTCAATATGATTTCAAGAAGCATAAGTTTAGGGAAAAGTCCTATTGTAGGTAAATAGCTCTTTGCTTCAGCTTAGTTTAACGGCTGTCGGAGTCAGCGAACGGTAGCGGGCCGAGGAACTTGTTAATAAGTGGTGGCAACAGTGTCGTTATTCCAAAACACAATAACTTAATAATACTTAAGAAAAAGGCACGAGAACTGGATAATAAGGAAAGAAAGGGAAAGGGAATAATAAGATAATGATTTTTCCTTTAGCGAATGGGATTTTGTTTGACCTTCCAAAACATTAGTCTTTTAGCCAGCAGACATCTGGTTTTTCTATTCCCCCAAAAGAAAAAGCCTCGTTCCCGTACCTAGCGATTAGTGGACTCCAACTAAGAGATTATAGTCGATGCAGGGACTATCGCCCAGCCCCCGGGAGGCATATTCTAGGAAATTGGAAACTTACTCTCATTAGCGGCCTATGACTAATCGCCGTTCCCTTCAGTGAAACCAGGTCCAGAGAGAGCCATCTTGGCATAGACACCCGTTAAAAAGGAATTCCTATGACACCCGTTGTTAGAAAGAAGGGAAGTACCAAATTCCCCTGAAAAGTCTCCACCCATCCCAAAGGTCAGGCCTCTAGTTAATCACGAAATTCAAAAGCCATGAAGTGTTGGTCATAAGACAGCCCAAAAGGGGTAATCAACGAATGACCTAATTGAGGTTACCAAAGGGCATAAACGCCCCTTAGAAGAAGCCAGGATCATGAAGGCAAGGAGGCGTATAAACAAATTCAAAAAGCCTAAATCGAATTACGTAGTAAGACCCTGACAGGAAAGGCGTGGTCTTCGTATGAAGTTAGTAGCCACTAAGAAACAACAAAAATGTCTTTCAGAAAGAGGGAAGTACCAAATTCTTAAAAAGGCTCCACCCCCTCCCAAAAGGTAAGGCCCTTCCTTAGTATCGACGGAATCAAAAAGCCATGAGTGTTTGGTCACAAGACAGCCCAAAAGGGGTATCAACGGAAATGACTATGACCTATGGATTTTTTTTTCTTTTTACCAAGGGATAAATACCGCCCCTAAGGAAGCCAGGACAATGAAGAATGGAGGCGGGGACTGACGTCAAATTACCAAATTCAAAGCCTAACGAATTATCTGTGAGGAAGACCCTGACAAGGAAGGCGGGTCGTCGTATGAAGGTTAGTAGCCACTAATCAAGACACAAAAAGGAAAAAGTCTTTTTGTTTCAGAAAATTTGCCACACCCCCAGTCAAGGGGGAATCCAAAAAAATCCAAAGGCGGGGCTCAAGGAGATTTCAACTGGAACAACAAAAAAAGGCGGGAGACAGAGAAGAGAGTCAGGCAAGAAAAGGGGGACAGAGAAAAAAAGGGGAAACCAGAGAAGCCAGAAGAGAGAGAACAACCGGGGAGCCATGAGGGGAGAACTGCAGTTGGCATTGGCTTGGTGAAAGCAGGAGAAAGAACTAGAAAGACTCCCCAGAAGAAAAGAAACAGGTAGCCGAAAAAGTGGTGGTGGTGCGAACGCAATCACAAAGACAGTGACAAGTGAACAATAATCAATACTTAGTAAAATTCCCTTCGTGCCTATAGACTCGTAATTTGCAACAAGGTGCCAAGTTAAGTTGTTTTATCAGTCCAAAAAGCCCAGTTAAACCTCAGGAGGTTGGAAAAAACTTTTGTAAACCCCGAAACCCTAACGAAGAATAAACCTATGTTTAAGAAAATATCAATCTTCATTTCTCATATTCCCAAAACGAGAACCCTTTTTAGCTTAATTTCGCAAGGCAACGTATAAGAAAAATTTATATAAGTCAAATTCCTACCCCAAAGTATAGTCCTCCAGTGTCAGTCACACCGTTACCTTAGAATCTGTGCAAAGAAAGTACCCAAGTCTACCATTGCACACTTAATCCATTTTTTTTTTTCCCCTCTCTTTACCATCTTCAAAACTCTTGGTGTCCCATGGTATTGGCGACAGTCAATAGAGTGAATACTTTCTTTTCTTTTGACTTCCTATTTGTCAAATTCAAACGTTGACGACTTTGTTTTCAAATCCAACGTCACGGTCTGGTCTGTTTTTGGCACGTATCCCACCCGCCTATCCGTTCTGATACCCAATAGTCCCCAGAGGATCTTTGCCTGATCGTTTTCTATCACTCCAATCAGGTTGGTGCTCCGAACCAACTTATTACTGGCCAAGGTAGCTGAGGATGATTATTATTATTAAGTTATTATTATTATTATTATTTTATTATTTGAGTTTATTATTATTATTTATTAGTATTATTAATTATTATTATTACTTATTATTATTGATTGATTATTATTATTATTAAGAATTAATTTAATTTTAACGAAGAAAAAATTTTCATATAATGAAGAAACCAGTGCCTGCATATGGAAATAATCAAATAAATAATAGTAATAAATAATAATAATCAAAGAATAAAATAATAATTATAATTATAAATAAGAAGCTATTTTAATATAACTGAAGAAATTACTCATCACCAATAGCCATAACGAATAGGTTTTTGTAATAATTCCCCATCTGTCAAAATCCCCCAATGTTAGGAGATTTATAAAGTAAGTAAAGCGTTTCCTTCGACAGTAGAGAGAGATAGAGGAGAGAGGGAGAGAGAGTGCCCAGGTCATTGATTGTCGCTTTGACAAAGGGATTATTTCCAGAGGAGACAAAGGGATTAGAGAGAAGAGAGTGCCCATGTTCTTGATTGGTCCGAACTTTGACAAAGGATTAGCCCAGTTCGCCACTCAGTGCTTTGACCTCTCTCTCTCTCTCTCTCTCTCCTCTCTCTCTCCTCTCTCCTCTCCTTCAGTCTCTCTCCGGGAGGACCAAATTCCAATCGCTGCACCCGTCACTTTTGCGACGCCCTAGTCCCATCATTTAAACACGTCCATTTACTGTCTCACCTGCTAATTGAGAAGAGAGAGAGAGGAGAAGAGAGGAGAGAGAGATGATGAGGGATGAGAGAGAGAGACCTTACCGTTACCTTACCTTGACAGACCATTACATCTTCTTGTTCGGGTTGACCCCCAAGGTCCCTCCCCAGTGTGAAGCCACCATCCTTAATGGTATACCAGAGAGGTTGCTAGTAACATCTCTTCCGGTATATTTTTGCCATCTTCCAATCTTGGATGGTCGGTGGGATGCAGTTTAGATATTTGTCGAGCTTATTTTCTTAAAAACCATCTACGCTCAACTATCGCCTGATATATTCCTCAGATGAGCTGGCAACGCATTGAATAGACCGGCTGCATTAAATAGATGCTGGTGCGTTAGTGGAATTAATGTCCTGTGGTGCGATTTCCTTATTTTTCCTGGTATAGTTTTTGGGGGGTTTTGGGGCCACTTATTAAACTCTACCCTCTGCTTTGCTCTTTCTGATATTTTTAGTTCCATGATAGTTTTTCATGCTATTCCTTTCTATCTTGTTTCCATGCCTAGAAATTCTCATGTAGCGTTCTCTTCTCCTTTCCTTTCTAGACTAATATAATTGTTTAAGAATTGTGGTCTTTCCCCAGTAGTCAAGGTATTTAGAACTTCTTCTATTCTAGCTGTTAGGAAAGGACCTTTTGTTAACACTCCCTCTATTTGTGCAATTCATTCCTTTTGATAGTGGTGGGTACCCATATCATATTTGGCACTAATTCAAATTCAAGGTGTACTACGAACAAATATGTTGGTTTTATAAGCCATAATCAATATGTTCAGCTTTTCTTGTTTTTGAAGTGCCAGTAACAAAAACATTCCCATTTTTGCTTTACAAGTTTTGCCCAACAGAGTTGCTATTTTGATCATTGCCATAACATGTTCCTATTCATCATCACCAACCAGGTCCTTTAGAAAACTGCTTTCCTTATTTCTTTTGATTGTCTCATTATTAAGGTCCCTTAATAGCCATAGAGCTTTCTTTCTCTGTCTCTCCATAATTTATTGATTTCAAAAATTTATCAGAGTTAAATACCATCCTATTTAAGCTCTGCCCAATCATATACTTTGTTAAGGTTCTCTTTGTAGAGCGGTTCCTATCTTCATCACAAGTAATGTTTCTCTACGATTCTTGTGTCATCTGACGAAACTACTCACACCGTACCGAATCCGTTAACATTATTGTCTATGTCTTCAAGTCATGAATAACAAACAGTATTGCAGCTAACCACCGTACCTTGGTCCGGCACCACCGGATATTACCTTGGGCTTCATCCGATTTCTCGTCGTTTGCAATAACTAGCTCTTTTTTCTGTTGTGTAAAAATTCTTTTAAACCTATCTTCCTACTTTATCCACGATATTGGTGGTTTTCTAATTTTCTTTTCCTTTTGCTAATATATTATGGTCTACTTTATCAAAGAAGCTTTTGCCAAAGTCTAAATTTAAACCTAACATCTGTTTCATTTCCGCTTTTCATATTTTTTTTGAATAAATGTTCTCAACGGTGGACTAACAGTTGGGTTTTTGTGTACTTTTTTTTCCGGGTACGAAAACCATTGTTGTTCCTATTTATTAAACAAATTATTTTTTTTTAATTTAAATGTTTTTCATAAGATTTTTTTTATTCAGTTAAACCCTTTCCATACAACCTTTCATAATATGGGTGATGTTAGACTCACAGGCCCTATAATTACTTGCCCTATAGTCTTGACCACTTTTTGAAAGTTAGGTGGGGTAATTATATGCTAATTTGTGCTCATCATAAATTATTGGGCCTGTAACTACACTTTTCTTATTAATAATATTGCAAGGTGGCTTTGCGATAGAATGAACTGACTTTCTTTAACAAAATAGCAGGAATTCCATCAGAGAGAGAGAAGAGAGGAGAGAGAGAGAGAGAGAGTCCTGCCAACTCGAAATTTCCGCCAGTTTTTTAATTATGTACAATAAGAAAAAAATAAAAAATACATTGCTGTACAAACAAATTTGTAGTAGAACCTATACCACCTACGGCCAACTTAAACGTACTTAAATTCCGATTACAGTGACGTTGTACACTTAAAAGCTGCAGAAAAAATTACCCTATACAATAATAAAATTCTGTATGGTAAATGCCTTGGTACAAAAATCTAAATTACGTACAACCAAAATCCTATACAATAAACTTCTCCTGTATCAACAAACCCTTACAACTACAAATTCCCTCTGTTACAAAGCAAATCCTATAATTATAAATTCTTCCGCCACGAAAAAATTACGGTCCAGATCCAATTGGTTATATCTCTTTATTTGTAGAAAAAATCCTCTACAATGTTGATACCTCGGTTTGCGATGAGAGGTTGGGTCTAAGATTCAGTGGTATTCTTTCCTGATCAACCTCTCCCCTCCCCCCCCCCCCCCACCCCCCCCCCCAAAACCCCCCAAAAAACCCCCCCTGGAGGAAATGATCGAGGGGTGGTTGATAGCCGGGAAGTGGAATTTATGGTTTGGTTTGGGGGGTTGGGGGGGGGGGGCGGTAGGGGGTGGGTCTTAGTGGGTCGGCCAGTTAGCCCCCCCCACGGTAGAGTGTTTTTTTTCGGGGGGGGAGGGGGGGGGGGGGTTGGGAGGGGGGGGGGGGGTTGTTTTGACCTTCGGCTGTTTGCGGAGTGTTTGTTGGGCAGATCGGTAACCTATTGTTTTTATAGAGTATATTTCATATGGATTATTTAGTTTTTTCCCACTCATTTTTGCGTAATATTTTATCGAGTAAATTTAAATTTTTTGGTGGAATATTTGCTAATATTTACCTTATTTTTATTTTATTGAGTATAATTGTTTATATGATTATTTGATATTTTCGGAGTATAATTTGAAAAGCGTTAAAATTGCGTATTATGAATATGTTTGTATAGTTTTAAACTAGATTATCATGGCGTACGTATATATACCTGTTTATAACATATATATTTAATAATATACATAAAAATGTTTAAAAAAATGTACATGTTTTGCGTAATTTGGAAAAAAATAGCGTATATATTGTGTTATCGAATTATTTGGGTATTTTTTTCTTATTTAGATTGTCGTCGCAAAAACGTGTTATGGTCACCGACGTCGAAATATAGTTTTGAGTTTTTAATCTTTATTTTTTCGTGGATTTTTTTTTTCACCTCTCTCCAGAGGTCCCGTTTTTTGGGGCAACCCTTTTCCTGCCCGACGGGAACAAAAAAAAAGGGCATCTGTGTCGGCCATCTTTGGGGGGTGGGGACAAACCAACCAGGGAGAGAGAGAGAGAGAGAGAGAGAGGAGAGAGAGAGGAGAGAGATAGGGGGGGAGTAGGGGGGGGGAAAAAGAAAGGGGGGGCGGAGGGAGGGGGGGCGGAGAGGTGGGGGTGGGGGAAGAGGGGGGGGGGGGAGAAGTAGGGGGGGGGGGAGGGTGGGGGGGAGGGGGTGGAGGGGGCGGGGGGGGGGGGGGGGAGGGGCGGGACGGGGGGGAGGGGGGCCGGGGGGGGGGGGGGGAAGCCGGGGGGGGGGGGGGGGGGGGGGGGGGGGGGGAGGGGGGGAGGGGGGGTAAAGGGGGGGGGGGGGGGGGGGGGGGGGGGGGTGGGGGGGGGGGGGGGAAAAGTGGGGGAGGGGGGGGCGGGGAGGGGGGGGGGGGGGGGGGGGGCGGGAGGGGGGGGGGGGGGGGGGAGTTGTGGGGGGGGAGGGGGGGGGGAGGAAGGGGGGGGGGGAGGGGGGGGGGGGGGGAGGGAGAAGGGGGGGGGGGAGGGGGGGGAGGGGGGGGGAGGGGGGGGGGGGGGAGGGGGGGGGGGTAGGGTAAGGGGGGGGGGAGAGAGAGAGAGAGGGAGAGAGAGAGAATAAATCTTTAATTATGGCTGTAAAACAAAACAAAAAACACACCACACACACACAACCCTCTCTCCCTCTCTCCTCTTCTCTCTCTCTCAGTCTTCTCTCTCTCGGTATCTCCTCTCATTCGGTTCTCTTCTCCTCCTCTCTTTTTTGCGGCGGTATTAATGATCCCTTGACGCCCAGCCGGTCGTCGTATCGGAACCCGTTTATTATACTAGCCTCGATCATTATTTGTAATGCTAGGGAGGTGGGGGATGATAATATGTCTGTCTGTTTGTCTGTCTGTCATGGCTGTATGGACAGATGACAGACAAGACAGACGGAGAGAGAGAGAGAGAGAGAGAGAGAGAGAGAGAGTGAGAGAATTTTTATTTTTAAGACAGGGTCCAAGAAAACTTATGGGGTTAGTTTTTTTTTTTTACCTTTTTTCGCAAATTTTTCATCGGGCAGATTCCGGTCCCACCCCGACGACTCACATCTCCTTCCTCCATTTCATTTCCGCCCTCCCTCGTCTCTCTCTCTCCCCTCTCCAAGAAAATCTCTCTCTCTCGCACAGGGATTAGTCGTTCTCTTCGCCTCTCTTCTCTCCCGCTCTCTCCGGAGGGCCGTTGAATGTCACAACAACCCGGCAATTTGTTTTTCTCCGCTTGGTTTCCGGTCCTGTTTGACAAGCGGATTGGGGAAGTAGGAAAAAGCTCTCTCTCTTCTCTCTCTCTCCTTCTCTCCTTCCAACTCGCTCATTCTCATTTCCTCTCAACGTTCTCTCTCAATTCTCCTCCCACTCTCTTCTCCTCTCAATCTCTCTCTCTCTTTCACAAACTCGGGGGGGCCGTATTTATAAAAACTTGGCAAATATTTCCATCGACATTTTAATTTGAAGTGTTAAGTAAATTACATTTTATTATTTTTTTTATTTGGAGTAGAAATGCAGCTGCTAGCGCTACCTACTGCTGTATACAGATGGCTTGGTGACGCAGTCTGGTCACCTATCCAGATGCTGACTACTATATGAATGTAGGACTATATTCATATGATATTTTTTTGTATATATACATACTTATCAATGTATATGTATAATTGTATATAGATTTTTTTATTATGTTAAGATACATATGTATTTACAGATGGTTTGGTGACGCGGTCTGGTCACCTAATCCAGATACTGACCATGCTGAATATATGGGATTATATACATATGATTTTTTTATTTGTATATGTAGCACCCATCAACGTTTATCAATTTTAATTTTATGTATAATTTTATTTAATTTTTATAGGAGTTGTATATATACGTATTTATCATTATATATAATATATTAAGAAGATATTATATCATAATATATTACTATACGATCTCATATATACGTTTTATGCGTAATATAACATATGTATGTATATCTTTATATCATTATTTAAGCGTATATGCATACACATTCCCCCAGCGCCTGGCCACGCCGCGCACTGGTCGGTAAAGCAACCACTTGGATACTGTCAATCAAGTGGGGTTCCTTAATTGCTATCTAAAAAAATAAAAAAAAAATATATAAATATAAATAAAAATATTCTGGTAAATGGATTTCCCCCTCTGCCTTTTTCTTGGGAGGGGGTTTGCGGGTTGGAATTGGGGGCGTGGTTCCCCTTTTTTTACCCCCTTTTTTTTTAGGTTGGAACTTTTTTTTTTTTTTTTTTTTTTTTTTTTTTTTTTTTTTTTTTTTTTTTTTTTTTGGTAAATGCTTTGATGCCCTGATGTTTCGAATGCCCATGCATTAGTAGCGGTTGTGCAGTTGTTTAGCGGTTACTTCGCGTGATTGTGTCTTTTGGCTTTTGTTTGTGTGTTTGTGGCTTAGTTTGTTTGTTTGTGGCTTTGTTAGTGGCCTTAGTAATGGCGGGTTTCCTTAGCTCCCTTAAGCAATTGGTTAAAAATTGCCGCAAAGGAAGATATAAATGGTGATTTAGGTTTACTAAATCAGGACAGATTTATTTTTTGCTTAAACCTGGATAATTCGCTTCTTCTCTTCCTCTCCTCTCTCTCTCTGTCTCGTCTCTCTCCAAATCTCACATTACTCAATTCTCCCATCTCCATCGTCTATCTATCTCTCACATCGGTCCTCTCTAATCTCTTCCCCTTCTAGTCCTCTCTCTCTTCTCCTCTCTCTCCACTTTCAGTTCCATTTAGCCCATTCGCCATCCTCTGTGGTTGGCTTATAAATCACGGCATTAACTTTTCCTCTTCTCTCTCTCTCCTTTTCCTCTCGTCTATCTCATCTCTTCTCTCTCGTCTCCCTCTCAGTCCTCTCTTCCCTGCTCCTCTTCTCTCTAGTCTCATCTCTCCTCTCTCTCTCCACGTGAGGTCTCGGAATAAATAATGGCGCCCCTTGCCCATTCAATATGTGGTCCTCGTAAAGTCGATTTCCGCCTTAATATCTGTGGCAAAATGACCCTTATTGAGGTAGGCTATAAGGGAGTGTGTTGTGAAAAGTAAGCGGCCGCCCCTGTTGGCGTTCGGTCCGGAAGAGAGAGAGAGAGAAGATGAGAGAGTGTGAGAGGAAGAGAGAGGAGAGGTTACATGTTACAAGGATTAGGGCTGTCTCAAAGAAAAACTTGTTAGTTCCTCATCCTTTAAGATGGAGACAAATCTTGCGCTCACGTTATGCTGTAGGAGCAGGTTTGGTTATTGTGCATGTTCCACATTGTCCCTGATGAGTTTTGTCTAGCTTTCTTTTTTTCGAAACGCTTCCACATCTGTTGCTAATTGACAACTTCTTTCTTTGACAAAACTTTCTTTCTGGTGGGGCAGTTTATTTATTTTTCCAACACCATCTACCGATATCTTGTCATGGTGAAGCAATTCCCGTGCCAAGGGGATGGGATTGTTGTATCTCTTCAGCTCTTAGTTTCCGTCCATTACTTTCGTTGTTCTGGGTTTTCGTTTAATGGTTAAATAGGTTACTGTCTACTTTGTTGTTATGCAATTCCAGTATTTTTGAATTGTTTTCTATTAGTTGTCCTCGCAAATCGATGCGTGGGTTTCGCTAAATCTAATAAACATGTTCTAAAGCTCTATAGTACGTCTTTTGGTAAGAACCTAATTTGCCTAATTTGCCGGATTGGGATGGAATTAACTTTGTTTAGGCACTATTGCTTGGTACTCCATTCAAATATATTTATGTCCTCCCCCCCCTTTCTATTTGTAAGGTCCTTACTAAGGTCTTAGGCTTGGAATAGGCCCAAAATTTTGAATCAAACCAGAGCAGGTCAGTCATTCAAGAGATGTCAAATTGATTAGGCCAATTGGAAGTTGAAAATATAAAATATCTAAAATGAAACAAAAATGAAAAAATTAACTAACTAGAAAAATAATTTCGATGCATGAAAGTTCGAATATTAATTAGCGTCCACTAATTTCAATAAACTAATAAAATATAGATAAGAAAATATTTATACAAACCAAAATTATTTTCCCCTGAAGCAAAAATGTAGATTAAAAAATTAATTCAAGTTGGCAATTTACATCAAATGTCACTATTGCCAATTTTGAAGGTACCCCGCCAGACCTTTACATATAGAGGGCCCCTGGTTAGGGGGTGAGGGTAAAGTAAACCTTAGTTATGGGAGGGGGGGGGGGGGGGGGGGTTGGCGTTTGGCTAGGTAGAGGGGTCC
>NC_087201.1:84529106-84634016 GCF_015104395.2 Macrobrachium nipponense
CTCTGTTGTATCTTAGGAAAAATATAAAAAAATTAATGTGAGTAATGAGGTTTTTTTATGCTTCAGTGAAAGAGATTGGTTGTAGATTAGCTTCTTATCTGCTGATTGAAGACAAGAATAAGATGAAAACTTATGTTTTAAAGGCTAAATGAGAAAAAGATCTGTACTATTCATGTGCAGGCCTCAGAAGTACTTACAGGTGAAAACGTTGATGTCTATCTTAGCTCCAGTTCTAAATATTTCTATCTTGTTCTATTCATGGGAAGTAGAACAGCTGATAATTTGTACTGTGCTGGCTTTCTTGTGGTGAAGTAAACTTTCCATTATATCCCCATTGTATTCTTCTTGCTTTGGTCTCTTGTGTAAATTGAACGAGTGAATTAGGACTGCAGTTCCTATTGAATAAATGAGCTAACTTGTCCTGTTGGGTGTCTGATGACTCTTTACCTGCCAAAGTTGGGTTCTCAAGATGTGTCCACGGTGGCTGATGATTTGCTGTGAAGTTGTTAGAGAATCTTTAAAATAGCTTGTTTTCAAGTCAACTTAAGCATTACTTTTCATGCTGCTATGTAATCACAGGTAGAATGTGTTTTTTTATGAGGTGACTGGCTGATCTACGGACGATGGCTTCACTCATGCACCTGATTGGTTTTCCTTTTCTGTATGTCAGATATTTTTCTTTTGTGCTGAACTAATTGCTTTAGGTGTTTACATACATGTTCTTTCACATTTGTTTGGTTCTGTTTTTAGAAATATATTCCTTATAGGTAAGAGATTCAATTTGTCATTTCATTATTTTATTTTTGAACTCTGTGGAAGTTGAATGCAAACTTATAGTGATCCAATTTTAAATTTGTTTTGGTGTTTCATCTAATGCTGTGATGTCTCTCAAGATATATTGCAGACCAATTGTTGTTTTCATATTTTTTTCTTTTCCTGACAATGTTACCTGTGAAGGCAGCACCTGGAAATGATATATAACAAACACAATTTTCCAGCCTTACCAAAGTTCGACGACCAGCCCGAAGACATGACGGTCTTCGAGGGAGAGAGGGCGAGATTTGCGTGCGCCATCAACGGCAACCCTCCCTCGTCCATCACTTGGTTCAAGAACAGTCATCATCTGGAACTAGACTCTAGAATGACACTCCTGCCTTCAGGTACGTAGTAGGTTGAGCTTAGCCTTTCTCCTCCTTCACCCTGGAAAGAAAACGTTTTTGGAGTCATGTACACAATCCATAAGACATGCGTTCATTCCCTAAGT
The DNA here is from genome assembly GCF_015104395.2 of Macrobrachium nipponense. Lineage (NCBI taxonomy): Eukaryota > Metazoa > Arthropoda > Malacostraca > Decapoda > Palaemonidae > Macrobrachium > Macrobrachium nipponense. Next base: position 84,530,371 of record NC_087201.1, read on the forward strand.
TTTGTAGAAGTCAGTTCCATATGAGTTATCTATGCGTTAGCTAGATATATCAGTAAGAATGTTACTATTGTCAATTCAGCATCTCAGATGGCAGTGAGGTTGTGGTATTTATAAATGTACTATACTATTTAAGAGTCCCTCGATTGCATCAATCAAGAACTCTCTCTCTCTCTCTCTCTCTCTGCTGGTACAACTGCACTTTGGAATTTTCTTCCAACTTCTGTATCTCCCTGAGTTATGTTTTTGCTTTATTTATTGTGAAGCCATTCTGACCTAGGCGGGTAGGTAAGATGTAGGTTGAGCGTTCCTTCACAATATTTTGATTGATAGATGATCATTGTCAGGATTTTCTCTCCGAAATGTTAGTGATTTTAGGTTACGAACGATGAAAAACTCTAAAATATATTTTTCAACTTTGAAAACTATATATGTACAGGCAGTCCCCGGTTACGACAGGTTTGGCTTATGACGTTCCGAGGTTAAGTCGCTTTTCAATTCAATTATATTCATCAGAAATTATTTCCAGGGTTACAACGCATGTTCCAGGGTTACGACGCCTACAATGCTCATTTGGCAGAAGAAATATGACACAAAAAATGCAACATAATCAATATTTGAAGGTTTTTTTATGCAAAATGCTATAAGAATGCAGTTTACATAGTTTTCAATGCACCCAAAGCATTAAAAGTAAGGTTTTCTTAGGATTTTTGGTGATGTTCCGGCTTACGACGATTTTCGGGTTACAACACGTCTCAAGAACGGAACCCCCGTCGTAAACTGGGGACTGCCTGTATGCACCCCAAGTCTTGTTCAGGACTAAATATACAATCTAGATGTGAGAAAGAACTGGAGTCTTTGCTTTTGTTGCAGTCGTTGTCATCAGTTACTTTCAATATCTTTTGACGTACAGGTGCCTTAGAAATAGATACAGTCGTTGTCATCAGTTACTTTCAATATCTTTTGATGCACAGGTGCCTTAGAAATCGAAAACGTAGCAAAGTCCGACGAGGGCAAATACTACTGTCAGGCGAGAAGCCTGGACAAGACGAAAGTCTCGAGAGAGGCCAACCTCAAAGTCCAGGAGGCTTACGCTCTGCGTGACCCCCAGCCTCCAGTGTTCATAGCACGCCCGAAGTCCACCGTCGTCAGGGTCGGGGGGAACACGACCCTAGATTGCGCGGCCAACGGCTACCCAGAACCCAGCATTGTGTGGTTGAAGGATGGAGCTACAATTGACATGGCGTGAGTAACAGATTTTGTTTCTTGCTTCGTAGGTTCCTTCAACCTCAAAATGTGATTTGAGGGGATGTATATGGGGACAAAAATATCCAAATATTGTCCGGTATGTTTTTAATAGCAGGATTTTATTGTTCCCAGTTGTATAATGAACTTGTAGCTTTTAATATTAACTTTTAAAAGTAATTTAAAGATCTTGGGTTCCTCATTGATAAATGAAAAAGTCAGTCTTAATTTACAGATACGTAGAAGGTTACATTTTACATTTTAGAAGTAATCAAACAAATTCAGAGAATTCATAAGTCTTCACAATACTACTACAATAAAATTCCTTCCAGGGACCTGGATACTCGCTTCTTCTTCCTGGGCACGACCAGGAGTCTGCAGATCATAGGGCTGAAGGAGGAAGACGGTGGCACGTACATGTGCCGGGCGGAAAACAGGGAGGATTCTGTCGACGCAATCGCTCACGTGCAAGTACAAGGTAGGTAATCTCTCGGCTCGTTTGTAAAAGTTTAAAGGTTCGGGTTACAGTTTCAGACATTGTATTTCTCCAACTAGCCTTCCAAACACTGTAGTACTTCAATTTACTTCCCTCATAGCTGCATTGCTTACTGCCTTCTACTGCCAGCTATTGTTTTTTGTCACCTTCCACCTAGCTGTCCAATTTCTTTAACTTTGTCCTGCTCCAGTTTCATCTGTGCATTTGACACAGATCTTTCAAGCCTGTCCTGTGAAAGTCGGGAATGGCCCTGTGGTCTGGTGAAATTCCTATTGAAGCATAATGTTGCACTTTGTTCCTGCTTAAGTTTAATAATGTTTCAGTGTATCCCTCATTAGAAGTTTGATTCAGTAGTCGTGTTAGGTTTTAGAGGCACATTCTAGCGGAGATCACAGCATATGCAGTGTTTTATAAGAAGCAGTAAATTGCTTTCAGAAATGAATTATAAATCATATCCCTGTATCATTTTGACCCATTATTACCCCTTAATCATGAAACTAGTTTAGTTATCTTTGATCTCGGTTTAATCTAGAAGTAAAACTGGAAATAAATGAAGCGTCCTGTAATGTATTACTCTCGCATACTCCTGCAGTTCCCCCAAAGTTCCTCCGAAAACCAGTAAATACCCTTGCGTACGAAAAGGAAGACATCGAGCTGGAGTGTAAGGTTTACGGCAGCCCAGAGCCATCTGTCCACTGGCTCAAGAACGGGGAATTGATAATTGAGAGCGAGTATTTCCAGGTACGTATCTTGCCATCTTTACAAGGTCACTTTTAGGAATATGAAAGGTTTTGGTATGTTAAGAGCAAGTATTTTCAGGTTTGTATCATTCATCCCTTGCAAAATATAATGTTAGCTTGATATGCAAAAGAAATAGCAAAGATTTTTTTTTTATCTATTTCAGGGAAATGCTTTGTTTTTTTTATAACAAAAGACACTATATGTTGTAAACATATGTCTGCCTCGTTTTGAAAAAAGGAATTGTTGAAAGAGAGGTCTTAAGATCTGTATGTGTACATGGACAAAATGAATTTCCAGTTAACAAAAAATTTTTTGATAAAATAGTATACATGAGAGTACAATTAATAATGAATGAACAGACAAATGCTTACAATTCAGTATTTTTTCTTGTTAACAATGTTAATTGAATAGCATCCAGTCTTGTGTGAATGTTTGTAGCTCAGATAGATAAATATACAAGTATTTTAAAATTTAATATATTCTTTATTATTCTTCATCCCTGGAGTAGGTACCATATACACCTTGCCTTGCCTGGCAACACTGTAGATAGCACCAAATGCTCTTTATAACCTTTTTATTTGCCTTTTCACCTAACTACCCACCTTTACCAAACACGAGTTTCCACTCTCATTCAATAACGAATCTTTTGAATATTTTCGGGCAGTTATTATTGTTATCCAGACCTCTGAGCCTAATAATGCCTCTTCTCGGGCTGGTTGTAGCCTTGTGGCATTCTAGAAGTAGTGAGTAAGTACTCAGTCTTATTAATCTCCTTTTATAATAATCTCTCCTCCAGATTGTAAGCGGAAACCACCTGAAGATTCTCGGCCTGGTCGAAGCAGACTCAGGCATGTACCAGTGTGTTGCCTCCAACACAGCTGGAGACACTCAGGCCTCTGCTCAGTTGAAAATCCTGAAAACGGGTAAGAGACACCGACGGTAATCCTCAGCTTTGCTCCGATGTGTCCTTTCAAGTTTTATTCTATCAGTATTTTGGTATTTCTATGTTTGTAGATTTGTAGATATAGTATTTTGTCAACCCTTCCAGATTCCGATGACGTGACAATATAGGTGATCCACCGCTTGACCATTCAGTTATGTACATCAACTGCAGAAAAATAATTGAAAAATTGTTAAAAGATGTTTTATCCCTGTTCAATCTTCTGTATGATATACACAGCATTTCTGTGGAAAGCTTAACCACAACAAATATTGTCATAAATAATTATATTAACCTCTGGTAGGGCTAAGCAATTTAGAAATGACTAAGCCAGTATGGTCAGGTACTAAAATAAATTGGTTAAAGTAATGAAACTAGGAAGAGCAACATAACCCAGTTGGGCCATGCTATATTTTTCTTGTCAAATGCACACAAAGGAACTGAGCCATAGCTTTTTTGTCATGAATCAAAATTAAGGATAGACTGAAGTTTAGGTTCAAATAGTGTGCCATTTGTAATGATTTTTTATAGATTTACCATTTTTTTTAAAAAGGAAAAAACCATGAACGAATTAAGAGATCTCAAATCATAATGTTGCCATCTTTAAGTAAGTCAAAATATTACGTATCAAGATGTATTCAGAGCCTTGTGAATGGGAACTGATTAAGTCAGTTTACCTGAAAGTAAATAGATTTACATTTCTCATTTGATCGTCATATGGTTGGACAAACACTAGTATGGAATTTTTTCAAGCTAGCAGTGGCCATAAAGCTAACTTTTTTCTTAAACATACACTGTAGTAGTCCATTTTGTAGTTAGTTACGAAGATTAAAATTCCAAGTGCAATGAGGATTACGCAGTGAAGTGTATGACACTTGCCGTAATTCAGGTACGTGTGTCTTGTAAAAAGGGTTGCAATTGTAATATTACTTTTGTTATCATTCATCTGAAGAGGCACAATGACTTGCCTGCAGTATGACAGTATAAATATTTTACTGCATCTCTTATATAATATCTTTATTTTTCTTTGCTGAAAGACAAACACTAAACTTCTTACATTCCATGTCTCCAACGCTTTCTTCTGCTTTATCCTGTCCTGGTTTCCTGTCAGTGTTTGCTAAGCTCCTAGTTTTAGTATCATGTCCATGTTTGTTTTTTGTGATAATGATGACTGTGTGCTTCTTTATATTTTCTTTGTTAATATAGAAATTTACGTTCATACTGTACTTCTAATTTTCACATTAATCATCATGAAGAAGCTTAACTGGCTGTCTATTTCTGTGACATGGTACCCTCAGAGGAACTGTTGAAAGGTACTGCAGCAGTTCTCTAAAGCAGTCCATTTTTGATTATCAGAATTAGTGTAAATGTATAATTACATATTGGCAGTGCTATTGACACTCCATGTACATTACCTATACCATAGACAATATGATGTCAAGTCGCATTGGGCTTTAAGACACATTTCCTCTTTTTGTTCTGTGCCGTGAGACTCTGGTCCCATATGATTTCACAGTTGAACCATGGCTGATCGTGTTAAGTTGATAAAGGGACTTTAATTTGTTAGAAAATGCTGTTCCCTCGTCTCTACTTACCAATGCTGAAAATCTGCATTTAAGCAGTAAAGTTTTATAGAAGTATTCAAAGTAACTCATAATAAAGGAAAAATTTATAGATCTTGACTTAAGAACATTATTAATGAGCTAATGTTTGTACAATAATCAATAATATTTCAAATGGTACTTTTGTAGTCGTTCTTTAATGTTCCTGAATTTTTATTCACTTTTAATCAAGGTTGTGTACTGTATTGGCACAAACAGTATCCTCTGTCTTATTGTTGACCTCGTTGGTTGAAGGATGAGATGAACTCTTTAAAAGATTCATTTGTAAAGGAACCGTACCAATGACAACCCCAAAGTAAGCTCATTTCAACAGAAATAGACTGCCACCCAAAATTGTAGCCAAGTTTATTTTCTCATTAAGTTTGCAAGCTCAGGGCTTGTTTCTGTTTTAGTTGCCGGCCATTGGTAACCCCTTGTTTTGAAATGATTTTCAGGACGCAGCATGCCGTCTATGACCGGAGCTACCACCACCACAAGTGTTACACGTACAGGTTGGTTGGACCACACGTTAAAAGACGATGTAGTTTCAGTTGGCGAAGGAGTAGAGTGTAACCTATACATTTGGGGAGATATTTGTTGCTGTAAAGTATAACCAAAGCGTAGAGCGTCGTTTACACAGCAGTAGTCAACGAAGGAGATTGGATAGAGTATAGCAGAAAGCTTGTAAATATATCAAAAGATGTACGGTGTACTTACAAGATGATAGTCCTAGTTTATGACCTAATAAGATGATTATTAGGTAGTACGCATTTCAAAAGACGACTCATAGTTTGTGAAGCAATAATAGTCTAGTCATAGGATACTTAAAAGCAATTACAGATGTTAAAAATTATATAACTGCAGTTTGTTTGCAGCTTGAAGACACTGGGCATATAAAAAGAATGCTGAATGTCACTAAAGACCTGTTTAATAATTATTTAAAGGTACTTTATAAAGCACATAATAAAAGGAGAGTATAGAATTGTAATTACACTTAGGGAAATTATGAAGTACAAGATGACGTAATAGTAATGGAGTCCATTGGGCTTTCAAAATATTAGGTATACGTAATAGAGATTAGTGAAGATAGTTGGCCACAGGAAGATGAAAAGTATGTGTAGGATCCAGTAATGGTTTCTTTGACACAGTTGGAAACTATGAGTCTATACTCCTCTGGGTTACCTTTTATATCTAATGGTAAGTATGTAAGTACAAAATACGCTCATTGTTGCCATTTTAGTAGGTTTTTCGTACACCCATTTTTTGAGACAAAATGGTATTAGATTTTGGTACAACAGGCATTATTTTTATAGTTTCACAACTCTAAACAGAAATTCCTTCATACTGAATTTATCTAAATAGTATTAAAATGAAATTGCATGTTGTATGGGTTATAAAACTCTATAAACATTGGGTGTATATTTTTTCCTAACTTAAAAAAAGGTACATATGTGTACAACTCTATGGATTAAGATTTAGTGAGAGTAACTGTGTTACTCTGAAATAATGTAGCATACCTTGAAACTGTAAAAGCATGCCACAAGTATTATAAGCTCACTAAGGTTAATTTCCTTGATACATAATACTTATCAAGCAGTTTGATTTTCATGTGTATGCTCATTTTTGCAAGTTACATCTTGGTAGATATTACCTCAAGGATTTTTTTTATAGGATCTTAAACATTTTTGAAGGTATGCATAATTTTTTTTTTTTTTTTTTATAAATAGCCAGTCCTAAATCCATGGTAAAGAATGAAACTTCTTACTCTTTTAGACTAATACTTTAGGGGAGCCTTTTATTTGAAGAGCTCCTGTTTAAAGCTGTTCCACAAGTTAGTTGAATTGAGGTGTTGTAACCAGGAAGAAGTTGAAGATAGGAACAGTGTGTCTTATGTTAGTCACAGCCCTTTTTTTTTTATTTATGTCAGTCACAGGGACAGATGCGTAGCTGACAGAGATGTAGGTTTGGCAGAAGTACTTTACTCCATGATGTGAATAAATTACTAAATGAGAATGATAGGAACTATATGTATGCGTAGGCCACTTGAGCTGGTCTTGAAGAGACATTTTTTTTTTATAGTACACCACATGACAATTTATGCTTTGATAATCAGTCAGGACTCGGTGTTTAGTATAGGTACTTTATAAGAACAATGAAGAGAGAGTGCAACGCCTTTTGATGAAATCTGCTCGGTAACAAAATTATCCTATATTTAATACTTCCAGGTGTCCCGCACGTAGAAAAAGACCCAGATTTCGTGCCAAGCGAAGAGACAGAGGCTGGCAGTGGGGGCACTGGTCAGCTGAATCCATCTGCCCCTCAGCATTTGCAGGCAATCCTTGCCAGTAATAGGTTCATTACGCTGTCTTGGCACGAACCAGAAGAGAACAATGACCATATTGTTGGTTACTCTGTGTACTATAGACAAGAAGGATCACTTAGGTGAGTAGAAAAAGGTATTTTAATGTTTGTTGCTTTCATTTCTGTGTTTTTGGTCTTATTAAATTGTTACCAGTGTTATTTTTGATAAATGCATTCTTAGGATGTCATCCATGCACAGCGCAGAACAGTGCTTTTATACCTTATAATTTTAATTGTCTTGCATCTACTGTAAAGAGACTGGCTTTCGATGCCGGGAATTTTAATATTGTTAAGGTTGCTTGTTGTAGGAAAGGTAGTGAATCTTATATTATTCAGGAATTTAGTTCTGTGTTAGGTAAAGGAAACTAATTTCTTGGTTACTGTAATGAAGATTAGAATGTGAAGGTAGACAGGATCAGTACTCAAATGTTCTGAGCTTTACTTCAGTTGCTGTTAATTGAGTTAAGACCAATAAAAAAAAGTTGAAAATTTCTTAAGAAATGTGAGTGTTATTTTTTAATAGTATAATGATTACTCATTCTCTAATTTTGTGTGTGGTTTATTGAATAAAACAAAATTTATTAATTTCTCCAGAAAGGATGTTCTCATAATGTTATATCCTGGCATCATTACTTATAATATCCACAATTTCCAGGGAACGTGTGCAGAATGTGAGCGCCAGCTCTTCGAGCGAAGGCTTAGACGTTTACAAGACTCAGATCAGTCATCTGATCCCTGGTAGTAATTACTTGGTGAGGGTCGTAGCCCATACTTCTACGGGCTTGGTTGGGATGTCGAGCCCGGAAGTACCAGTCTCAACTAAGCCTGATCTAGACTTACCGCCTGCTCCCGAGAGATTGAGGGTCATGCCCATTTCCCCTACGAGTTTAGAGGTCACTTGGGCAGAATCGCCAGCGGCCAGGACCCCAATCACTGGGTACAGCATGTACTACATGGAGGTAGGTTTCGCATTCCTTTTTCTCTTCTTGAGGGTCTCTTGTCAATTCTGAGGGAGAGTTTTCTCTCAATAGTTTGGTTTAACTGTTATTAGATAATAATGAGCAGTAAAATGGGACCCAAAGTAAAAATAATAATTAAAGTTCTCTTTTTAGCTATAATGGAGTTGCATATCTCCTTTAGGTTTTTGAACTAATAAGCTAAAAGTAGTAAAAGGCTGATTGTTAAAAGTTACTTGTTAAAGCCACGAAATAGACTTATTATTACTTTCATGACTTATATAACTACTTAATAAACAGCACATGCAAAATGTTAAAACATCTAATGACTCAGCAAAAGTCCGGTCATGTCATTTTAAAGAATTCTAATTTCTATTGTATGGTAAAGATTGTCTCCTTAAAAACAAATGTACAAGATCTTTTACCCTGAAATTTACATATTTTAGGTTGGTTCAGCAGAAGAACATGAAGTGGAGGTTACAGGAACCTCGTACACTCTGCAAGGACTGGAGCAGTTCACGGAATATAGCGTGTGGTTAGTCGCCATCAATGCAAATGGTGCTGGCGATGCCACGAACGAAGTTACTGCCCGGACCTTTTCAGACGTGCCATCCAAAGAGCCGCAGAACGTTGCCGTCGAACCAGCTAGCTCTCGAGTAAGTATGGATAATCATTTGACACACTCATCCCAGGTGGGAAAGGTTGTGCTTTGCTAATACAGTTTGTCTTTTCTTGAAGAGTTTGGGAAGGCATTTTGATTTTGGGTTATCCAAATTATGAAGATTAGTGGTATGAATATTTAATGTTAACCTTTTATGAATTTGATCGACCTTTTAATTGCATTTTTACAAACGTACTGCAGAGCCTCATTTTGAGATGGGAACCGCCTCCAAGAAAGCACCAGAATGGTGTTATCACCGGCTACAAAATCCGATATAAAGAGCGAGGGAAACCAAGTTCGGCCAAGACCAAAACCACGGACGGAAATCGGAGGCTCTTTGCTCTGAACGAGCTGAAGAAAAGCACTGAATATATGATTAAAGTGAGTGTCTTATGCCTGTGAAATTATGGAGATAGATTATAGTATTTATTAATAATAGTAATTACTGGTTTTGGATAAGAAACTGTGTATTTTGAATTACGATCTGAATTCTTCAACTCTAGAAAATTACATTAATTGAGATCTTACTCTTAGCTTGCTGCTATGACTGTCAACGGCACTGGACCTACAACTCACTGGATCCAGGCAGAAACTTATGCAAATGATTTGGATGAAAACAGAGTCCCAGACAAACCAACTAAACTCAGAGGTAAATTTAACATTTTGTGGACTCTCATGTACGTGTAGATTTTATTTTATTTGTTATTATTAGATATGAGAAAGCCTCTTTTGGAGAACCTATAAGTTCTAACGGCACAATTAGCATTGCCTCAATTTTCAGCTTGTTTTGTGTCAGCCCTAAGTAAGAGTACAAGTGTGACCCATTCATACAACTAAATTACCTTATACTAATAATCAGCCTTCACTTAGAACACTTAAGTATTTTGCATATTCATTTTTCTTTCAATTTCTTCCAGCCATGCCACTCACAGATCAGATAGTTGTAAGATGGCAGCCACCATTTCAACAAGACGTCATGGTCAGGGGATACACCATAGGCTGGGGTCGAGGGATACCCGATGTGTACTCGAACATTGTTGACAGCAAGCAGCGCAGCTACGTCATTGAAGGATTGGGTAAGCTGTGAAGTCAATAGTGTATTGAACTTGATTTTGTAAGAATAAAGGTATTCTTCAACGATTAGCGTGCAGTATTGTATGTGTGATATATCATGTCAGTACAGTTTTATGTGCATAAAATTTTTCTTGAGGGTAAATGTCTATATTCTCTATAATCTTGAGATAATTGCAGACAGCAATCAGATAATTACTAGATCATTATCCGTGTCTTGATAGGTAGCATATTTCATGAATCTTAAGTCAGTTGAGGCTATTTTGCAATCTGTGAGTACTGATATCCAGTAATTTTCTTTACTATGTATTAAAATTTGAGGCTAACCAGCATATTTAAATGTCATACTATTTTACAAGTATCCTCCACTTTTGCTATTTTCAGGTAAAGCCTCGAGATGATATATTGGTTAAGATAAATGAGTAACACGATGTGGAAGGATTGCAAAAGTAAAAAAATGTATAAATTTACTTTACTGTAGAAGAATTTGTCTTTATTATTCCCACATTCCATATTTCAGATGCCAACGCTGAATACGTTATCAGCCTTCGTGCATTTAACAACATTGGAAATGGTCAGCCAGTTTACGAACAGGTGCGAACACAGCTGCCGGAGGAGACTGTGGCTGCAACTCTCACACCACCGGTTGGTTTAAAGGCTGAGGTCCTCACTCCATTCACTGTGGCCCTGCAGTGGACAGACACCACTCTCAATCGAAACCAGGTTTGTGTTATGCCTGGGACAATTCTCAGATGGCATTTTGTCAGTTTCTTTGCCAAAGTTGTATAAGGCAGTCCCCGGGTTACGACGGTCTCGGCTTACAACGTTCTGAGGTTACGACGCTTTTCAATTATATTCATAAGACATTATTTCCAGGGTTACGACGCCTACAACGCTCATCTGGCAGATAAAATATGACACCAAAAATGCAAAATAATCAATATTTGAAGATTTTTTTGATGAAAAATGCCACATTAAAAGTAAGGTTTTCTTAGGATTTTTTATGATGTTCCGGCTTACGACTATTTTTGGCTTACGACGCGTCTCAAGAACGGAACCCCCGTCGTAACCCGGGGACTGCCTGTACTGTATATTTTTATATTTTATTTTATACATTTGTTCTGTTGTTATTCCGAAGGTCAACCCTTATTCATGTGGAACAAGCCTACTGCAGGGGTTATTGACTTGAAATCCAAACTTCCAAAAGATATGGTTTACATTTGAAAGAAGTTACAGAAAATAATAGGAAATCCAGAAAGAAGAGATCAGTTATCAGAAAAAATGGGTGAAAATATAAGTAAATGAATAAAGAACAAGGTGAATTGTTTCAGGGTAGTAACGCATTGCATCTTCTTCGTTTGAACTTTTAAGGTTCTATTTGCGCATCCTCCTCAGGAATGTTAACCTTTACATTGCATAAATTAGGAGTAGCGATGCAGATAAAGTGAGATCGAGTCTTCATTTTTATCTCACCATATAGATAATTTTTAATTCCAATAATGGAATAATGAACTTGTTCTTTTTCAGTATATCAGTGACACAAGATACTACACTGTTCGTTACACTACCTTCGCTTTGGCCTCTTCGTCCAGCCCTCGTTACAAGTACATCAATGCCAGTGATGTCACTGCTCTCATAGATAACTTAAAGCCATCTACAGTGTACGAATTTGCTGTGAAAACAATAAAGGTATTGTCTTTTTCCTCTTAGCCTTAAAAACTGCATGCATGAATGACTGAAAACTTTGTATGTAAGTATTAACTTATGTTTGAAAGCTCATGTATGGATCTGGTATATGAAAATGCCATTGTGATTGAAATGGTCTAAATTATTACAATTTTTATTGACAGTAGTATTGGTAATAATAACTGTCCCAATCATTATTTGATTGTCTCTTTACTAATGTCAGGGTCATCGTGAATCCAAGTGGAGCTTAGTAGCTTCCAACAGAACCTTGGAAGCTCGGCCTTCATCTCCTCCAAGGGATGTAACCGTAGTGACGATATCAGGGGAGCCATCTACTACAATTTTCAACTGGCAGCCTCCTAAACAGAACAATGGCAAAATTACAGGTATGTACACTGGCATCAACTGTAGCTCTGAGGTTAATTATGAAAATAGGCACAAGAAATTGAACACATCCTCAGTAATTTGAAAGTTTTGTGTTGTTTCTTATTTGTAGCTATTTCCAAGCTTAGCAACTCTTTTGTGCCTCGATTTTCCCGCCTTAAGGATTAGGCTAGACAGAAGTCAGATTGACATTTGATTATACGTGAAGAGAAAACATTAAAAAAAGAATAATATCACCTTGTAAACACTATTTGCCTGCAGTGTCTGATGTTACACTGTATGCAGTCGTAAGGATAATTTTCAATGTCCGTTTCACCAGTGCATTGCTTACTCTTTTTTTTCTATAGTTCTCACCCCACCTGACTCTTCATCAGGTTTCTCTGGCCATTTTAAGATTCTAGAAATCCTATTCAGTCTATGATAAAAATTCTGTACATTGTCTTTTTCAAGGAAGATCCTGCATGTAGACATCCTCAGGCTGTGGGAAAAGAGATCAAGAAGGTGGCCAAGAAATAGTTTTAGTCATTAAGCAAAGAAAGGTGAAAAGGACAAAAATTTTAAACTCGGGGGGAGAAAAGCAGTGGTAAGCAAATCAAAATTCTTACGGTACAAGTCAAGCTGCTGTTACGACAGGATAGCTAGGCATGTACATAAGTCTCAGTCTTCTGTTAGTAATTAGTATAACATTCCTTTCAGGATACCTCATATTTTACACAACTGACGCCGCAGGCGACTGGGTAATGGAGGAAGTCGTGGGCGATCAGATGACCTTTACGGTCCACGGACTGACGCCTTCAACTCTGTATTATTATCGCATGCAGGCGCGGAATGCCAAAGGGTTTGGCCCTTTCTCTTCCATTGGGAATTTCACAACTTTGCCTGGTGAGTCTTATTCATTAATGCGTGAAGTAAAAGTATGAAAGTCATCTCAGGAACAGATTCTGACTTCTTTGTGTCAATTTCTTAAGATCATTGATTCAAACCTTGAGTACATATTACGTGAACTGGAGGACAAAGAACAACCATAATACTTTTTCCATTATATAACTACTGATATTTCACCTCATCTCGCATTTATTTTCAAAACTGGAATGGCTAAAGAGGCAGGAATAATCAGGATTTAGAAATATATGAGACAAAGCAAATGAAAATGTTAAGCTCTAAAAAGAAATTCAAAGGGTTTTCTTTGAGTTTCTCAAGATTCCTCCCAGTTAAGTAGATTATTACATGGGTGCAGTTTAATAATCTTGTTATTTACTGCGTTTTCAGCCACAGAAAAAAGCATAGGAGAACCCCCAGGCTGGTTCGTCGATCGGAGCAGCATGATCGTGTTAGTGGTGGCTGGAATTGCTGGAACCATAACGCTTATAGGTGCAATGATAGCCATCACAATTTATTGTCGGAAAGTTAAGCCCCAGCCTCGACCAAGTAACACGTAAGCTTTACCGATTTGTGAAAATGATATTGAAGTTTAAATTTTATGTAAAAATTTCAATTTTCTTTGATAAAGTAAAAAAAATATCATTACTGTACATCTGAGTTTAAAATTTTGGGTAAATACAATAAGTTTTCTCGATGGGTTTTATATTATCTGGGTTTAAATAATATTGAATGACAATATCATTTACAGAACTGTTTATTTTGATAAAACATAAGAATTGCACTCGTCAAAATAAACCCAAAGCTCTTAATTAACAATACAATTAGGGTTGGTACGTCTGGTAAGAGCAGTAAGCCTGAAGTGAAGCCTCCAGATCTGTGGATCCATCACGATCACCTGGAGTTGAAAAACCTCGACAAGAACGAGAGGAGCAATTCACCAAATCACGCGGCGATCACCAACCACACAGGTAAGGAGAGGAGGGACTAAGAAGCTAACATACACCCCTGCATTTCAAGATTTCAAAGAGTCTTTCTCTAGTCGATTAGTTGTGGACATGGCCCAGGAACTAACTCCTAACATTTTGCGAGTTTTCACATGCTCTTTGCTATGTAGATGCTCAAAACATTAACATTTAACATTGATCTTCGTCGGTCATCTGCAGGAACATTTTAATGGCTTTGCAGTTCTCTCAAACTTGACCATTTTGCTTCAGGATGTAGCCGTGTGGCTGGTATGTCATATCCAGTGCTGTAACCCCCTAAGCGAAAGTATCTTATCCTTTGAGGGCAATTTTTGTAATGTATAAATACTAAGAGCGGACTGCGATTCATTGAATTACGCATATTTCTTTTTTGCTTGTGTAGTTCAGGCTAGTTTCTCATATGAAAGTTTATATTGCTGTTCAGGTTTGTGTCTGTAGATTTTAAAGAAGAATTTTGTGTTGTATATTTTTTCAGTCTTTTACATGAAGGAAAAACAGGGAACACATATTTTTTCAGTCTTTTACATGAAGGAAAAACAGGGAACACATTTTGATTTTTGCATAAATGGAGACAATACTAAATTGTATCGGTAGAGAAATCATTCTCTTAATATATTATTTCTTGTGACAGGCACATCTCGTGATATGCTTTGTTTTAGAAATTTTAGAAGTGAAGTCATTGATTTGGCATAGTAGTATGTATAGTGTGTACTGATACAGATAAGGTTTACATCATTTTAGATTCATAGACAATAAGGTTTGTAGTTAGATATTACTTCTACATCATTTTAGATTCAATGACAATAAGTTTTATAGTCATGGATTACTTTTCCATCATTTTAGTTTCAAAGACTACATTTTATAGTTAGGAATTACAGGTTATAGTTAGGAATTACAGATTGTTAGATTACATAAAAAAATTTCTTAACATAGATTACATATACAAATTTTCTTAACATAGAATGATCATATTCTTAATAAAAAGTATTGGACGTGTTTTTTTTTTTTTTTTTTACGCAATACAGTTTTTTTAAGGATAATTTTTATACTGTGTACTTGGACGTCAATAAACACACTTTTCTTACAGATTGGTAAAAGGTAAAGGTTCTGATAAGGTTGTCACTAAATATTTATTTCATAGTGAGAGCTGTGTCATATTTTGTATGACCTGAAATTACATCGCAACAGATGTTCAAAGAGTGATATGGCTCTGAGATACATACAATTTGTTAAATGTCTGTAATAATCTGCGCTCCATGTTTTTGAATAATCTTGACTAATTGTGTAAGTATTCTTCCATCCTAGCAAGGTACAGTATCATCTTGAATCTTACGCATGCAAATACAGCGATCATTGTTGTGTGTGGCAGTCCTGATACGCAAGACCTACACACCACACACCGTTTTTTTTTTTTTTTCTGTTTTCGGCTACTAAAGTTTTGGTTATGTGTATATGACTGCCACTGGCCTTCTGTTTCGTTCGGTTTGGACCCCCTCCCACCTCCCACCCAGCTGCATAATAAGCCTTACTTGTGCAGTTCTCCTTATGTATAAAACTGTGTTTTTTCTTTTATGACTATATGTTCCAGCCTGAACTTACTTGATCAGTCGTTGCTACCCTAACTGCTTCTGTTTGTGGCAAGCATTTATTCACCACCTGAGAGTTAGGTGGAACAGTTTGTGTTTGTTAAAAGAGATGTGGTACATCAGTGAACCCTCCAAGCAAAGTGACGTGCGGAGAGAAGTCATCCGTCTGTTCCTTGACTTAGAATTACGAATGCACGTCTTGTATGATAAGACTGGGACTACCGTAGTGGTAATTTTAGTGGGAGCAACTCCCCCTCCCCTATTTGTGTAAAAGATTAAGAGTTTAAAATGAAGACTTTCTGGACATCCGTATAAACAAATGGAACTGAGGACTTACCTTTTGTGATCACAAGAAAAGGTTTAGTTGTACTTTAATGTATTATTAGTATATCCCTTTTGTCATTAAGAACGACGAAAGAACATTTGTATCGTGTCTGTAGGCTTTTTTTTTTATAAGAGATATGATTGTAGACAAAGAATATTTTCCTCTATGTTTGTACAGTAGTTTTAAATTTGAATTGCACATTGTTTGGTGTCTGTGTGTGTGTGCGTGGTGTGATTTAATAGCAAGAATGAAGCATCATTGTAAATGAATTGTACAGCATTCTATTTGGAGTGTGTGGGAAGTGTCTTTGATTGCCTTAATACTGCTAGGCTATAGTTACGTAGTAGTTTTGAGAGGAAGGAAGATTGCCGCCACAGATCGCAGAAATCTTCCGTAGCACTCCCTGCATAACCCTTACTCTAGATAATTTTGAGTCCGCCAACCCCTACAGGACCTGAGTACGAACCTGATGACAAGAACATGACCTATACATCTACCTCCACCCTCGACCGCCGCACTCCTTACCAGTCCACATATCTGCGTAAGTCATAACACCTCCCGCTTCTCGTGACTACTTCTCTTCAAACTCCTTAATTGTAAATTCTAGCCTTATCGTAGTTTCAGTAATGTATGGTAGCCCTTGAGATGTTTTCTCCTCTTTTTTTTTCCTGTTGTGTATCCATAATGCCTCCCATTCTTCAACTTGTTTTTATTCCTTTATCGTATGCCTAAGCCTTTTGTAGTTCGTTTCTGTATGACAGGTTTTTAAAGACGGTTGCTCTTTTATATTTTGTGTGCTCTGTTTTTATGTGAATCCGAATGGAGTGTAAATAACTACAACTTCAAATCTTTTTAAAGTGTCCTCTTTTAATTCTCAATTGTGCAAATTGTATATTTATTTGTGCCAATGTCACCTCACCAAAGTTTTCAAATATTTTTAGTATATTTTCTTCATATTTAATTATTGTTGTTGCTTCTGTGATGCATTTTGATAAGTTCTCACTCATTTTTCCTTTGTGAAATGTGCACATTCTCTTGGAATGTTTCTCGTTCATTTGTCTTGTCAAGTTTCGCAGTTTTTTAATTTGACTGAAATCATGAAATTTGGTAAATTTGAGCATTTCAGTAGAGTACAACAATAGTATAAGACATTTAGATCTTGTTTTATGAAAGCATCATTTTTAGCATGAATAGGTCTTCTCTGATTGATCACGAACATTGATTTTGGTTTTTGGGAGATACGGCTAAGTGGACAAGAAATCTAATGCCCTAACAAGCTTATACCCGAAGAAAAGAAAGTGTCTTCACCCTAAAGTATGTGGTAGGACCGCCCTTTGAAAGAGTTGTAGCAAAGGTTTTGAGTTTTATGATTAAATGACATTTTGGTGGCTGTGGTAACCTCATTACTGTAGTTGAACCCTTTGCTTCATTAGATTTTAATGGAAATACAAATTAGTTATGAAATATTAAGCTCTTGTTTGTATTGCTGCAAGTTTATGTAGGGATATTAAGAGTAAAAAGTTTTATTCTGTGAAGAAATTGATTTTTTTTAAGTTGGACTTTCATTGTGATACATAATTAGATACACTTGAGCATAGAGTAATCTTCCTTTGCCTATTGCTGATGTCATATTTATATTTTTGCGTTAGTCTTTTCTTTCTTTATCAGCCTTCCTTCCTAGATTTTTCTATTTTTTTTACCACACAAATCATGTGTTTTTCATGCTTATGTATATCCTTTTGTGTCTTGAAATCTCCTATTTGATTATTATTATCTTATACGTACATGCTTTTGAAAAGGTAAAGATTGCTCTTCAACGAAAAGGTAATCCAAACAAAATGGTTTTTGCAACAAACTGCCAATTTTCCTGACCAAAAGGGTGACAAAAACCCCTGTATGGCTTATTTTTGTAATAAGTATTTTCTTGAATGCACTGGGTAAATTTTGTATATAAATCGTGAGCAAACAGGTACATAAGTGATGCTGTCTCTTAATAGCCTGTGTGAGTCTATGATATGACCCTCTGTAAAGAACAAACAGGGTTCCAGATGGGTATACTATCTTGTTTCTAACATGAAAGTTGTATAATTGGTGTTGTGCCTACAGGTTACTTTGGTTTGCCAAATATAATTTTAATGAAAAAACTAACAAATTACTTAAAAGGGTAATGGTCCTTGGGTGCTAAATACAGGTACAATACTTAATCCAATCTTACAAAGAAGGGCAGTTGGAAAATTACTACAATAACCATCTTTATTAACATTTCTAGTACAGTAGATCTTTTGTAAAGCGAGTGATCATATATCCACCGGAATAATGAGAGGTTGTTGCAGTTGCGAATTTAATATTTTTACAATTTATTTCCATTTCTTTATCCATAAATGCACGCATAGTTCCCCATGTTTAATTTCCATGACCGTCCATTTGTAGATCTTTCTTTTTTTTGTTTCCAACATTTTCCTGTAGGTGAGCCGCAGAGCGAGGATGAAACAGATAAGTTGTTGAACCGTCGTTCATACAAACACAAACCCCTCATTATATCTCTGGATGTTAATAGAGAGTGTAAGTAGCTCCTTCCTTGCCAAGTATATAACACTTTACGCCTACATGCTAGCTTGCCTTCCAAAGTAGGCCACTAACCTTTGCACGTCTTCCTCTTCTTGTGCACGAAGCTCGGAGCATGCTGCTTTTTCAAGCTGGTCTGAATAAACTTGCTTACTGATTCCACCCTAACTGAATTAAAGGAATAACCCAACGTCGTTGGGATGGTGTCCGAGTTGCTTTGTCTTATTGTAGTAACAGCTGTTGAGAGGCATCTCCAGTATGCTGTATCAACTTCCGTGTTTACATCTAATGTAGTAAGTATGTAAAGGGCAACGTGTGAGTCATTCCTCACTCCTCCTGTTGTATTTGTGTCAGTATTACACTGTGTAAGTTATTAATGTTCAGATATTTTCATGGTGTCTAACAAGATTTTTGTGTGGGAAGGACTGCAGTTTGTATCAAGAAGTTGCTGGAGTGATGCAGGCATGAAAAATCCCTGAATTTTTTTGTGAGTCTTTTTGTAAATTAATAATCTTTCTTTTTTGTGGAATCTGGCAGGATGGAAGTGGTTATTTGGTGTAAATAAAAAGCATATATTGAAAATATGCATCCATAATAAAAATCAAATGAGTCTTACTTAGCGAGAGATCTAGACAATACAGTAATGATATATTTCCTGTGTTCATTGCAGGAGCATGACATCTTAACAGAAAGCACTCGTCAGGTAGTTTACAAGATGTTACCTAGTAGCCACTGCCTATGAAGTATGTGGCTGTGTTGTCGTTTTCATTACCATTTTAAAATCATGGTTTGCTTTGTCCTCAGAATTAACAATATTTGAATAATCATCAATGAGAATCTTGAGTATTTTAGCAACATGTCCAGACCTTCTTTTCCAACTCTTATAAGCATCAAAGCTTAACATAGCAAAAGAGACACAATGAACTGTGTAACCCAAGGATTCCTAGAGCTCAAGAGTAGTCACTGGAACAGTGTGTGAGAGAGAGGCATTAAAATAAAAAACATATATTTGGACATTAAATGTTTTAAAATTGCTCACGATTAAGAGGCAAAGAACAGGTCACTGCACTGTCACACAGTATACTAAAGCTCCCGCCTCCACCCAAGCTAGGACTAGGGACAATAGTCGTTGGTTCCTGGTGACCCACCAGGTAGGGCTATGGGTTCCCACAAACCCCCCCACCCCCATCTATAGCCCACAGTGGCAGTAGACTTCAGTTTAAATTAGCTGATCTGAGGATGATGATAGGTTTTTAATTCTTTTCTTTCTAGTATATATACGTATATGTCTTGATTTATTTGTTTTTCTATCTTCTTATGAGCATTCTACCTATTCATATGATAGCTACAGGTAGAAGTTGGTCAAGATATCATGTAGGTATTCATCATTTTTTGCAATACGAAAACAAAAATAGAAATAAGCATCATCTAAACAGTGCATGTCAAAATTGATTTCGTGCATGAGAATGGGTTTACTCTTGCAACATAATTGTAGGGTCATAGACGACGTAAACTAACACTGTAGTTAGTCTTAAATCATTCTTGTTGCTTTAGGCATGGTTAGGGTATATCGCTACGAATTCTGACTCGCTACTTGAGCTGTGTACAAACGTATTAATTTTCTTAAGAAGGGAGAATTTTCATTGTATGAATATTATCAGAAGAGGGACTTCTGCCATTTTGTAATTTGTAAACAGAAATGCAAATTTTAACTGTTTTAAATGATGTGAACAACTACAAAGAATTAGAGACTTGAAGATGTAGTATGTTAGTCATAAGATACAGTTACATACATAAAAAAGGCTTCTGTGTATTAGTCCAAAAAGATTAAACTGTTGAAACCAAAGGTTTTCCTTAATTTCATCTTGGTGGTTTTGTTAGGATATATACTGAGCAATTTTTGAGCTCACATTATATTCCCTTACATGTAGTTTTATGTTTCTGGTGCCATTAGAAGCTGGTTGTGGTCTTGAGACACATGATGAATTTTATAACTTGAGGTACCAGATGCAAGTGCTCTTGCAAGTTCTTTTTTCTTAGCCGCTGATATCAGTAGGTGGAATCATTACCTTGTTACAAATTGAATTGTGTTTAAAGAGCTTTATCTATTTTGATCAGTGATGGTCTGTAGTAGGGTCCTTCAGAAGTAAAATTTGGTATGGGTAGCTCTTCATCCGTGATTGCTAGATCTCTACGGGGTAAGTCAAGAGAGGTCCCACCTATAGTACATATTTACCTCATTGTCTGCTATTCATTTATTTACATGGGTGGTGAAGGGATTCTCAGTATGCACTGTAAAATTTGTCTCGTATTTTGTTCAATATGTAGTTCTGATAAGGAATATTCTCTGCTATTATTTGTGAACTGCTCTGTTATTTGTTGGTAAAGTTTGATAAAAAAAAAAAGTCATCCCTTAAATATCTTGATTTCCTTTCAGTAGTTGGAGGAAGCACTTCGAGCAGTGTGTACAGCGACGGAACCCTGGGCAGGCCGGGATACTCTCTGCCGCAGTTTTCGGGCACAGGCAGTCAGGGTTACAATTCCCCTGCAGAAAATCCATACAGCCCCAATCCCACAAGGTATGGTATGTTAGTTTTGCACAGACAAATACATTGCATTGTGGATAAACTGTGCAGTTTATTATTTAAATATTTTAAAATGTTAGATGCAGGTTTTTCAGAATAATTTTCATGAAACATGGAAGTGGAATAGAAGTCATATTGCACTTCCTCTATAAATGAGTATTAGCTGTGATGTTCATAATAAGGCAAAGATTTTGGGATCGACTTTGGTTCGTGTTGCAAACGTGGGAAGTGAAACTCACTGATAATTTTGTTAAATTCACTTCCATTTTTGTTCATCTTTGGAATAAATGTGGCCATAAAGTAAATAAATGAACATAAAAGTACTTTACAGTATTATTACGTTAATTAAACACCACAGTCTATGAAAGTACAACACGCCAGAAAATAAAAAAACATATACTTATAGATATAGCTAGAAGAGTAGTTTATTTCTTTGGAGATTAGCAAATTTTTGACATGTGCCTTCTCTTTTCGTCTCGCAGTAGTGGACTGGGGTCTATCGTAGGTCCTAGCGGCATGCCACACGATGGCATGCCTATTCCTCCTCAGCCAACCCAGCCATTATTAGGAAATCTTGGAGGGCCTTCCAGCTCTTCACAATTCAAGTGAGTTCGTTACATCATATTATTTGTATTTTGTACAAGGTTTGTTTGTGTGGTGTTTTTACGTTACATGGAACCAGTGGATTATTGGGGACAAAGTAAGGTACACTAACATGAATAATTCAGAATTCTTGTTATGAGAAATCTGTGGCATATTTATTTCCTCACTTTACACAAGATGTGTGATTTTGCCACTGTATTAGGAATAACAAGGTATGTTCTCGTATGATTTGTATTCCTTCTAAGTAAACCACTCATAACGGTTCCAAAAACAGCATGTAATTGAAAAATGTGGAGGTATACCATGCTTTATGTGGCAGTTGCAATTTAAACAAACAGCAAATATGCCTTGGAGAAAAATCTCATTACAGCAAATTGTCAGAATCAACAATTTCATATTATTTATTTACCCAACAATGCAAGTTCTAAAGGAATAATCATTTGGAAAAGATTAAGGGGGCCGGCCGGAACGCCTATATATGGAGGTATAGGGCGAAAAATGCAAAGTCATGAAAAAATTCATGGAGCTTCATATGGCAATTGAGAATACGTATACGAAATATTTCGTCAAAATTCCTCTTACTTTCGTAGTTACAGGGTAATTAGTTAACGTAACTCAATAAGCCTAAAACATTGATCCGTACAAGAAAATGCAATATTTCCTCTATTATCGTAAATTTTGATAATTATTGTCAAAGAAATTGGGAGAAATGGCATCTGTAGACATTCCCCGAGTCGAGAAGGAGACTTCAGGCCAAGTCCATTGTCCTGTCCTGATTTAGTGCGATTACAGACGTCGAGTAGTCTACACGTTCCATTTCACCTCTGACATACGCCTGCGTTTACGTATGTTTATGTAGGTTTCGGCAAGAATTTCATCATGCCAATGAGGAAAAGACAAGGAAAACATCTTGCTAACATACAGACGAAGAAAAATCGCTCAAGTATTATTACAGAATATCATAATATATGCGTAGTTAGTGAAGAGAGAGGGGAGGGTTGCTTAGTAACGCCCCCGTCTTGCTTGACAGCACACTTCACACTGTGCCCAAGGCTACGACGATCTTTGAGCAAAGAGATCTTCATTCATGATAAATAACAAAGTTTTGGTTTTTTAAAACCCAAAATGGAATATGAAATTCATAATAATCATGATTTATTAAATTGTCTTTGCAAAAAAAGAGTACGCCTTCGAGTTTCACCTCTTGAAATTCTCTTGCATTTACGTTTGTTCATCTTTGTTTCGGGCAAGAATTTCATCATGCCAAAGAGGAAAATACAAGGAAAACATCTCGCTAACATACAGAAGAAGAAAATTCGCTGTAATAAGCCGAGTTAGCGAAGGGGAGAGAGAGAATTGCGTAGGAAGGAGTGCCCCATCTTGCCTCAAGCAGTGCCCCAGGCTGCGATATATGAGCAAAGGGATCATCATTTATGATTAAATTATGATAAATAAAATAGTTTTGGTTTATTAATACACAAAAAAGAAATAAACATTCATAATAATCATTATTTATTAACATTGTCTTTATAGAAATACGAAGGAAAACTTAGAAATACGAAGGAAAACTTTGAACGCCCGTATCTCAAAACTATACTTTTTGACCTTCAAAATCTATCTTCTCACTGAGTTTTAAAGCTATAACATTGAAATTTGGTATATAACTCAGGAAGACATTATAGAACAATCAAATATAGCCCTTTTTTCCAATTTTTGTTTCGTATTTTTTTTATAAATTTTTTTCTCCTGATTTATAGGGTTTATTTTTTTACCATATTGAAAAATTCATATCTTGCAAAAAAATGACTTTTAGAAAAAAAAACTCTCCATTCGATTGGAGGTCTACATCAGGTCTATATATGGTAGTAATCCCAGGTCTTAATATTGAATATCAAGGGAGGAGATAGATTTTGAAAAATGGTTATTTTCGGGATAAATCGCCCTGGCGTCACAAAACTGAAGGTCAGAGGCGAAAATCATATGCGGTTTGGAGATGTCCCAAGTCACCTTATTAAGTGGTATGAATATCAAAGTCCTGTCCTTGAAAAAGGGCATTAGCCGGCC
Source organism: Macrobrachium nipponense (assembly GCF_015104395.2). Classification (NCBI taxonomy): domain Eukaryota; kingdom Metazoa; phylum Arthropoda; class Malacostraca; order Decapoda; family Palaemonidae; genus Macrobrachium; species Macrobrachium nipponense. Next base: position 84,554,103 of record NC_087201.1, read on the forward strand.
GGCCCCCTTAAACGTACAACTTATGAGACCAAACTCGTTGGGTTTGCCGTATGAGATTCAGGAATTTTAACTCATGGTCTGGTTGAAATATTGAACGAAAGCATTTGTCAGAATCAATGTAGTTTTATACAGTTACCGTACAACATAAGTTCTGAAGGTATAATTAACAGATTATGCTGTATAAGATTAGGAGTGTTAACTGAGAGTGTTTAAATTATTGAACAAAGTATCTTCTCCATCTTTCAGTTCTATGAATAGTGAAGGCAGTAGTACGTTAGGTAAGAGATCTGGGAATCCATTAAGGAGTTTTAGTGTCCCAGCACCTCCACAGTCTGCTCCTACCACACCTCAACCCAAACACATTGGTAAGTTTGAGCACATCATTTGAAGATGGCTTATCAGAATTAATTTGATCTAGAGATTTTTTATGCACGAGTCACAGACTTAAAGATGAACTGTTTAGTGAGTTTGATTCAAAATGTTAATGTAATTATGTATTAATATTTTAGTCAAGTGAAATATGCTTCAAGAAGACTGAATGAAAGTTCTTTCCCATAATTAGTTCAAAATGCCAGGCCAGCTGGTCTTGTGGGGGGGGCGATAAAAAAAATGTCCAATAAATTTCAATTATTTTCTTCTTCCCTAAGTTGGCAGACAAGGGGGGGGAGTAACGAGCCCTTTTAAGAAGCCTTTGGTTGGAGGATCTTCGGCCCTTGCGGGAAGCAACGGCGCGGGTGGACCAAGCGGACGGTGGGGGGGTCCAGGGATGAGAGTTGACTCTTTGCCAGAGCATGAGGTAAACAAATATTTGTCTTGTGAATTGGTCACCAATTTGATTTTTTGTCAAGTACCCACGAGTCCATAACTGCAGTTGGTGAAAACACTGTTTTATCTTTTGCTAGATAGAAGTAAGGTGCTCTGCAAAGCACTTCTACAGTATGTTAAAATGTTTTCATTTTGGTGAATTATATGGAACCAAGATAAATGTTGAAAATTATTAGAGAAGTTTAAAGAAGGAATTTTGAACATGACATCTGGTTTTTCGTTGCAGAAATGAAACCCTTTGGGTCAGCCATGTAAGAAAGTTAAAAATGTTGTGAAACAATCATATTAACAGTAATGTGTTAATTCATACTTGTGTACCCTACAATAATCCTTTTTTTTTTTTTTTGTATTTCAGGAAGCAAATGAATCACTTTTACACGCGTATTCAACTGAAGAGCTTTCTCAAGAAATGGCCAACTTGGAAGGCCTGATGAAGGATCTGTCAGCAATCACAGCCAATCAGTTCAACTGCTGAAAAGTGGAGAGGTTGAAAGCAGCTCAGCCTCTCGCCTCCAGGGTCCTTCGCGAACTTTACATTTCGTGTAGCATATTTTAAGAGTGAGAATGATGTGGAGAGAGCGAGAAAGTGTTAATATAATAGTGTCTTTGTGTACAAAACTTTTTAATTTACGAAAGAGTACGCAGACTTTTTCAAAGGACGCACACGAGCGAAACTCGGCTAGCCCAGAGGGAGGGATGTTGCATCGGTGTCGGTTTTTAATGCCGTGGCGCAAGTAACTCCCTTGCTAGCGTGACTTACGGACTGCTTGTGCACAAAAAATCCGCCTGAGCGAAAGGTCGACGTTTTCCTTTTCCCACTGTGTCGGAGGCACGGCGAAGCTTTTGTATAGAATACTCATAATTTTAATGTAAATGGCATTTGACAAGAATGCTCTCATTTTATATTTATTTATTTTTAACTTTTATTTTAGATACTTTGATCTGAAATGTAAAAGAAATGTAAGAAGTAGTAAGAAGTAGTCATGGCACGAACGGTGGATTCAAGTGAATCACAGTAGTTACGAGAAGCAGCAAGTGAAGACTAGACATGGAAAGGAGAATAACCAAGTTAAGGATCTTCCAGACCAGATTTTGTGCAATTCTCCGCATCATTTAAAACTTAAGGGAGTTTTTTGTACGTATTGCATTTTAACAAGGCTTTTATTCCAGAACTTTGACAACAAAATTTAAACCACATTGACTGTAATTGAGGAAGTCCCACGTCTTAGTAACTTAATGCTGATACATATTGATCTCTCAGGGAGGAGCCAGTCGATGATGTGAAGTAAGTTTACAAGAAGAATCCAGCACCAAATTAACCTAACTTTGCGTAGCCTAACGATGTTAGAACTTCCTTATCTGATTCAGGTATTTTTTTAACTACATTTTTTTACTTCATATCAATAGGAAAATGCTAGGCTATGCATATTTAGGTTAGCGATTAATTTTGTTTAAGCGCGACTTGTAAAGATGGAGTGCACTGGTTTTGTTTGCATGGAAAGTTAACCAGAAAACAAGGAGAGGTACTATTGTAGTTTGTTTGGGAAGGTTCATAATACTGTATATGACATACTATATGATTTCTATTTAGATGCCTGTCAAATGAATGTCTCGACATGGTGAATGCGCAGTGGTTTGTAAGGCCCACATGTTGACGTTTTGGTTTGCTGTACTGTAAAGTGAATGATTCTATGATTTTCATTACAGAACGTTTTGAAAATCTAATCTCGGTGAAGTTTGGTTCAGTTTTCCAGAGGCTTATGGCACTTTTGAGTAATTTACAATAATGTTGAGCTGCAACACAAGTGCATTTTTGGCGCTTATGAGCATCTTACAGCTAAATTTTACAATAAGTGGCCAATGCTAGTGCAGAACTGAAGTCATCACACAGGTCTTGCCGGCAAGATGCTGCAAGGTGCCAACAATATGCTTGCGTGAAGCCACCTTCAATTAGAAGAAAATTAAAACTGGGTTATTTTTCACTTTCTGTCAAGTGACCAGACAGTTTTGGGAGAGAAAAAATGTTACTAAAGCACCGTTCACCCAATTCTTGCAAACTGCACAAGCGCATGTTTGCATTTTAGTGGATGTGCTCTGAAGAAGTGATATACCCTACAAACACAGATTCTAAATTTAAGAAGCTAACCGGTGTTTAACGAGTTACTCAAAATGTCCGAAAGTGGTGCAACTTACAAACGTGGCCAAAGCACATCTGCTTAAGAAGTGATTTAAATTTTGCTGTAAAGCTGTAATGCTTTTCAGTACTTGGAATATTGATTTACAGTCTGTAAATGCCTCTTCCATAGATTTCTAAAAAGGTAACCAGGGAAATGTTTTTTGACATTATGCAAATATTCTGTCAAGCAAACTATATATATTTTTTTGACAACAGAACTTGCTTTAGTGAAGTTGAATGAGCATGGCTTCCATATATTAATTAGTGATGTCCTCAAATTGCCTGGATTCAACTGTATTTCCTGTAGGAAACCAGTAATGTTTTGCATTTATTTAAAAGTTAATTTTTTATGAATTATATTGAGATCTGGACTAGTCATTTTTGCAGATGCAGTGGTGAATTATTGTATGGAAATCCAGTGTATGGGTTAAGCGATTGTGTGGGGCGTCTGTTTTTTTTTTTACGCTGGGAATGAGAATGATGGTTTGTGGACGCCTAAATCATCCGATTATGTAACGTAGACTTGATGATAAGTTGCCATGCTTGAAGTTGTCGATAATACTGTATGCCGTAGCAGTTCAGGTGTATGTGCTCAATTTTATGAGAGTATATGTGAAGTAATTGGTGACGCAGTTGGGTAGACTTACTTTGTTTAATGACACTTCAGGGTTTTACTGGTTCAGTTTTAGATTTCCCACCCAAAAATGGCTTGTTTTAATCTCGTCAGTTATGGAGCCAGTTTTGTTTACTACCGTCTCATCCGATTACTACGCATATACTCTTGTCTGTGCGCCTGTGTGTGTGTTCAGACTTTATGTGCATTTATTGTAGAAGTAACCTAAGAAAGTTTATTACCAGAATTTCCTTCCAGACTATGAGTTTTTACATAGTGACAATAAGACTCCCGATGGAAGTTGGAAGTCTAGATTTTTTAAGCTCGGTATTTTTCATACCGCTGATTTGAGGTAATGCCGTGAAAGCTTTATCATTATTTTTTTTCTCTGAAATGTTGAAGGTCGCAGGTGTATGGGTTAGCCTTCTTTATTTAAAGATTTCCTTGAGCAGTGTGAAAAATATTGTCAGTTTGGTTATTTTCCATTGACATTTTACAAATCTCTAAGCTTAGACAAATTGTCTGCATAATTTTTATATACAATTTTGTTTTTTAAGATAAGAGAAATATGATTTACAACCATTTTAGCAACCCGTGGAGTGTCCAAGAAGTTGGATTCTCAAATAAGTCATGACATGCAGTTATCATTGTATCAATTCAGCCATGTGAATTGGTCACATTTGTTCTTGGAGCACCAAATTTCACACGTTTAAAGTTTTTAATTACAGTTAAAATTTTAGAACCATGGTTTAGGTAATGTAAGGTCTTTGAAACTTTTGTTTTTTAAAATAAATTATCAATCTTTATTATAAAACATGAAAATATTCAGGAAGCTGTAAAATTTTTGTTTACTCAAGGGTGACACCGTTTAACCCCAGAAGCGTTAGAAAGTTGTCAGGCAACAGACGTGACCAATGATTTCATGTCAAGCATAAAATACAGAATTCAAATGTCACATTCATTGCAAAAGCCTTGCGATGAATAGTACATTATAGTTTTTCTCATAGCCATTCTCATGTCATTGTATTTCACATTCATGTCATCATTTGCATTCTCAACATTTTCTTTGTTTATTGTTTTTATAATGTGTCTTGAATTGACATTTCAGTTTAATTCAAGAAATGGGATTGAGTTACACACAAAATGGGAAGTAATGGATAGTTGTTTTTAAAAAAAATCCCATTTAAGAAGTTGAATTAGTGAGGAGACAAACTTTAAGTTTGCTGTGTATTCTGAGCAGTTTTTATTGAAAAAAGTTAAACAAGTGTATTTTCAATGTAGACATTGGTCACAAGCACAGTAGGAAAAAAGACCTACTTGTAAAAGAAAAAGAAAAAAAAAGTTTGCATTTTACTCAAATGCTCAAAAGCTATGATTTTAAATATTTGTATGAAGATCAAATTTAATACAACTTGCCATGTATATAAATTTAATTTACACTAACTTTGTACGTGATCTTTAGGATTAATGACGCTCATTTTGTACAGTAGTATTGTGTGATGTACGGTCATGGGATCGAGGAATTAGTGGCTCATGTGTACCCTTTTATGTACTAGTTGCAAAAGTCTGTTCCCCTGGAATTTCGTTCGGTTCGATTCTCGTCTTTCTACTTCTCTCGTGTATAGATTTCGTAGATTACGTACGAAAATGTAACGAAATTGATTTCGATCTAATTGATCCTTGTGGATTCTTTTCTTCAAGTTCAACTATAGACCAATTAGTATTATGTTCTATTGAAGCTGCATTTTGGCAGATATTGTGTACAGTACACTGTAAAATAATTGATAGGTAGATATACAATTAAAATTATGGTTACAGTACATATGGGTGAAGATAAGTTTTACTCATATTTAATTCACTTGTTGAATATTATGCAAGTTACCAGTCATATTTAATTTTACATGCATTGGTTTTGTAGTAGGTTATAGCCAGTAAATGGATTCTGGTAGATTTTTGTTGAAATTGCAAAATCTGAATTTTTTTTTTTTACCTGTATAAAATGGGTTTATGGCCCTTACCTGCCTCTTCTTGTAATGTGTAAAGGGAAAACCTATCCTATCTTTCTTTAGTTTGGGGCTCGATGGCTTTCATTTAGAATATATATTTCATTATGAATAATCGGTTTGTAGAAATTACAGTTTAAGTTTTAGATTATGCATTAAATGCCTTGTTTGTGTGGACGAACATCATTGAATGAGGAAGGCGGTGGCTATTGAGACTAGCTTGGCCTTTGTTTGGTCTTACATTCTCACTCCTCAGTTTGTAGGCTAACCAGACTTCTGAGGTGACAATCAGGTTCTTGGAGAGCTGCACTATGGCAGCAATGTCTCGCATTCTCACCGGCAGTTAAGTCCTTTATTTTTCTCCGATTTAGTGATGTTTCTCTCGGCTTGAGTACAAAAATTTTCTGAGGGGCTTTGGTTAACAATAAGTATTTGTAAATCTTTTTGACTGATTTTTGTCTTGAGCAATTATCTATAGATTTCTATTTGTTAATTTTACAACTTTCCGTACGCCTTGCATATATTTTGTATGCAAATTCGCATTATATTTTTATTTACACGTCCCAGAATACCTTTCTACAAAGAGTACACAGTTTCAAATTAACAATGAAACATCGTTTAACCCGCAAGCACCCAACAGGGACTCAAGTCAGGGAAGACCAGGCAGTAGACGGCTCTTGTTGCTGAACTCAGACTAATTGGGAATTTGTATAAACTTAAAGCAAGATAAATTATTGTTGTCCTGTAATTACAAGAAACCCAAATTAATTTGAAGTTATTCCACACTGTCTCTCACTAAACAGGATTAAAGATATATGGTAGAAGATTTTTATATTTATGAAACATTAGTTATAATTTTAGCATTTTGTTTTTGGTATGAACTATTTTATAACCACTGTTTCTCTCGCTAGTCATTCCTTGTGTTCGTTCTCGTCTTTAATGAAAGCCAGAAGCCCCGTCTTGATTGTTTTGTATAATTTTTATAGCGTTCGTGTCCAGTCCTTTATAGATACAGTGTAGGCTCAGACTAGCATTTATATATACCAGGACATTTATTTTTAGTACAAAATATAGTTAAGCTATCACATAAAATTACTGGTACAAATTTAATTTACAGGATATTCCATTAATTATATTTTTCACAGCACGTGACGCAATTCTTTTCCAGTTTGATTCCACACATTAGACAATAAAAGTTTTATTGTAATCATTATATGATGAACTGGCAGCTCACAACCTATTTTTTTTTAACTGTTGTAGTTTCAGCCACTAACTCCTCATGACCACGTTCCTTCCAAGAACTCTCTTGTAAACATAGTCACTTGAAATGTTTTCAATGAAGCGAGATGTATTTGGCACCCTTGTGTTTTATTTTCATCACACCTTCCTCTTGTGCTCTTGTCTCACCTCGCCCGTGACTCGGGATCCTTAACTTTTAACGTTTCAAGGTTTCAAAGATTTGTTGTGAGGACTTCAGTAAGTGAAGTTTGTTTTTCTCGGATCTGTCCGTCTTACAACCTGATGTTCCTACTTCGTGCCATCTTGACGACAGGTAAGACTACAGGGCTTATCATTATCATAGAGGTTACTTAAAACCACATACTCTATAAAAGGATGCCAAGTTTCTTTAATGTCTCGAAACATATACTATCTCTTAATTTCACAGGTCGTCACTCAGTACGTTCCTGTAAGTAAATTAAAAACACCAGAAAAACACCTTCTTTAGTACTAGAACCAAATCTGTATCAGCCAACGTATGATTCTTGATAAATTGTACATTGTACTTGCAAATATATATTTACAATGATACAAAGCAACAGGCTCTAAAAAAATACAAGATAGAATCTATTAATATATGTTTTCGTGAGAGCATCAGGACTGGCGTCCAGTAATGTGGAAAATGTAAGAAACACAATTGTAACACTCAAAATCAAATTCCTTAATTAATTGCATTGATTATCACTGCCAATAGCAGTGCAGTGTATTCCTTAGACAAGGAATCAGTCTAATAAACTATTGAAGTTCTTAAAAGTAAAAAAAAATTAACAAATTCTACTAAATCTCTATGTAAACAAATAGCACTTATTATGATACTTAAGTTACTTATGATTTTCATATTACACTGTTGTACTTAACTGAAATTGCCAAGAACGAGTTGTGCCAAAACATACAAAAGCTTTATTGATAACTTTCACAAAGTCAACAAAGCCGACCTTCGTACAAAAATAAGTCTGCAAATACTCGGCAGAGTGCCGAGGGCACCTTGGACAATGATGGAAGCAGCTGGTAGGACTGAACGGAAGAGACTTTGTCACCTTTCTCGACAGAAGAGTTAACCACCTCGGAGATTTATTTAAATATCACAAACAGACATCCAAAATGTAATGGATTGTTTTATCATTATAAAAGCTATGGCAAGTTTTGGAACTGCTTAATTGCCGAGGGTTCGAAACCTTCATGAATGTATAAAGTTAAAGTCAAGAGTATACATGTTGATATGAAGGTTATATAAAACAAATTTTAATTATACTACAAATAAAGACTGCTGTACATTACTGGCAAATAATCAAATGTGTAACCCCCCAAGGCAGAGGATCTACTTATTGCATATGTCAATTGTATTAGCATATTAAATACAACTGATTAAAAATATTCACTATGGAAAAACATTAGAGGGAAAATATTATTAAAAGGTTCCCCAAAAATTGGATATTCCTACAATAAAGTTGATGTCAACTTTATTTATATTTACATTTAAAACTTTTTTTTATTCCTAAATTATACTTATTCTTTATGTAAACCATAATCTGCTATGATGAACTCCCTTTAAAATTTCATAAAGGGCGTAGAAAAAGGCATTCAAACGCCAGTCGAAGGAGAGAGAAAGAGAGAGAGCAACTATGCAGATGTAATACTACATACCTGATGGCAATGGGATGGATAAGTTACCCTCATCTTCAGAACCAGTGAAACTTTCATATGGTTTCATTAAAAACTAGAAGTCTTGAACAAAATGTAAAATTTTAACAATACCCTGTGATATATAATCAGTCGGCTAAAAAAATCTTGGCTATGGTATGAGAGCTTACCAAATTTGACAACCTATGACCTGACAGTAACTTGGTTTCTTTTATGTAATTGGCAACATAATCAAACTCATAATTCATAATTCGCATCCATATTGCTCACATCACATGGACAGTAACGGTCCTTGAGGTTAGTAAAGGTCCTTATCTGTTCAAATAGGAACAAACTGTGATGTTGCCTATACTCGGATGACTTATCAATTAATAATGAAGTAAAAATTGAATTTTTCAACTACAGTAAACATTCTAAAAGTTCCCATATGCAATAAGTTCTGCTAACGAAATCAGTAAAGGCCAAGTAACCATTCAGACTTCACATGAGCAAGCTAAGTAAAATGAACACTGGTATTTTTAAACTTTAAATGGCAGTATCTTTGTTATCAGGACTGTGTTACCATCTGCTGGTTGACGAGCAGTAAGTACAACTGTTGTCATGGCAGTAATTTGATGACTAATAACTAACAATTAAATGTATTAAAACCAACATTAAGCCTCCAAGAACGAGGTACACTGTCGTAATATTACGACGTACCTCTTTCAAACCTGCCTGCATTAGGTTACCACGGCAACACCCTCTTTTCATAAACAATTAGCACTGTATTTAGATCATGATAAAAATATATAAACCTTTCAAGTCCTACCAACAGTAGACCTAGAGAGTTATTTACAATCTTCTTACGCAGCGTTTATTTTACAGCGCATGCGACGAGTTACAGGTTTGGTGCGATGTAGTTCAAGAACTTCATGGCCACTTCGTAACCCAGGAAACAGGCAGCATTGGCGGGGAAAGCTCGGATCATGACGGGGGCGGCTCCCTTGAAGAGTGCAGAGGGACCCTCGTTCTTCATGATGTCCATGAACACGCTGCGGATGCCGTGAGGGTATTTCCCTTCAGGAGCTAAAGGGCAGTTGAGAGTTTTATTAAAAAGGATACATTTTTCAACACAAAAAGTAGAACATTTAATACCTAACCATTATTCTCTCAGACTGACCAACAGGAAAGTAAGGATTACTATCTAGTTTGAAATACAGCAGCGTCTAGAAGTTCTTGAAGAAAGAAAATGAAAAGGAAAAGCAGAGATAATCTTGCATCCTATGATGTGAAAACAACACAAAAAATTATAGGGAAAACACTGGATATAGGCTAATAGCCCTTTAATTTTTTGCCACAGAAAGAAGACACTAAGACCTAACTAAAAGTCTGTAGCAGTAATCTAACTAAGTCTGTAGCAGTAAAGGGCACTTAAAAGCCATGAACGGATCTCTTGCACGTGGGTCTGCATATTTAAAACTTACAACAACCTTTGATACCTATCTTTTTCTCTACATACAACCTTGACTTTTGTTCTTTTAGTTACTATATGTATAGAAGACAAAGCATTTCCACAGTAAAAGCTGTCAATCACAGTCACCAATGGCTCTCAGGCTCCAGCCGCAATACTTTCTGCTTTTTTTTTTTTTCTATAACCTGTCCCTTCTGTTTCTTCCTCCTTGGCTATCCAACTTCTCCGACTTTACCAAATGCCTCGAATTAATCCGACGAACAATTAAATCAAGAAATGAAAGGCAACCTTATGACAAAGCTAAAAACAAAATCAAAACTGGAAGTAAAGATTTGAGTTATCAGGTTTTTTATGACCGGCTTTCATATTGCAAGTGACGAAAGGTCTCGGCTAAGGAGCCAACTCGATATGCTCAATAATAACTAGCAAAATTGAAATTCTGGAGGAACTAGGTCTCATTACCTACTGAAAAGGTAATCTTTACTCTAATATATAATCTGCATAATGAAGTCTTATTTGTGTACCTGTTGGGAAACCATTCAATTTCCACAAAACTCACAAAATATATAAAACTAAAGATGACTAGAGACACTAGAAGATGCCACTTAAACAAGATTGTCACAACTTACTTGGTGTATTCAATAACAGACAGTACCTAAAGAAGGAGAGAGGGGAGGGAGGGTGGTTTGGGCCAAAGATAAAATCTTAAAGGAGCAAAGAGAGCCTACACTTACTGACAAGACTGGACACAGTCTTAATGTACAGACACTGTGGAACTTGGAAGGTGTTGTCAGAAAAAAATAAATTACAGTTGAATATTAACTTTAAGAGTCACAATTAAATAATTAAACTTTGGTTGAACCTCAAAGTTACAACGAAGATGTTCAAATCTCTCCCATGCAAAAGTTCAATAGAAATTCTGCCCTTAAATTCTATTTCAGAATGCTGATTTATTTTACTTTTTATCCATCCCATCTGATCTCCAACCAAACTGTCGAACCTCTTGAACTTATCTCAATCTCACACCCTACAAGTTTACAAATGAGAATCCCTGAATTATTCCGTCCTTTCTCTCCCTCTTACCCGATATTTTTTGCAGACTTTTAAAGAATGCAAGACACTCGTCATTGTAGGCTTCTCTTCCCTATCCATGATGAGACACTTAAAAGAATACCTTACAATCGAGAAATACACTTCCCTCTCATCTGTCCTCATGTTTCTATGCCTTGCTTGATAAAAAAGCAACACATTCTGCCTTGAGTTATCTGTCCTGAAGGTCTACCAAGCACTGGCTTCACTGTAGATCACACATCCTGGTCAAAATCATAATTTGACTGACCTCTGTATGAAGTACTACAGTACTTTTACTCTATTTCAAAAGCTATTTCCTTCTCCCAGTCACTACAGAACTGCATCGAGTCCACTCCTACCTCGGAAGAATACCAATCTCTTACTTCCAGCTTGCAACTGTGTTTGGGTGTCATAAGGTTGACTCTCTACTCCAGAGACAAAACATCAAAACATTCCCTTGAAGGCATGATAAGACTGCTATACTACCATACTCTATGTTCCCTTGGCCAATTAAAATTGGGACACAAAATATTATACCAATTCCTTGGTATAATATTCTGTCACAGCTCGCAGGCACCTGTCATTCCATTACCCAGCAGAAAAGGTTCATTATTACATGTTTTAATCTCATAAGTCTCTTTATTCCCACACTGCCACGAAAGATAGATCATTTTCACTGTCGCGATTTTATATACGAAAAAAATGTGTGGTTTTTTTTCTGTAAGGCATTGAAACAAACACTCTTAAATGGGTAAAACTATTAAGAGACCCCAGTTTACGTAATGGCTGGTATATATCTTTCAAATATAGTACTACATAATATTGATCAGAATAACAGATAACCTATTCCACAACAGAACAGAAAAATAAATGTACAAACTTCTATACGCATTATCAAAGTCTACCTAAACAGCAATTATACACACAAACGATCATACAAAAATACCTTTTATATAAGAATACATATCTCTATATATGATATATCTAGCTCTTACTGAATTTTCCAATCAAAAGCACAAGAAACAAAAATTCTACTCCTGTCCAGCCTTGTCATTCATAGACTCCTCCCTAAACAAATCTAATCTATGGCCCTGTGGGATGATCAGAGCACCCAAGCCAATGGCGCTACATGATCCACGATGAAAAACGAAAGCAAAAAATTAGATGACATCCTAAACACAAACATCACGGTGAATAATAATATCAATGGAACTCTTAACAGCAGAATGACATACGATACTAAAATTGTTTATTGAAATACTATATTACTGCCATGATATGAATTGGGTATAATAGGATGTGAATGTAAAGTCAAATAACTAGAGTTAGGTGTATGGTGGAGGCTAATATCGACATTACAGATTTAATAATCAACATCCAGAGTAAGACATGATTCAAGTCATACAAAGACGATTGGACCTGTCTAACAAGTGGGTTTAACAATGTTCTAGTTGCAAATGATGGCATAAAATGAAAGTGTAAAAACACTTCGAATCCAAGGCCACTACCTTGCTATAGCAATCTTATAAGTGCATTTCATTTTGTGAAACTCTAAACTAGCATCTATACTTCTATATTACAAGTATGAACTTCTAAAAAAAAACAGACATGTAACATACCTGTCTGCAATCTACTCTTCAGAACATCAGGTCCAATAGCCACAAGCCAGTTAAACATGCCGGCCAATCCACCGGCGACAATGACACGCATCGGACTTAAATCGCCCGACTTCCCCTCGGGGGCAAGTGTTCTCTTCAACCACTCGTAAGTCATGAAGTACATGCCCGATGCTGGGACATCTGAGAGACGGAGTAAAAATGAGCTTTTTTTATATCCGATGAATATTTTTTTGCAGTGTAACGTCCCTCTGCTAGGAAATATATGCTGATGACACCTTAAACCATAGAGAGCTGAAGATTGTATAATGTATAAGCAATGATTCTTGCCGTGACTTGAATTTACTTCAAGATTTTGGCAAGGGTTAATACAACTGGGCTTCTTTGGTCTGATAATTTATTTTGTATTTGGTACAACTGACTTCCATAATGGAAAGAATAAAATATATCAAATTTAGACTAAAAGCCAAGCACTGGGACTTATGAGGTCATTCAGCACTGAGAAGGAATACTGAAAAGTAAGAGGTTTGATCAGTGCTGGAATACTGAAAAGTAAGAGGTTTGAAAGGTGTAACAGGAGGAATACCTCACAGCAGAGCTATGAAACAACTGTAATAAGAGGGTGGAAAGTAAGACGGAAGAAAGAATATGAATGGAGGTATTGTACAGTAAATGGAATGAAAGGTGTTTCAGCCAGGGGCTGGAAGGACGCTGCAAAGAACCTTAAGAAATGCCTACAGTGCGCTGCGTGAGATGCGCTGATGGCAGTAAAAAAAAAAGAAGTCAATATGCCATACCTCTGAGAAGAGTAGCACAGGTTCCTTTGTATATGCTACGAATACCCCCTTCTCTGTACAAGACTTTTACAACGTCAAGGGGTCCGTTGTAGAGCTTCGGGCCTGTGCCTGCAGCTTGAACCTTGAAAAAAAACAAAGTTCAATCTAATTCTCTCAGAGAAAAATGTTGAATCTCAAATCTGACTTCCAGAGAAATTATCTGATTATTCTGAATTATCTGTCTACTAAAACCAGCTTCCAATACAATGCTAAGAAAGTACAAATTTTCTGAGGTAAATAAAACTGCATAAATATAAAGGTTTCATAACATAAATTTACAACCCACCAAGTACGAAGCTGATTCTTTGTCCTTTAGTCAACCTCTCTGGGAAATATTTCCTTCCAGTTATGGCAAATACTAAACTGTTTTTCATTCACTCTATATCTGGTAAATTGCAAATAGCATAGTATTTCTATGGATCTCCTGTTGGTACTCTGAGAAAGATTTCTTTTTATATTCCATTATCATCCCAATGAACCATAACTAGTATATTTGTCAGGGAGGCAAGAAAACATTTTATCTTCAATGATGGGCAAGGATAGAAGCATGAAGGCTATACTTGGACAGAGAGCAATACACTTGAAAAATGAAATCACATTGAAAAAAACCTTTAGTACTGCCTTAAAACACCTAACAACAAATATACTGTAGATAATAAACCATTATATTGTGTTGCTACATACGTACTTGCAAAAGGCACTTGACCCTCTCCCCCGGAGTCATGATAGCTGTGGTGAAGACGCCCGACAGCATGCCGGCATTGAAGAGCTGGACGGCAGTGAGGGCCTCGTCAGGGTCTTTCTGCTGCAGCTTTTTGCCGATGCCGAAGCCGAGGAAACAAACGGCGAACATGGGAGTCACGCCAATGAGTGGAGCAGCCATTCCTGTTGACAACAGTTTACGTTCTACATTTATAAATTCGTAATTTCGTAGATTTAGTTCTGGTTGAATGTGAATTTTATTTAAACTATAAATGACTTGAAGCCCAACATGTCATGATTTGTACATTCATCAGGGAGGCACGAGAGCATTTCACCTTCCTGTTCAAATGAGAATTTTAAAAATATAAAGGCAATTACAACCGTGGAAGTACCTGTAATATTACCACAGTTATCTTAATGTCACTCAGAAAAAAAAAAACGGCAGTTCACACATACTGTAGAGAACTTGCATGCAAAATTTAACAATCCTCAAAATGGCAATTCACACATAATGTAGTGTGTTCGCGTGTAAAAAAGAACCTGCGCGCCAAATCTACCCCAAAACAACAATATTCTCACCTTTGTAGAGCCCCAAGAAACCTTCGTTGCGGACGGTCTTCAACGCGCAGTCCCATGTTCCGAGGTACAAAGGCTTCTGACCCGGCTCTGGCTTGGGCTGGGTTTGCAGTCGCACCTGAAAGGGAAAGTCCAATAAATGACTTGGAATATCCAAAAGTTGAAATAAGACTTTGTTTCAAAAGTCTTGAGAAGAATTATTCAAAAAGCGATGGCTCTGAGCATTAAAAATATTTGCAATTACCTAGTTAGTCTTCTGTAAAAGGAAACGATCGAGATGGCGCTGTCTGTCCGTCAGCGCTTTTCCGGCCGCCCTCAGATCTCAAAAGTACCGAGGATAGAGGACTGCAAATTGGTATGCTGATCATCCACCTTCCATTCATCAAACATACCACATTGTAGCCCTCTAGCCTGAGTAGTTTTGATCTTATTCAAGGTTAAAGTTAGCCAAAATCGTGCATCTAGCACGACATAGGACAGGCCACCATTGGGCCGTGGTTAAAGTTTCATAATGCTCATACAGCATTATACAGAGACCACTGAAATTCGATTAGCATTTTTTACTTAGTTTTATTTTAATTTCCAATTACATAATGTTACCCAAAGGAGCTTGAATAAAATTTTTCCTACCTCTCAGGAGGTAATAAAAAAACCTCTTAAGAGGACAAACAAACAGACAAAACTGCAAAAAATGGATGGCAAACCTCTGCCAAGTCTACTGACTGTGTCCCAATTAGAATAAAACTTTTTTTTTTGTCTTGGCAATTCTCTCTCTCTTTCTCTCTCTATCCAGTTCAAGAGCCAAAATGACTTTGACCCCGTCTGACCTCATTTGACCCCCAGGAGGTCACTGGCACTGCTGATACAGTGCCACATCAAGATAATCAGAAATGGAGGAGGAAAAGAGAGAGAGAGAGAGAGAGAGAGAGAGAGAGAGAGAGAGAGAGAGAGAGAGAGAGAGAGAGAGATTTATCCTCCATCAACACCAGAGCAAAACAGAACGTAAAAGACGAGTCTTCAAAAAGGTTATAATTCTTGCACTCGTATACCCACTGTTGCTGACCGCAACTGCTTTCACTTTCCTCCGCTGCTGATTGCTGTGTTACCCTTTGTTGCTGCGCCACAAGATTTATTGAGGCTGACTTCTGACTGTGTGTGCATTGAGAGAGAGAGAGAGAGAGAGAGAGCTTAGTTTCCCCAAAGTAAACCACTCCTTATAGAGAGAGAGAGAGAGAGTCAACTTAGTTTCCCCAAAGTAAACCACTCCCTTATAGAGAGAGAGAGAGAGAGAGAGAATGATCCCTCCCTCAACCTAAAAGTAAAGAGGGGGAGGGGGAGGGGGGGTGGCGCCGAGATAGGTAGAGTTAAAAATCTCCCCAAAATGATTCCTTGTGCACGGTAACTCTCTCTCTCTCTCTCTCTCTCTCTCTCTCTCTCTCTCTCTCTCCTGGACATCCCACTTATAAGGATCTGATCCCTATAATAATAATATAATCCCCAAAACTAAGAAATTAAATATAAAAAAATACTTTTTACTTCCCAAATAAAAGTATTATATTAACTAGTTGGCAACTTTCACTCAAATCAGCTGATCACATGAGATATCAATTTCGACTTTCATGGCGGCGCAAAAAAAAAAAAAAAAAAAAAAAAAAAAAAATTAATAATTCAGACTTCAAAATCTAATACAGTACAAAATATATATTTAAAAACCTGAATTGGTAATTACAATTTTATAACAAATAATAAGTTAAATTAATTTGTAATAATTGTATATTTGCCCATTAGAGAAATGTCAACTAAATCCATAAATGATTTGATAATAGTAAATATGTGTATGAATGTTTGTATATACCGTGTACATACACAATTACGGGAAAACACGTGTATACAGTATATATATGTATAAAGTACACATATACCTGCACACATTCACAGGTACAATGACCTTCAAATTTCTTAATCTTTTTATCAGATAAACGAGAGAGAGAGAGAGAGAGAGAGAGAGCTGCTTTGAAGAATGTGAATTACTTAAAAATAGGCCGATATTGAACATAACTAAAACATTATTATAGATTTCACTAAAAAAAAATGTTTATAAAAGGCCTAAAACACGAACAGGGTCAATTTTAAAATAAGCCTGAGATTAATAAATAATAATAATAATAATAATAATAATAATAATAATAATAATAATAATAATAATCTAGAAGTTTATCAGTCCAGACTTTGACATCTTACGAATGCCAAGGCCTCGTTCGAAACCTTGCAATCTTTTACCTTAATCGTATCTAAAGGCTGGCCCACGATGACTGTACACGACCCGCCCACACCGCCTGCGAGGAAGTCCTTCACCGGAGAGGTCTTTTCCGGCATGATTTAAACGTAGGTAAAAGATTCAAACAATAAATAATAATAAAACAATGAACGAATAACTAAGCGAAGCCAAAAACCCGCGGAAACGAACGCCGACAATATGTAGGCTCGGTGATGTTAACGAACGATATCCAATCGCTCTGAGGGGCGACTTGAGACTACATACCAGTTCAACTCTCGGCTCTGAACCTCTGATGCTACTTGGGGGTTGGGGGGTCTTAATGGGGGAAGGGGAGTGCTACTTATGCTACTCTACCTTTCGGAAAGTAGCAGGTCATATTCTTATTAAGTCAAGGTTAACTTTTTAATTTTTTTTAAAACTCCGTCTTTTGTACGAGAGGTTTTTCTAACACATGCTACTTTTTATGAGCCTACCAGAGAGAGAGAGAGAGAGAGAGAGAGAGAGAGAGAGAGAGAGAGAGAGAGAGAGAGAGATAGAGAGAGAGAAGGAAAGAGGAGAGAGAGAGAGAGAGAGAGAGAGAGTGTAAATTACAAGAGAGGTGAAATAGTATGTGCCCCAAAAGGTATAAATTATCTTTTTTTATTGTAGTTTATTCCTTTCACTGTACCGGTTTTTGAGAGAGAGAGAGAGAGAGAGAGAGAATAATACATCCCAAAACAATGACACACTCTCTCTCTCTCTCTCTCTCTCTCTTATAAAATAAATAAACATATCAATCAATCAATAAACAAATAAATAAGCTTCCTACATAGGCAGAGAAGGGTTCCCCCTTCACCACACTTCCTACTATCTCAGTAGAATAATCAGCAGGGCCACTTCTCCCTCAGTGCCTCAAGCAGGACAGGATTGCTGAGCAGGAGTAGGAGAAGGGTGGAGGGGAGACACTAGACCCATAGCCCCAAGCAGGAGCAGGTTGGTTCTAATGGCAGGTATATTTCTTCCACAGTATCCAACTGGACACGTGACCAGCACGAGATGGGTGTACTACTCACTCTACGAGGTGTAGATTTGTCTACACCTTGTAAACTTGGGTGTATGTAGTGTGTACATGGTAAGTAGGTCCTTGGTGTTTTAAGTTGTGTATATATAATAGTTCTCAGTCTATTTCTGTAAATCATTTTATGCCTTTTTCATTAACGAAAATTTAAGAGGAATTACAAAACTCTTCATTTGTATGGTTATGGGAATAAGTATATGAAGCTATTTTGGGATTCCTAATTCAACGAGATGGGATAACTTATCAAAACATTCCTCAGAGGTTGCCCTCCCCTTACAGTTACATACACACTACACAATAATGCTTACGTACTGGTTAAGTTTGCAACAACATCTTGCATGAATGTCCTATTGTTAAAAAAAAAAAAAAAAAAAAAATTGGCTAGAGTTCAAATTCTTGACATTTTGCAATTTTAAAATTCACGTTGACAAATTTCAGTAATATATTTGTAACTAAGAATACAGAATCTATACTCTGTTTTTTTCCATCTGTCCATCCGCCTGTAGTGTTTTCGCATGGTAACACTGCGTCCCGGGCTTTAGATAGTTACATTTAGCTTACATTCAACATTAATTTCGAATATTAATGGTATAATTCGCATACTGTAAATTACTAAAACACTTTAAAGTTGCAAATGTACACCCAGATATCCTTCTTTTCTTTACCTAAAACTTATACATAGCGTAACTATGTAAAGCCCTGGACGCAGTGTTACCATACGTAAACAACACAGGTGGTTGGACAGATGGAAAAAAACAGAGTATAGTTTTTATGCAACTTGGTTTACTTGAGGTCCATACTGAAATTATAAAAAATGCAAAAGGAAATGTTACAGACAATTCATAAATGATACAATCAGCAACACTCAATTATATGATACAACAACTAAAACAAAAATACATTTAATTTCACATTTACAAAAATGCTACTACGACTACGACAGGTAAAGAGGCCTAACCCTATACTTGCAGGCTATCCCTATACTTACAGCTTAACCATATAGTACTTGCAACATAAACCCATACTTGTAGCCTAAACCTATACTAACATGTGAACCTAAAGTAGCCTATCAAAACAATAATCCTTAATTTGACATATAATCAACGTTCGTTATATTTTTCTGCTCATTTACAAGATTACAAGATAAATATGTTGATTCAAGACTAGCAGTAGCAAGCAGCAATACCTTTTAAGAGAGAGAAATGTAACTTTAGCAACGAAATAATCTTTTAAGACTTGTTTCAAATGTTAAGGCAGTCCCCGGGTTGCATCATTCCAAGGTTACATTGCTCTTCAAATATATTTTAAAAAAAATTATTTCCCGGATAACAGCCATGTCCAGGCCTTATGCAGCCAGTCTGACGGAAGACTGGAACTTTAACATGGCTCCAAAAAGGGCCGAATGGTAACAATTTTGAGGTTTTTACGATGAAGAGCTCAATCAAAAGGTACAGGTGTTCTTTCGATTTTCGTTGATGTCTCGGGTTACACAGTTCTTCAGCTTACACTGTTGTGTAAGAACGGATGTAACCCGGGGACTGCCTGTACCCGAATCCCTAAGATTCCGGTAACGAAATTCAATAATTAATCCCATTAAAAGTCTGCCTAGACATTAGGTCTCCTGTAAACACATAATAATGTGTTTGATATATTATATCATATGTGATATCCGATGCAAAAACGTAATATTATAATTAACTCTGGTCAATATAAATACATGCTAACATGAGGTTAACCCCCTTAAACGCCGGAGCAGTAAATAAAAAAATGACTCCCGTATGCCGGAGGGGTTTGGAAGTGAGCGCGTAAGCGGAAAAAATATTTTTTTCAAAAAATCACAGCGCGCTTAGTTTTCAAGATTAAGAGTTCATTTTTGGCTCCTTTTTTTGTCATTGCTTGAAGTTTAGTATGCAACCATCAGAAATGAAAAAAAGTTATCATTATCATATATAAATAATGCGATATAGATAGCGCAAAAACGAAATTTCATATATAATTGTATTCAAATCGCGCTGTGCGCAAAACGGTTGAAGGTAACAAGTTACTTTTTTTTCGTTGTAATGTGCACTAAATTGCGATCATTTTGATATATAACACATTGTAAAACGATAAAAGCAACACAGAGAAAATATTATCACAAAATAATGCATGACTTCGTAACGCGCTTACGTAAACACATACTTTTTTTCAAAAATTCACCATAAATCTAAACTATTGTCCTAGAGACTTCCAATATGTTTCAGAATGAAGACAAATGATTGAATATTACTATACTGTAAGAATATTAGCTTACAAATGCAGTTTTCGACCATATCTGACGAGCTAAAAATGACCGAATGTCGAATTTTTTATATATATATTTTTTTATATGCAATTATTTCGGAAATAAGAAAAGCTACAACTTTCAAATATTTTTCGTTTTATTCTACATGAAATTGCGCACATTTTCATATATAAAACTCTATGAAATTGCCTAATAAATGAAACAAGGAGGCAAATATTCCGAGAATGGGACTTACGCATTTCGGAGATTTGTGGCGGAGAATCCGCGCGCGGAGGGAAGGAAAGTTTTTTTAAAAAATTCACCATAAATTTAAATTTGTGCTAGAGACTTCGAATTTGTTTCACGATGAAGATAAATGACTGAATATTACTAGACTGTAAGAGTTTTATCTTACAATTGCGTTTTTTCGACCATTTCGGTAGAGTCAAATTTGACCGAACGTGGTTTTTTTTCTATTTATCGTGATTATATGCAAATATTTCGAAATGAGAATAGCTACAACCTTCAACTATTTAATGTTGTATTATACATGAAATTGCGCACATTTTCATATATAAAACGTTATGTAACGGCTAATTTAAAATGGTGCAACATTACCACAATCGCACGTATGATTTTTTCGGAAGAGTTACCGCGCGGACGTAAAGAAAATGTTATTTTTTTCATAAATTCACCATAAATCGAAATATTGTGCTAGAGACTTCCAATTTGTTGCAAAATGAAGGTAAATGCTTGAATATTACTAGAATATAGGCGTTTTAGCTTACAATTGCGTTTTTCGACCATTTCGGTAGAGTCAAAATTGACCGAAGGTTGAAAATTTGTCACTTATCATTTTTTATATGAAAATATTTCAAAATTGATAAAAGCTACAACCATGGGTTGTTTTTAGTTGTATTGTGCATAAGAAATTGCGCACATTTTCATATATAAAACTTTATGTAACGGCTAATTTAAAATGGTGCAAACATTACCACAATCGCATGTATGATTATTTTCGGAAGAGTTACCGCGCGGACGTAAGGAAAAAGTTTTTTCATAAATTCACCATAAATCGAAATATTGTGCTAGACACTTCCAATTAGTTGCAAAATTAAGATAAATGATTGAATATTACTAAAATATAAGAGTTTTAGCTTACAATTGCGTTTTTCGACCATTTCAATAGAGTCAAAGTTGACCGAAGGTTGAAATTTTGGCACTTATCGTTATTTATATGAAAATATCTTAAACTGATAAAAGCTACAATCATGAGTATTTTTTTGTTGTATTCTACATACAAATGCGCACATTTCATATATAATACTCTATGTAACTGCTAATTTAAAATGGTACAAAAATTATGTCAAAGTGACGAAATAATTTCAGAGATGTGTCCACAGATACTTTTTAGTGCGGCAAGAAAGAAATTCGCGCTTGCGCGCCTGCGTAACGATTGTAAACAAAACAACAACCTTGATCCGTGAACTCCCAGCATCCCCCAAGGCGCGTGATTCAAGAGTTTTCGGCTGGTAGGCCTAAAAGTATTTTTCCGCGAATTTTAAAAAAAACTTTTGTTAATGTCGACGAAAAATAGGGTTTTAGGCGGCCATCCGGAGAGGGACAAAAAATGTCGACGTAAAAATACGTCCAGTTCCGGGCGTTTAATGGGTTAAACGCTGGCAGAGGAACTCAATAAACTCATGGTATCTATAATAAGCAAATATACTGTCTGGTATGATGTAAAACTTGACATAACCATAATAAAATACATTGAAAAATCAGATAATTATAGAATATACACAAAAATATACATACATATCAGTCTAACCTGTAAATGCTCACCCCGTCGTCCACAGCCGTTGCCTTAATCTTACATTTAAATCAGAATTTTTGAAATAGTCCAGAGTCTTTTGGCAAAAAGAGTCCCTAGAATTAATGACTCAGGTCGCAATGTAATAACCCCACCCAGGTCCCCTGGGCTAAGCTGTAGAGTAAGTTTGGCCTCACACTTCATTATTTAGGGCTGTTATTTACCAATGTTGAAACGGAACAACATTACCCTGGGCTAGTGGCACCCTTGAGTCGTTAATACCCTTACCAGTGATAAGTCTACAGATCTGAACTAGGCCGATTACCAGGCTATGCTATTCGTTAGCCATAGGCTACCATGACCGAATTAAGGCGACCTAGCACTATTTGTCGACAGCCTGGCTTAGCCGACGTCAGAATTTGGCTGATGCAGGCAAAACCAGGCATAAATTCTCTGCATATCCCAGGTAGGCCTGTATTTTAGAATTAAACATAGGCCCATTCCGCTTAATATTAAGATAGCGCGCTTGAATTATGCTTCGTTGTGTGCACCAACGTAAACCTAAGTTTAATTTTACTTACTTCAGCTCGAGGGAAAATAATCATAGCCTAACGTACAGGCTTAGTCTAGCCCTATATCTCCCAAAAACGTAAGGATAGGCCTACAACTAGACAAAAAGCAATTATGATTAATTAATTTATAGCCTAGAAATGTTAATTAATCATTTAATTAAGAGTTACAACCTTAAATAAGGTTCATCTAGCTTAGGGATGCCTACTATCGTACCCAATAACAGGTAGGCCTCTGCTACGGGCTCTAGAGCTACCCTGCATAAGCCTAAGGGAAAACTAGTGGTCAAATTAATAAAACTTGTTAAAAATAAATGATTTAGAAGAAATATTAATAAAAATGTGACGTTTAAATCAAGTTTTGGTAGATCTAAACCTGTATACCACGGCGAACTAGACTGTGGCAGTTGACGTTTTTTTTATAGAATTTTACCTCCTGAACAAGAATTTGAAGTTATATTTTTTTGGCCGGCTCTAATTAACCTGTAATTTACCTTTGAACTCTATCCTACAGTAAGGGAGGCCAATGGGAAAGCGGGGTTATGGGTGGGGTAAAACACTTGGAAGGTTTTGCTGTGTTATTTCCTCTTATTTATGACATTTGAAACGCCAGATACAAGCTGAAATAAAGCGATAAACCCATAATGGAGCCGTTGCATAGCCAAAATCCACCTATTACTAGTATTGCTATTACGACGCCGAATCCTACTTGTTACACTTACTATAAGCTTGCTTTCCTTTAAGGGGGGCTACTAGGTTAGGTTAGGTTAGGTTGGTTAGGTTAGTACCATAACCTTGATGTTACACTTCCTGGTGGTTACGTATCCCACAGCCCCAACCACTTCATAAATTTGTCGGTGTTGTGTAGAAACTCGATCACAATACCTACTAATATACACATGAGTATAGCTATCGAACTTGTCTGCTGTTACACTTTTAGGGAACAATACTTCGTGTGCTCTATCCATGATGGCGGTGAACCACGGAAAGAACGAATTTTATGAGAGAAGGTATGGGTGTATGAATCATATCCATGAGACGCATTTATATTGGTTGGTAGTAAATTAATCCATGTCCCTTGGGAATGACCTGGGTCAACCTGATACAGGATTGGTTTGATTTAAAATTCCTGCGATGGGGTCGGTGCGACGTATAGCGCCTCACTGCCGCCATCTCAAGAACTATGGGAGCTCCGACCTCCGTGTCACCGTTCACATCAACTGGGTACTTAGAAAAATGATATTGTTATGATACAATAAAGTTTCATACATACTTACCTGGCAGATATATACATAGCTAAGACTTCGTCGTCCCCGACAGAAATTCAAATTTAGCGCCACTCGCTACAGGAAGGTCAGGTGATCTACCGGCCTGCCCTGGGTGGCAGGACTAGGAACCATTCCCGTTTTCTATCATATTTTCTCTCTTCCACCTGTCTCCTGCGGGGAGGCTGGGTGGGCCATTAATCGTATATATCTGCCAGGTAAGTATGTATGAAACTTTATTGTATCATAACAATATCATTTTCATACAATCAACTTACCTGTCAGATATATACATAGTTGACTGGCACCCTTTGGTGGAGGGTAAGAGACAGCTATTTATGGAATAGACAGGTAAACAACATATGTTGTAGGTATATAAAAAAACCTTGGTTCCTACCTGATAGGTGGTAGACTTGGTGGGTGTTTGCCCAGTAGTCTGCATCACCTCAAGAAACTTTAGCGAGATATGTGATCTATGGCAAAGAGTTCTTGTGGGTCTGCCGAAGGGGTCTTATCCACTTACTCGGCAGAGCCTGAAAGGACTTTGTCAATGGGTGCTGATCCACTTATATGACAACACACCTTATGAAAGAGCACACAACCAATCCCGACCACCTGATCCTAACCACCATGTTAGTATTAAAAATTGCTCCGAGTTATCCCCAAACTCTTCACAACAACCATAACTCTGATCCAAATTGCACACGCACACATATTAATTTTCTAAAAAAAAATTTATGATACTCATCTAATAAAAGATATCACAAGTTCCTTACTGAACGAAAGTGACTGGCCGCCCGTGCGGTACCTGCACCTGCTCAGCAGAAAGTCTAGAACATATCTATTAGACTTATGCATCATTTAAAGGATTGGTGTTAGCTCCTGTACCCAGGATTGTGCCCGCAGACACGAAAGGACCTAAAGAAAAACATTTTTCGTAGGTCACACGAACGTCCTTTAAATAGTGAGAAGCAAACACTGAATTACACCTCCAATATGTCACTTCCAAGATATTCTTTAGTGACATATTTCTCTGAAAAGAGAGAGATGTAGCTACTGCTCTCACCTCATGAGCTCTCACTCTCAGGAGTTTCAAAGAGTCATCCGTGCAAGCCTTATGAGCGTCGGTAATGACGTTCCTGACAAAAAAGGCTACATAGGTCTTGATGGATCCTTCACCGAGCACCAGAGACCTTGTCTAGAACCTCCCAACTGTTTCTTTCTCTGCATGTAAAACTTTAGAGCCCTTACTGGGCAAAGAGACCTCTCAGTTTCCCTGCCGACGAGACCCGATAAGCCTTTAACTTCGAAGTTTCTCGGCCAGGGATTCGAAGGATTTTCATTCTTCGCCAAAAATAAATCTTTGAATGAACAGATGGCTGAATCTAGTTTGAATCCCACTTTATCACTAAGGGCGTGCAGTTCACTAACTCTCTTAGCCGTCGCCAGTGACAAAAGAAACAAACATTTTCACTCGTTAGGTCACGAAACGAGGCCAAATGCAGAGGTTCAAATCTTCCCAGAGGACAAGAAACTTTAGGACGCCACGTCCCGAGATTCCAGTTAGGGGGAGATGTAATCTTAGACTTAATGGTCTCAAAAGATCTAATCAGATCGTGTAGATCTCTATTATTTGCTAGATCTAGGCCTGTATTTCTAAAGACGGCCGAAAGCATACTCCTATAACCCTTTATAGTGGCTACGGAGAGACGAGATTCCTCTCTCAAATATAACAGAAAATCAGCGATTTCTGTTACAGAGGTACTGGAGGAGGACAACTTCTTCGGCTTGCACCACCTTCTAAATACTTCCCACTTAGACTGGTAAACTCGGATAGTGGAAGTTCTCTGGGCTCTAGCGATCGAGCTTGCCGCCTTGCGAGAAAAGCCTCTCGCTCTGACAAGTCTTTCGATAGTCGAAAGGCAGTCAGAGCGAGAGCGGGGAGGTTTTGATGAAACCTCTCGAAGTGTGGTTGTCTGAGAAGATCCATCCTTTGTGGGAGGGATCTTGGGAAGTCTACCATCCACTCCAGCACCTCCGTGAACCACTCTTGAGCTGGCCAAAAGGGGGCTATTAGGGTCATTTTCGTCCCCTTTGATGTCACAAACTTCCTGAGCACTTGCCCCAGAATCTTGAATGGGGGAAATGCGTAAATGTCTACATGAGACCAATCTAGAAGGAAGGCGTCTACTGTTAGAGCTCTGGGGTCTTCTACTACTGAGCAAAAGACTTCCAGTCTTTTTGAGAGGAACGTGGCAAAGAGGTCGACATGAGGAGTTCCCCAAAGAGACCAGAGACTCCGACAAACTTCTGAGTGGAGGGTCCATTCGGTGTGAAGGACCTGGTTCCTCCTGCTCAGCCTGTCTGCTCTCACATTCCTTACTCCTTGAACGAACCTCGTCAAAAGGGAGATGTTCCTCTGGGATGTCCACAAAAGAAGGTCTCTTGCGAGTTCGTAAAGGGCATACGAATGTGTCCCTCCTCGCTTTCGAATGTAGGCAAGGGCGGTTGTGTTGTCCGCATTCACTTGGACTATCTTGTTCCTCACTAAAGACTCGAAGCTCTTTAGGGCCAGGTGTACAGCAAACAGCTCTTTGCAGTTTATGTGCCAGGACACTTGAAGAGTATTCCAGGTGCCTGACACCTCTCTCTTCCCCAAAGTTGCTCCCCAACCTTTTTCCGACGCGTCGGAAAACAATACAAGGTTCGGGTTCTGAGTCTCTTGGGAAGTACCCTTGTTTTCCTTCAGTTGGGGCAACCACCATTCTAAGTGGCATTTCATCAATACTGGAATGGGAAAACTGTCCGAAAGAAGTCCTGTCTTCATGTTCCACGATCTTCTGAGGAAGAACTGAAGAGGACGGAGATGAAGTCTTCCTAGAGGAAGGAACTGTTCGAGCGAGGAAAGGGTCCCTAATAGGCTCAACCATTCCCTCGCCAAAGTACGTTCTTTCCCTAAGAAGAGAGAGACTTTCTCTAAGCCTCTCGTTAGTCTCTCTTGAGAGGGAAATACTCGAAAACCACGAGAATCCATCTGAATCCCCAGATAGACCAAGTTCTGGCTGGGGATCAGTTGGGACTTCTCGAGGTTCACGAGCAATCCTAAGGTCTTGATCAGGTTTAGTGTCAAAGCAAGGTCCTCCAAACACTGTCTCTCTGACTTTGCTCTGATGAGCCAGTCGTCCAGGTACAGAGAGATACTGATACCTTTCAGGTGAAGCCATCTCGCCACATTTTTCATCAGGCTTGTGAAGACCTGAGGAGCAGTGGAAAGGCCAAAACACAAGGCTCTGAATTGGAAAATCCTTCCCCTCGTCATGAAACGGAGGTACTTCTTCGACGAAGGATGAATCGGGACGTGAAAATAGGCATCTTGGAGATCCAAAGAAACCATCCAATCCCCTTGGCGAAGAGCCGCAAGGACTGATGCAGAAGTCTCCATGGAGAACTTCTGCTTCTGAACAAACTTGTTCAGAGCGCTGACATCTAGAACTGGTCTCCAGCCCCCCGAGGCTTTCGCAACCAAGAAAAGGCGATTGTAAAACCCTGGGGAGCTTTGATCCAGCACTAGCTCTATTGCTCTCTTGTCCCACATTTGATCCACCATTCGTTGAAGAGTATCTTTCAACACAGGGTCCTTGTAATTGGCGGACAATTCCCGCGGAGTTGACGTCAGGGGAGGATTGTCCAGGAAAGGAATGAGGTATCCCTTCTGTAGAACAGACATTGACCAAGCGTCTGCATCGATGAGAGTCCAGGCTTCCGCAAATCCCCGGAGCCTGGCAACCTACTGGTGTTTGGAGGACGCAGCTTCACTTTCCCCTTTTTAAAGGGTACGGAAAGAAGTTCTACCTCTCCTCTCGTCGCTTTCCTTTTAGAGGGAGCTCTAGAGGGAGGACCCTCCTCGAAAGGAGGGCTGCAGAGGCGTATAAACACCCTTTTTTCTCTCCCACCGTCACTGGTACTCTTTTCCTGGACGATTGAAGGAGAAGATCCTGTGTCGCTTTTTCCGTCAGCGAACGGGAAGTGTCCCTCACCAACTGCGAAGGGAACAAAAAGTGAGACCTGGCAATGCTGCCCTTTGAGAATTAGAAACTGCTTTTGTTAGAAAAGCGCTAAAAACAGACCTCTTCTTTAAGAGACCGGCTCCAAATAAAGAAGAGACTTCTCCTGAGCCGTCCTGTACCGCCTTGTCAATGCACGACAAGATCGAAAGGAGTACGTCCGGATCGAGTCCTTCCGAGGCATGGGCCTTCTTGGCCATCACCCCAAGGGACCAATCCAGGAAGTTGAAGACTTCCAAAATATGAAAGAGTCCCTTGAGGAGATGATCCAACTCCGAAAGACCCCAAGTTATTCGTGCATTATGAAGGCTATGTCTCCTGGAAGCGTCTACCAGACTGGAAAAGTCAGCTTCAGCCGAAGCTGGAAGAGAGACCCATATTCTCCCCAGTCTGGTACCAAATACCTCTCTTGCCCGTAAGTCTAGCGGGAGGCATGCAGAACACCGTTCTAACCAACTCCTTTTTGGTTAGCATCCAGCTATCCAGAGACTGAAGAGCTCTCTTCATCGAAATCATCGGCCTCATCTTTAAAAAAGCCGACGACTTTGGTGTCTTGGAGCACGAAAAAAGGGAGCGTGGAGAAGGAGTGGCAGGGGTCAAGGCATCTCCGTATTCCTGAAGAAGGAGAGCTGTCAAACTTTGAGTTAGTTACAGCCCTTCTCTGCCGTGAGTCTCGTCTTCTGAGTCCTCTTGCAAGAAAGGATCAGAAGGAGAATTCAATTTCAGGTCTGGGTCTTCCTGCCCAATTTCTCTCTCTGCGGGAGACAAACTCCTAATAGGAGAGGGGCTAAGAGCGTGTACGGAGCCCTTATGAATCAAAGCAGACGTCTCGCGCCTGGTTGGCTCCTCGCGCTTGGCTGGCGCCTCGCGCCTGGCTGACGCTTCGCGCCTGGCTGGCGCCTCGCGCCTGGCTGGCGCCTCGCGCCTTTCTGGCGCTACATCGCTGTTCGGATTACTCTTGGCTGGCGCCTCGCGCCTGGTTGAAACCTCTCGCCTGGCTGACGCCTCGCGCCTGGCTGGCGCCTCGCGCCTCTCTGGCGCTATATCCTTGTTTGGATGACGCTTGTCTGGCGCCTCGCGCCTGGCTGAATCCTCGCGCCTGGTTGAAACCTCGCGCCTGGTTGAAACCTCGCGCTTGGCTGGCGCCTCGCGCTTGGCTGACGCTGCTGGCTTGGCAGACGTGTCACGTCTGGCTAAATCCTCGCAACTGTTAAGCTGCTCGCGCTTATATGGCGCTTCAATACTATATGACGCTTCTCGTCTGTAAGAAAACTCACGCTTGTCTGGCGCTTCATACTCGGCGTATGACTCTCTATCGGAAGACATCTCACGCCTATAATACGCCTCACGTCCCACAGGAGCCTCACTCCTGGCGGGAGAAGGAAGACGAGACTTCTTGACAGGAAGCCTCACGTCTTTCCTACGAGGAGGATCCTTCGAAAGGACTCCTACCAAGGCAGATAACTGTTCTTGTACAGCTCGGATAATCCTCTTGGAAGCCTCTCCGGTGTCTTCTTCAATGGGAGAGGGAGACCTCGAAGGAGTTTTGTCAAAGCCAGGAGACGTCAAAACCCTCCTAGCCTTCTTGATTGAGGAAGGCGCTTCTTCAGAAAAATGACATTGTTATGATACAATAAAGTTTCATACATACTTACCTGGCAGATATATACATAGCTATAGACTCCGTCGTTCCCGACAGAATTTCAAATTTCGCGGCACTCGCTACAGGTAGGTCAGGTGATCTACCGCCCTGCTCTGGGTGGCAGGACTAGGAACATATTCCCGTTTTCTAATCAGATTCTCTCTCCACCTGTCTCCTGCGGGGAGGCTGGGTGGGTCTTCAATTGTATATATCTGCCAGGTAAGTATGTATGAAACTTTATTGTATCATAACAATGTCATTTTCATACATTCAACTTACCTGTCAGATATATACATAGCTGATTGACACCCTTTGGTGGAGGGCAAGAGACAGCTAACTAACTGACTAGACATGTAAACAACATATGTTGTAGGTATAAATAAACCTTAGTTCCTACCTTCTTAGATGGAAGACTTCGTGGCTACTGCCCAGGAGTCTGCTTCATCTCAAGAGCCTTAGCGAGATAGTGATCTGTGGCCAAGAGTTCTTGTGGATCTGTCGATGGGGTCTCTTCCACTTACTCGACAGAACCTAACTGGCGTTTGTCAATGGGAGCACATCCGCTTATATGACAACACGCATTTATTTAAGGAGCACACAACCAATCCCGATCACCCGATCCTAACCCGTGTTAGTTCTAAGATTGCCTAGAGTTATCCCCAAACTCTTAGCAAACAACCACAAACTCGAAACTCATACATACAAAAATAAAAAATTTTTGTACCCCTCTAATAGTCAGATGTCACTCGATCTTCCAATGAAGTGAAGTGAAGGCCGCCTGTGCGACAACTGACACTCCCATACACTGAAAACACGAGAACACATCCGACAAGAGGGTTACGTACACAATTTAAGGATTGGTGCTTTCTCCTCCTTTACCCCAGAACCGTCTGTGCTGACACAAACGGACCTAAAAGAAAAACATTTATCATACGTAACTCGCACGTCTTTTAAATAATGGGAAGCAAACACGGAGTTGCATCTCCAATAAGTTGCGTCCAAAATGTTCTTGAGTGACATATTTCTTTGGAACGCCACAGAGGTTGCGATTGCCCTACCTTCGTGGGCTCTCACGTCTTAAAAGATTAAAAGAATCATCTGGACAATTCTTATGAGCTTCTGTAATAACACTTCTAACAAAGAAGGCTAAGGCGTTCTTGGACATTGCTCTCTTGGGGTCTTTCACTGAGCACCAAAGACCTTTTTTGCGAACAACCCCCAACTGCTTCTTCCTGTCCAGATAAAATTTTAGAGCTCTAACTGGGCAAAGGGATCTTTCTGCCTCTCTGCCCACCAAACTAGAAGTCCGTTTCACTTCGAAGCTCCTGGGCCAGGGATTCGAAGGGTTTTCATTTTAGCAAGAAAAGGGACTGAAATGAACAAATTGCAGTCTCCTTTGAAGCCAACTCTTGATTCAAGGGCGTGCAACTCACTGACTCTTTTTGCCGTTGCAAGAGACATCAGAAACAAACACTTTCTAGTGATGTTACGAAACGAAGCAGTGTGAAGTGGTTCGAATTCCTCTGATGATAGAGATTTAAGAACCACATCTAAGTTCCAGCTTGGAACCTTAGGTTCAAGTGATTTGATGTTTCGAAGGAACGAATGAGGTCGTGCAAATCTTAGCATTCGTTAGATCTACTCCCCTGTTTCTAAAGACTGCTGAAAACATACTCCTGTACCCCTTAATAGTCGGTACCGAGAGATGCGACTCTTGTCTAAGAAAACAGAAGGAAATCCGCAATTTCGGTCACAGAGGTACTGGAAGAGGACAGCTTCTTCGACCTGCACCAGTTTCTGAAAACTTCCCACTTCGATTGGTACACTCGCCTAGTAGATGATCTGCGGGCTCTAGCAATTGCGTTTGCTGCCTGGCGAGAAAACCCTCTCGCTCTGACAAGTCTTTCGATAGTCGAAAGGCAGTCAGAGCAAGAGCGGGTAGATTTTGATGGTGACCTCTCGAAGTGGGGTTGTTTGAGCAGATCTATTCTGTTTGGAAGAGATCTGGGGAAGTCCACCGTCCATTCCATCACCTCTGTGAACCAAATTTGAGCTGGCCAATACGGAGCAATCAGAGTCATCTTGGTTCCTTTTTCGGATGCCACGAATTTTCTGACTACTTCCCCCAGTATCTTGAACGGGCGGGGAAAAGCGTAAACGTCTATCCCTGA
Organism: Macrobrachium nipponense; assembly: GCF_015104395.2. Classification (NCBI taxonomy): domain Eukaryota; kingdom Metazoa; phylum Arthropoda; class Malacostraca; order Decapoda; family Palaemonidae; genus Macrobrachium; species Macrobrachium nipponense. The sequence goes on from NC_087201.1 coordinate 84,586,012, forward strand.
CCAGTCCAGGAGAAAGGCGTCTGTTGCATAAGCCCGGGGATCTTCCACCAGGGCACAAAATGTTTCTATCCTCTTGGAGAGGAATGTGGCGAAAAGATCTATTTGAGGCTTCCCCCAAAGGAGCCAAAGGCTCTGACAGACTTCTGAGTGGAGTGTCCATTCTGTGGGAAGGACCTGGAACCTCCTGCTCAATCTGTCCGCTCTCACATTCCTCTCCCCTTGGACAAACCTTGTTAGAAGAACTACCTTCCTTTGGTTCGCCCAAATCAGTAGATCTCTTGCCAGCTCGTACAGAGCAAAAGAGTGCGTCCCTCCTTGTTTTTTCTGACATAAGCCAGAGCTGTCGTATTGTCTGAATTTATCTGTACGACTTTGCCTCTGACTATGTGTTCGAAGCTCTTTAGCGCCAGGTGAATTGCTAAGAGCTCCTTGCAATTTATGTGCCATGACACCTGTTCTGCCACCGACCAGGTGCCTGACACTTCTTTGGATCCCAATGTTTACCCTCCCCCCAGCCCGACTCCGAGGCGTCTGAAAACAAAAAATGTCAGGCTTGGGTTCCGTACTTGCAGGGACACTCCTTTGTTTTCCTTTAATGGAATCAACCACCACTTCAAATGATGTTTTATTTCTTCCGAGATTGGAAACGTGTCCGAGAGCTGACCTGTCTTCCAACTCCAACTTCTTCTTAGGAAGAACTGAAGCGGTCGAAGATGTAATCTTCCTAGGAGAAAGAACTGTTCGAGCGAGGAAAGGGTTCCCAGAAGGCTCAGCCATTCCCTCGCTGAAGTGCGCTCTTTCCCTAGAAAGTTCAATACTGTGGCAGCAGCCTTTCTTATTCTCTCTTGAGATGGAAAAACTCGAAAACCCCGAGAATCCATCTGAATCCCCAGATAAAACACGTTCTGGCTGGGGATCATCTGAGACTTCTCGAGGTTCACGATCAATCCAATGATTTTGTCAATTCCAGTGTTGTTGACAGGTCCTCCAAACACTGCTTTTTGAGACCTGGCTCTGATGAGCCAGTCGTCCAGGTACAGGGAGACGTTTATCCCTTTCAAATGTAAGTGTCTTGCTACATTTTTCATCACGTCTGTGAAGACTTGAGGAGCCGTGGACAGGCCGAAACACAGGGCCCTGAACTGATAGATTCTTCCTTCGAACATAAATCGAAGGTACTTCCTCGACGAATGGTGGATCGGGATGTGGAAGTATGCGTCCTGAAGGTCTAGGGACGCCATCCAATCCCATCCCCTTGCCGCAGTGCTGCAAGACTGAAGCAGACGTTTCCATGCTGAACTTCTGTTGTTCGACGAATTTGTTCACGCACTTACGTCCAGTACCGGTCTCCATACCCCCCGAGGCTTTTTGCTACAAGAAACAAGCGATTGTAAAACCCCGGGGATTGCACTCCAGCACTAGCTCTATTGCTCTTTTGTCCCACCACACTGTTCCACCATCTGACGAAGAGTATCCAACAGAACAGGGTCCCTGTATCTGGCGGACAATTCCCCCCTCGGTGATGTTGTCAAGGGAGGAATGAATCCTTGAAAGGGATGCGATACCCCTTCTTGATAATCGACATCGTCCAAGGATTCGCTCCTATGTCTTCCCAGGCTTTCGCAAAAGAATGTAACCTGGCTCCTACGGGTGTCTGGAGGACAGAATTCTCACTTCCCTTTCTTAAAGGGACGGAAGGAAGACCTGCCCCTCTTTTCGGTTGACTTCCTTCTGGCGATCGATCTAGTTTGGAAGACCTCCTCGAAAGGGCTGCTGCTGATTGTTGGGCGAAGCCACTTTCTTTTCCTCACTAGCCACAGGCCTATTCTTCCTTGAGGATTGTCTAAGGAGATCCTGGGTGGCCTTTTTCAGTCAGAGAATGCGCGATATCCTTCACCAACTGCGAGGGAAAAAGGTGTTCAGAGAGAGGCGCAAACAATAAGGCGGCTCTCTGCGAAGGAGAGACGGCCTTCGTGAGGAAAGCACTGTGAACCGCCCTCTTCTTTAAAACTCCTGCACCAAAGAGGGAGCATACCTCAGCCGATCCATCCTGACAGCCTTATCAATGCAGGCGAGGATGCTAGGGTAGGGTTTCTGGGTCGAGTTGTTCCTTTTCCTGAGATTTCTTGGCCAGAACCCCAAGGTACCAATCTAAGAAGTTAAAAACTTCTAACGTGTGAAAAAGTCCCTTGAGGAGGTGGTCCGTTTCCGAAAGCCCCCATGTTACCTTCGCTGCATTCAAGGCATGCCTTCTCGACGAATCCACCAAACTCGAGAAGTCTGATTCAGCTGAAACGGACAGAGACAATCCCATATTCTCTCCCGTTTCGTACCAAATGCCTCTCCTCCCTGTATTTTAGTTTAGCGGGAGGCATACAAAAGACCGTCCTTCCTAACTCCTTCTTCTTCTTGAACCAGGAGTCAAGAGATTGTAGAGCCCTCCTCATAGATATAGCAGGCTTCATTTTAAGGAAAGAGGAAGACTTGTGTGTTTTCGTGCTCGAAAACAGAGAGCGTGGAGAAGGGGGAGCAGCTGGCGTCAAAGAGTCTCCATATTCCTCCAATAGAAGGGACGAAAGAACTTTATAATTAGAAGATCCTTCCTTCATTTCGTCCTCCGAGGCATCTTCTGGGTTGATAGGCTCGGAGGAGAAGGCTCCCTTCTTTCTTCTGACCTTCTCTTAGTCTCTTAACGAGTGTCAGCTCTTCATACGAGGAATGCGCCCTGATGTAACAGCAGGAGTATCTCGCCTGGGAGGAGTAACGTGTTTGGAATACTCCTGGCGCTTGGCAGGCGCAGAGCGCCTCGAATACTCCTGGCTTCTAGTAGGCGCATCTTGTTCAGAATACTCCTGGCGCGTGGTAGGAGTATTAATTTCAGAATACTCTGGGCCGGGGAGGAGTAAAAGCTTCGGAATACGACTCCTGGCGCCTGGGAGGAGTATTAAGTCCAGAGTACTCCTGGCGCCTGGGAGGAGTATAAGCTTCGGAATACTCCTGGCGCCGGGTAGAGTATTCAGTTCAATACTCCTGGCGCCTGGGAGGAGTATCTAGGCCCGACGAATCCTGGCGCCTGGTAGGAGCACGTCCTTCCAAATACTCCTGATCCTTAGAATGCGTCTGATGTTTAGTAGGAGTATTGATTCCGGTAGGCGCTTTCCGTCTCACAAGCGCTCTTACTCCTAACAGGATCTTCCTCTTCGCTAACTCTTGGCGCTTGATTGAAGATCTTGAATGTTGTACTGGCTCTTTGCGCCTACTCGGAGCCTGGCTTCTGGTTGGCGCCCTACTCTTGACAGGAGTAACTTCCTTTCTTACTTCTCTCCTGTCTAACGCATTGCTCCCCCCAGAGATGGCCGCTTGTGCGACAACTCCCCTGAAGGGTGCGTCGCGCCCGACAGGAGATCGGTATTTAGATCTTTTAATAGGAAGCCTATCATCTTTCTTACGAGTAGGCTCCTTATAAAGAGTTCCTACTAACGAGGCTAATTGTTCTTGCATATTCATTAATATTCTCCTGTCGAGGAGTCTTTCGAACCAGGAGAGGGAGATCTGGAAGGCGCTCTAGGATCCCTTCCAGACCCAGAGTCTGAATGTATTCTCGCCTTCTTTATTACCGAAGGCGCTCCTTCTTCAGAAGAAGCGTTCGGGACTCGAATTGAGTTCATGCTCTTTCATACTCCATCTTCAGCGGACGGGAAAGTTTCGACTCCTTCCATCCATCTCTCGGAGAAGGCGAACTAGACGAAGAAAAGCACTCTCGAAGGACGCTTTTCCTATAGCGGTCCTTGCAATTATTTGATATGCTCGATTCTGCCGAAGGGACGCTGATCGTTGGGATTCTCCACAACCCCCGTACGGCTTTCGACATTCCTTCTCCTCCGGGCCAGGGAGCTTGGAAGAGGTCTAGACCTGGGAGCGTCGCAGAGACGACCAGACGCCCCCTCCACTACACTGGGGACACTAATATCACTAGCGAACCACATTCACTTTCCTTACCTTCCAATGCTGCGACCTTTTCCTGCATTTTCTGAAGGGAAGCTCTAAGTTCTGCTATTTCCGAAGCAGAACTAGAGGGATTAGCAATTTGTGAACGGGCTGAAACAGAATGGGCATGATTATCAGAGGAAGAAGCTTACAGAACTAGATAGTAAATCATGAGAAGCAGACATTCTGCGGGTTTTATAAGCCGCCTTCCTCTCTCTATCTTTCTCTAACTTCTTCAAGTAAAGAAGTTAGATTCTTCCACTCTTGTGCACTCAATTTCTCACACTCGTCACACGTATTCTCAATCGAGCATTCAGCCATTCTACACCCACTACAAGTAGTGTGAGGATCTACCGAAGCTTTCGGAATCCTCACCTTACAGCCCTCATTCACACACACTCTGAAAAACTACACTAGAGTCAGACATATTCACGAATTCCAAAAACCAAGTCCAAAAAACAGTCCACGATAGCGAATGCCAAACAACGATCCAAGTACGTCACCAAATATCAGCGAGAGATGATCAAAAGCTTTGCGAAAAACGAATTCTAGTCAGGAGGAAGTAACAACAATGTTGATACCGCCGGCGACAGAGAGAATCTGATTAGAAAACGGGAATAGTTCCTAGTCCTGGCCACCCAGAGCAGGGCGGTAGATCACCTGACCTACCTGTAGCGAGTGCCGCGAAATTTGAAATTCTGTCGGGAACGACGGAGTCTATAGCTATGTATATATCTGACAGGTAAGTTGAATGTATGAAAACATTCTTTCCAGTGCCTTTTCAGGGGCCTGGAAAGGTCCGAATCCTTCCACCCTCGTTTAGGCGAGGGAGAGGCGGACGAAGAGAAGCACTCTCTGAGGACGCTTTTCCTATAGCGGTCCTGAGCAGTCTGTCGAACTACAGAACCTGCTGAAGGGACGCCTGACCGGGGGAATTCTCCACAACCTCCGTACGGCTTTCGACTTTTCTTCTCCTCTGGGCTTGGGAGCTTGAAAGAGGTCTAGGCCTGGGAGCGTCGCAGAGACGGTCAGACGCCCCCCTCCGACAACACTGGGGGCACTACTTCACTAAAATAATCACTTTCACAATCCTTACCTTTCATGGCAGCCATTTGGATTTCATCCTATGAAGTGTAGCTTTCAGATCAGCGATTTCTGAGGCTGAATCTGAATGTAAGCTTGTGAGGGCCCTGATACAGAATTAGAATCAAATGCATAGTAATGAAGAGTTAGAATCATTAAAAGGTTTCAATAGGTCTTGTACTACACCCGCACCCTTAGATGCAGCCCTTCTGACTCTATCCCTCTCTAACTTCTTCAAGTAAGAAGTTAGAGTCTTCCATTCTTCAACATTCAACCTCTCACACTCATGACAGGTGTTAGTAATAGAACAGTCAAAACCTCTACATTTGCGGCATACAGTGTGAGGATCAACCGAAGCCTTCGGTATCCTCACCTTGCAGCCTACATTCACACACACACTCACACAACCACTTGAATCAGACATTCTTGAAGAAAAATAAAAAAAGCAAGTCCAAATCCAGTCCACGGTATCAGAAGCCCTCCCACCAAAACAACAATCCAGGCACTCACCAAAAAGTCCAAAAAAGATGATCAATTGTCTTGAAAAGCAAATTCCAGTCAGGAGGTAGTAGCAACGATGTTGATACCACCGGCGACAGAAAAAATATGATAGAAAACGGGAATGGTTCCTAGTCCTGCCACCCGGGGCAGGCCGGTAGATCACCTGACCTACCTGTAGCGAGTGGCGCGAAATTTGAATTTCTGTCGGGGACGACGGAGTCTTAGCTATGTATATATCTGACAGGTAAGTTGATTGTATGAAACCATAGGTTCTCTGACAGGAGCTGCTGCAGAGACACACCCGGCGTTAGCCTGGCTAACTCGAGTTCACCGTGTTGGGCGGCATCGGGTCTTCAGACGGCACGTAAAAAAACGCCGCTGTCGCAGTAGAGGAGGCGGAAGTAGCTTGCTCGACCTGCCGGACTTGAGAGAGCCGTCTTGCCCTGAGACAAGAGACTCCACCTGGTCCAGAACCAAGTCGGTGAGCTCCGATCGCGGCAATCCCACCGTTGGTCTGGGTTCCCTCTTCGGGCCCCAGAACGACTCGAGCCGGGACGTGGGCTCGGAAGGTGGGAGTGGCGATCCTTCCCCGAGGTCGTTGTGCTGACGAATCAGCGCAATTACCTTGTGCTGACCGAAATCAGCTGCAATTACCTCGCGGGCAAAAGTTACCTCTGGATGCTCCCGGAATGACTGCATCCTGAGGGAGCAGGACCATCCAGTCCCTCGAACAGGAGGCAACTCCCGAGACCCTCCCCTCTCGGGGGGGAACAACGCGACAGACCCCTCTTGGTCTCCTCCAGCCACTTGCGCATACGTCCTGGCCGGTCCTAGAACCGTGCCTGGCACGTAGGGCGTCGTGGTGGGATCATGAGGGGCGCACCCCTCACGATCACTCCTCAATACCTCGCTCCTCCCGGTGTAACCTGAGGAGGTTGATGGTACGGGAGAGGCAGACCTGACGCTCCCTCCTGGCTCGCTGGCAGAACCAGCAGGCTTGCAGGGCCTGCAGGCGATCGTCAACCCGCGGTGGCGATCGAGCTGCAGGCCTGGTCGAACCTCTCGCTGTGGAGAACGGCTGGACTGAGCACAGCGGCCCGATCTCGAGTGTCAGAAGAGCTGGTGCTGGTTGCCATACCCGATCGCTCTCTGTGAGAGCGACAGTCAGGCGACCTGCAGGCTCCACTGTCACGGTGGGACCGGTGCTTGTCCTCACGGCACGTCACATCGCTGGTGCCAGCCGTGGCTGGCACCGGCGAATGGGGGGACCTCTTCCCAGCCTCAGCCCGTGGCCGGTCGTGGACCGTCACGTCAGCCCGGGGTAGCCAGCTGGTCGCCGCGAGAGCGAGAGCTGGTCTGGTGAGAGTCGCGTGAGCGGCTGTCACCAGTCTTCCGCTCCGTGCCATGAACCTGACGCTGAGCGGGCTCAGAGGTCTGGTTCCTGGCTGCACGATCGCTGGTAGGCGACCGTAAACTCGGTACCTCCCGTGAACGAGAGGCCGAGACGGATCCTGATGCAGTGGCAGAACCACTGACACCAGGCGAGGAAGTGCCGGTGTTAGCCGACACCCCTCTGATCCCCGTAGTCTTCTTCCTTGCGGAAGAAGAGACGGGCCCTGCTCCCGAAGGAGCAGGATTGACAGCGGAAGAACCCCCGTCTCACCGGAGCGAGACGGGCCTTTAGAAGTTCCCGAAGGAGACTTCTTAGGGGGGGAGGAGGCGACCTTCTTCTTCTTAGGCTGTGAAGCCTTAGAGATGAAGAAAGGGAGAGGCGGCAGACGACGACGACGACGACGAAGAAGACGACGACGACACCTTCCTCCTCTTCCTCTTCTTCTTCGTCAGCTTCCTCAGGACCGATGTCAAGTCAGCCATCCAGGGCGGAGCGGGCTGCTGTTGCCGAAGCAACAGGGCCCGGACGCACCTGTCAGACAGAACCCGACATCGGGAGCAGCGCGCCACGAACAGGAACGACATCAGAGGTGCAGGCATCACAGGAACAGCAGGAACGGGTACAGGAACGGCAGCGGTGGTCGGCAACATCCACATCACTCGTCAGCGGGCTGGGCAGGTACGACAGGCACGGCAGGAGGTACAGACAGGCCAGGAGGACGGACCAGCGACACCGACATCCTAGGCACCGGCGGGAGGTCCAGGGGCGAGCTCTTCGGGCACAAGAAGTCCAGTCGAGGCAGCACGGCAAACCCAGGCGGCAGTGGCATCACACTCCCCCGTGGTACGGCGATCGGCCCCTGCACCGATGAAGTTGGTGTTACAGACACCGCATGCGGGGAATACACCAGATGAGGAGGTGAAGCATAGCCAGGGGTCGACAAGGTCGTGGTAGTGGTGGTCACCGTGGCATGCGTGACCGCAACCAAGCCAGCTAGATGGTAGAGCAGCCCCTGGACACTCGGCACGCCCTGCAAGCCCAACGATGCCCACACCTGCCCAAGGTCGTCCTTCGCAGCAACAGCACCTGAGGAAGCAAAGGTCGGGTGATTAGCAGGGGCCTCTACCCGTCCGCGCGGTGTAGAGGAACGGATAGAGGACCCAGAGTACAACTCAACGTCAGGGTACCTAGCGCCCTCCTCCACACTCGACAGGTCGGGTGAGGAGAAGGACCTGGAAACCTCCCCCGCAGGGGAAGGCGCCAACCGTGGGAGCTGAGCAGGGGCAGGAAAGAAGACGAAGTGTCCGTAACCAAAGGAGTCGCGGGAGAGCTCTCCGACGACTCCTTTGTCGGCCTTCGCTTCTTCCTACCCTCGTACATGCCCCACTGCGCCTCCAACCAAGACACACATACATCACAAGGCTTGGCGCGGGTACACTCACGCCCCCGACACCGAGCACACAGCACATGAGGATCGATTTCTGGGAATGAGCGGAATTTTCCGCATTTATGCCCTTCGGTTCCCGGGCACAATCGCCGGATGGTAGCAGGGCGCGGAGAATCCATCATTGATCAATAATTCACTTGATAAATGAATAATTATAAAGGAAATGATTCTACTTACAATGATTCTTCACAGAAAGAGAAAACACAACCATACAAACGATAGAAAGCAAACGACGAGAAGCGGGCAGAGAGCGTAGAACACACACGTCCACTCACTGTGAGGCCGAAAGCAAAAGTGATTGTTTACCTCCCAGTCGCGCGCGCGCGCCTGTCGGACAAGCAGTTAATTACCGAACCCCTTGTTCAAAAGCTTACGACCTATCCAGCTGCCGCTAGTAACCTTCCTATTGTAAAAGGACCGAAGGTTTGTATGCCGTGTCGGAACAAACAACATTTTGTTGCCTATATTAGTGAAAGTATGAAACTTGTTATTCCCGGGGTTATGGTTTGAACTGAATTCATTCTTACCTTGTAATCAGTGGTTTTTATCCTTACTGCCATCACAACTGAAACTCCACAGTGCTTATTTGATTGTTATTATACACATTTTGGTCTCAGTTCACTCCACATTGCACTTTAAACCCGTTGCTGTTCCTAGTTTCTAAGCGCGCGCCACAAACACAGTTACGAACAGCAGACGACGAACTGCAAAGTTTTATTCCCTAAATTGTTTACTTTACTCGTTATTTAGTTTAAATTTACTTTGTTTTTTAAAAATTATTATTTAACTCATGTATATTATCCCTTTTTTGCAACCAAATTACCCCAAAAAATTACAGATATTTCTAAAGTAGATACAATCAAATGTTTCTAACGTTTTCGTACATCTGGCTGCCGAAAACCATAGAGGAACGACTACGGAAAAGTGCATAGAGGAACGACTACGGAAAAGTGAATTATATATATATTTTTTTTTTTTGCTTTTTTGTTTTTGCTAGCACTTTTCATTGATTTCAGTCTATGTTAGTATTTTGAAGAATTTCTTTAATAACCGTATGCAAAAATAATGTAACCTTTAATGTTTGCATGCTTTAATATTTGCATGCTTTAATATTTGCATGCTAAGAATGGCAAAATCATCGTTGCCACATTAGTGGAGGCTTCACACATACGCCGTTCCATTATTATAAACTGTTTCCATGAATTCTAGTTGTCATAGTAATGCAATAATGATAAAATTGCTTTAATATTTATGTATATATACTTCCAATACATAGCCTAATTCACCAATTTTAATGTTTTGTGTGTAGTAACTTATACCCATTTGGAGGGTCAACACATACCGAATGGCAACAGAGAGAGAGAGAGAGAGAAAGGAAGGCGGAGGAACGAAGAAGAAAAGGGGCTGGGGTGGCGGTGGAGGGGAGGGGGGGTGGGGGAGAGGGGGGGGGGAGAGAGGGTAGGTGGAGCTTTATACGCGTGTTCGTATCCATTTCTGCATAATGGAGTTTTTTGCTCTTGGTACAAGGACAAGTGTCGTTATTCTTTACTATTAGTGATTCACGATAACCCTTATAAATTACGGCACTGGTGTAATGACACTATAGCAAATCTCGTTCTGTTACGAGTGTTCGTTACAGAAATAGGTATTGCCCAAAAACGTGCTTGCACTGTCTCTGAAACCCATAGTAGACATGCTGCTTAGTTGTCAATCAAGTTTTTATAACCAAGTATTTTTTACAAGCTAGGGTAGATCACCACGGCAGGCCAACCAGGCCACCTACAATCAACGCTTGCCACCCTCCGAAAAAGTACATTATAACGCGTCCTGACACCCGAGATGGGCATCAGTCGCGACTTGTTGTTGGTGAGAAACGGAGCTAAAGACCTCTACTCTCCTTTCGAAGTAAGCATTTTCTCCAAAGTTAGAAATTAAGGCCAAATTTTAAGATTTAAACAGAGGGTACGGAAAACGGTCTCAAACGTAGTGCAAATCTCACCAAAACGCTTTAGAAATTTTTACTTACAACTAAAAATGTTTCGAAGATTGACGCCATCTCGATGTTTACGAAGTCGCTTGTGTCAACAAACTTTCCATTTCCTGTGATAAATCCGCACACCACTTGTACCCACAGGACGCTGGGAGTTACTTTCATCACAACAATCGAAACACGGATTTTTCACCAACAAAACAAGCCAGGAGTAAACAGCTGTTTTGGTATAAGATGACGAGAAGCGTGCTCTTAGCTAATTTTTAAATAAGTAGTAAAACATCAATATTTTACATATTTATGATGATTAATTTGAAAATATTCGTTATTGAAAAAGTAACTCGACTCTGACTCAAATTTAAGTAATTATTTTTCTGAATTAGAACGTTCTTTTAAGTTTGTATTATGACGTCACGACATCTTGACTTTTGTACCTATTGTAAATAATTGCTATACTCAACTGTCTTGCAGAACAGTTTACCAGTTATTCATGCAGATTGTTATCAGCTATTCATGTAATTGTTATAATCGTAATGCGCATATATATATTTTATTATTTTCTTTTTGGATATATGAATATATTTTACTGCTGGATTAACCGCCGTAGTGTGACGCAATCGTTTTCGGTCCCTGGGCCTCTGTCTGTTTTCGCACCATAAGAAATTATGGGGCCGAATTTGCAATGACCAGAAAGTCGTTAAAAGAGGAAAGTTAGCATTGAGGGGCATATGTTTTGACTGAGAAAAATACAAATTTATTCAATAGCTAGCTTGTAAAAAATACTTGGTTATAAAAACTTGATTGACAACTAAGCAGCATGTCTACTATGGGTTTCAGAGACAGTGCAAGCACGTTTTTTGGGCAATACCTATTTCTGTAACGAACACTCGTAACAGAACGAGATTTTGCTATAGTGCATTACAACCCAGTGCCGTAATTTATAAGGGTATCGTGAATCACTAATCGTAAAGAATAACGACACTTGTCCTTGTACCAAGAGACAAAAACTCCATTATTCATAAATGGAATACGATACCGCTATAGCGCTCCACCTACCCTCTCCCCCCCCCCCCCCCCCCCCCCCCACCCCCCCCCCCCCCCCCCCCCCCCCCCCCCCCACCCCCCCCCCCCCCCCCCCCCCCCCCCCCCCCCCCCCCCCCCGCCATCCCTTTTCTTCTTCGTTCCTCCGCCTTCCTTTCTCTCTCTCTCTCTCTCTCTCTCTCTCTCTCTCTCTCTCTCTCTCTCTCTCTGTTGCCATTCGGTATGTGTTGACCCTCCAAACTGGGTATAAGACTACACACAAAACGTTGAAATTGGTGAAATTAGGCTATGTATTGGAAGTATATATACATAAATATTAAACAATTTTATCATTATTGCATTACTATGACAACTAGAATTCATGGAAACAGTTTATAATAATGGAACGGCGTATGTGTGAAGCCTCCACTAATGTGGCAACGATGATTTTGCCATTCTTAGCATGCAAACATTAAAACATGCAAACATTAAAGGTTACATTTATTTCTGGCATACGATTATTAAAGAAATTCAAAATACTAATATAGACTGAAATCAATGAAAAGTGCTAGCAAAAACAAAAAAGCAAAAAAAAAAAACCATGTATATAATTCACTTTTCCGTAGTCGTTCCTCTATGCACTTTTCCGTATTCGTTCCTCTATGGTTTTCGGCAGCCAGATGTACGAAAACGTTAGAAACAGTTGATTGTATCTACTTTAGAAATATCTGTAATTTTTCGGGGTAATTTGGTTGCAAAAAGGGATAAATATACATGAATTAAATCAAATTTGTTTTAAAATAACAAAGTAAATTTAAACTAAATAACGAGTAAAGTAAACTGTTTAGGGAATAAAACTTTGCAGTTTCGTCGTCTGCTGTTCATAACTGTGTTTATGGCGCGCGCGCTTAGAAACCAGGAACAGCAACGGGTTTAAAGTGCAATGTGGAGTGAACTGAGACCAAAATGTGTATAATAACAATCAAATAAGCACTGTGGAGTTTCAGTTGTGATGGCAGTAAGGATAAAACCACCGATTACAAGGTAAGAAAATGAATTCAGTTCAAACCATAACCCCGGGAATAACAAGTTTCATACTTTCACTAATACTATAGGCAACAAAATGTTGTTTTATTGTGCTGATTACAACTGCAATCTTGAGTAAGATCAATAAACGTTACATATATACGCTAACATTGTTCAAATGAGTGCTGGGATGGCTGGGGAAAGATGGTGGCCATCACTGATCAGAACCTTCCATGAAAAACGTAGCCGCCATATTGGATTTCAAAACTGCCTTGAAAACATATTTCATGAAGAGCTCACATGCTTATTTTAGTTTGTGTGGGGCTTTCATATATCACATTATGTTGACGAAACTTCAGTCTTTTAAATGGTATGCAATTGTATTCTTGTTTCACCAATTAAATATCGAGTGAATAAGACCCGTCCACCGTGATGAGGGTTGGCCTGCCGTGGTGATTTACCCTATATCTTTATTATTTACTTTTTGGATATATGAAGATGTTTTACTGCCGGATTACCGCCGTAGTGTGACGCAATCGTTTTCGGTCCCTGGGCCTCTGTCTGTTTTCGCACCATAAGAAATTATGGGGCCGAATTTGCAATGACCAGAAAGTCGTTAAAAGAGGAAAGTTAGCATTGAGGGCATATGTTTTGACTGAGAAAAATACAAATTTATTCAATAGCTAGCCTAGGTAAATATCTATTAAGGGGACCTTCATAGGCCTATGAGAAATGTGTTAATAATTCATGAAATTCTTTAAACTAAACGATTTAAATCATAGAATAATAAAAATTTAACGATTGAATGGATTAAATCATTATTTAAATCAGAAATATTAAATAAATAACAATAAATAGCCTATAACGGTGTCAGATTCACGTCGCCGGCTTCGTCCGCCATAAGACACCCGTCTTATTTAACATCTATTTCCGCCTTAATTATAGACTCCCTCTTACCTTTATGGTATCCAGGGGATGCCCAGCGGCCACGAGGCACATGCCCCCGAAGCCCCCGGCGAGGAAGTCCTTGGCAGGACTCACAGGGGCCATTTTCGTCGTAGGATTTTCGTCCCGAAACTCAAAAGGTAAATAAAGGGAGGGATGGAGGTCCGCAGTGTTGTCAACAACGGTTCGGAATTTATGCTTTTAATTAATTAATATAAATTGAATTTTAAGTCGTTTAGGATTTTGTATATTATATAGTTAATGATTATTTATATATTCAGATTATATCTAATTGTATTTATCACTTTAAACGCATATACGTTAATTATTATTATCTAGTCATTACGTTTTTTAGGTTGGTACGACTGCGCGTCTCAGCTGATTGGGTTGTGTTCTGTTTATGTGGACGTTTTTTCTTCGACGTAAAATGCAAAATTGTTATATATTTGGTCTTATTTATCTAATATCTTATTAATATCATACTTTATCATACAATTATTTATCTCATTTTATATAAAATATAATTATCAGCATTAATTTGACGTAATTTGTATTTATAAGCGTTTATTCTTGCATTTTCTTTTAGTCTTACGTAGAGACAACCTCATAGCATCCATTATTTCTTGTGAAAAATAAGAACATTATTAAAAACATTTTAAAATTATAAATAAAGGACTGAATTCCAATTCAAAATATTCGATTACTATTTTTAAAAAGTAATTCATATATATTTTTAAAGATACGAGAAGGAATAGAGAAAAAAATAAACAAGAAGTCACTGGTTATAATTGTTTTTATTAGTAAAGCTTAAACTAAACACATAAAACAGTTGCCATAAATATATTTATTATTATGCGTAATTATCAACTTGTATCAGATGCCTAGTCATGATTGGTAGTTTCTGAGAGAGAGAGAGAGAGAGAGAGAGAGAGAGAGAGAGAGAGAGAGAGAGAGAGAGAGAGAGAGAGAGAGAGAGAGAGAGTATATAAAAAAGGACTAAGGTAAATTATTCAAAATGTGTTAATTATTTATACAATTCAAATTTCCCGTTGTAATTTCAGTGCTATGTAACTTATTACAATATAATTTTAATACTGTCCCTTAACATGTTATACTTTAATTTACATATATTTTTTTAAAAAATAATTTTCATTAAAATGTGTTTTCAGAGGAATGTAGAATATGATACATTAAGGTCCATGTCATATTTTCCTACATGCCTTGAACATTTCATACCTTCTATTGCACGTTATTTAACCAGTCATAAATATACATATACATGACATATATATTTTTTGCTTATTCATGAACCGTCTCGTTTTTAATGTCATGTTTCTGTGAAATGTCATATAATACCAGTTAAATCTTTCAGTCATACATTATATTGCAAGTCAGTATAGGTCAAAATTTTCTATTTTATAGAGCATGATAAAATATACCAACGTCATATTTCATTTTGCATTTTTTTTTCTTCATATCAATGTCATATCACAACTGTTGAATGCCATATTTATAATAAGTCATATCATGAAATATAGTTATAATTTATATATATATATATATATATATATATATATATAGAGAGAGAGAGAGCGAGAGAGAGAGAGAGAGAGAGAGAGAGAGAGAGAGAGAGATTGTATGTGTTATGTACTCTAAATTCTTAAAAAAAAAAACATAAATACTAATAACTTGTATACAAATAAACTAGACAATCACATATGCTTATTTTTGTACCTATATGAGTTATCAATTTTGTTATCTAATTCTAATAATAGTAATCAATAATGAAGTCTGAGTCCAGAAACACATAGGAAGACAGAAAATTCTTAATGGCGAGTGAACAGGATGTGTCGTGTGAGCATTGGTTCTCAAAATCCTTGTTTTTACGACATTAAGTAGATTAATCTCTTTGCAATTTGCTGAGAAACATTGCACATTTTTAACGTCCTTATCATAAGATTAGTTTCTGCAAGTAACTGAGAAGAGAAGCATTACATATTTACTGAGAAGCATTTACTCATTTTCAAATGTCATCATGCTAACATTATATTTACATACTGAGAAACATTACACATTTTTTAATATATAAATTCACTTCCAAGGCTTGCATATTGTTGCGGTATTTTATTCAGTAAAAAACAAATATTTATTCCCTAACGTAACATTTTAAGATCCTAGAGTCTATAAAAATCACCATTAAATTACAACAAGGACTAATACAAAACTAATTCGTCGACTAATACGAAACTAATTTGTCTGCTGTCGCAGGAACTCCTGTAACTGCTGCGCCTTCCGCTCCCTCATCACCTTTCTCTCCGCCTCTATCTGCTGCTTGATCCGCCTCTTCTCCCCGGCCAGTCTCCGCCTGTACGTCACCTTCCTCAGCTGCTTCTCCTTCGCCTGATGTTGCCTCTCTGCCTCCAATCTCGCCTTCTCCTTCGCCTTCCAGCTCTGGTAGTTCCTCATCTGCCGGTTCATCGTCGCCTTCTCAAATGACCTGAGGTAGGCCTTGGCCTCGTCTCCCTGGGGCACCTCCGGGCCATCTGACAGGCTCACGAAGCTCACGCTCTCCACTTCCTCTTCTTCTTCTTCCTCTACCTCTTCTTCTTCTTCTTCTTGGTCGCCTTCGTCGTCCGACTTAGTCCGGAACCCGACCCTCCTCCTGGAGTCCATGTGCTCCAGCCGCATCTCCTCCGTGTCCTCTAACTTGAGCTGGACCTCTTTGATGTGCTCCCTCTCCCTCTCCATCTCCTCAAAGTCATCCTCCGTGAGGGGAGCGTAGGCGTCCTCGGGCATCTCCTCCTCCGCAATCCTCAGCAGGTCCTTGACCTCATCAGGAGCCGCAGAGAAAGCGGTCAGCGGAAGCCAGTTCGGCTCTTCCTCGGAAACGATGATGGCTTCGGGTTCCTCGCCTTCCTTTTCAGGTCCTGCGACCTCCTTCGCGAGGGATGGGACGGGAGGGGTTGGGTCGAAGAAGTGCTTGGGGCACTTGAGCCTCCGGGTGGTGACGTGATGTCAAAGTGAGCGTGCTGGGGAGGAGAGGTGCAAATTGGAGCCACCCTGGAGTCATACCTCAGACGGACAGGGTCCTCGTTGGTGCAGACTGTCCCCTGGGTTTCCTCCCACCTGCAGGTTGTGTATGCAGGCTGTCTCACCTGAAAAAAGGGAAATGATTGACTGAAGTTGGTCCATTGATTATGGCTGCTGAAGGAGCAGAGTTAGAAATGAAGGACTGCTAATATTAGAACTGCTTTCACTGTGAAAGTACTGTCAAGGAAAAGTGAAAGTATTGCCTCATTTTTCACCCAGAAATTACTCTAAAAACAAGAGGTGGCAGTAAATTTACTAAGCTATCTTTTATACAATACTTGTAATTTCAAATAATATCATTCTTTAAATGGGAATTATTATACTAATGACTACCATATTTGGCAAAGATGAAAGTTATTTTCTATTACCTTGTTGGTTATGGTTGGTTTCAACTGGAACAGGTCACAAGTGCAGTGCCACGGATTTTGTTGGAGCTGGATCAGTTTAGCCGGAACAAGCACGAAGATCCCCAGAGGCAGAGTTGTGAGGTTGTTATGGTGTAAGTACAGTTCGCGTAGACTCGACAAGTGGTCAAACGTTCCTGGGGCAAGCTCGTCAAGGCTATTGCTGCTTAGATCTAAGTAACGCAAGTTTTTCAGGCCGAAGAACGCGTCCAGTGATAACCAACTGAGGTGGCAGTGGCTTAGGTCCAAGTGCTCCAGGTTTGGAGTGGCTGTAAACGCGTCAAAATCAACTGAGGTGATGTGTCCGTGGATAGTCAGTTCCTTCAGGTAAGGCATCCCCTCTAGAAGGGCACGACTGAGCGAGAGGAATGTTGTGTTCTCAACCTGGAGAACCTTCAGCAAGTTCAGTTCTCTGAAGGTGTCAACATGGAGTTCAACCGACACATCTCTGGAGCCCAAGAGAAGCTGTTCTGTGCCATTGACATTTGAGAAGGTGAAGGGAAACACGTGAGTGAGAGGGTTGTTGAGAAGACGCAGAGTAGCGAGGCTAGGCAGACTTGGGAAGCTGGCTGGGCCCAGTCTATCAAGTTTATTGTGATCTAGATCTAGGGTCAGTAACTTGTCTAATCCTGTGAAAGTGTTTCCTTCAAGTTCCAAGATGTTGTTGTGAGCTAGAGAGAGATGTCTCAGGTTTGGAGTTGGGGCAAACATCGCCGCAGGCAGGACTTTGATGTGGTTGTGTTCCAGAGTGAGAGTGTGCAACTTTGTCAGTCCTGTTAGGAGCTCCTGTCCAACGCGGTCCAACTTGGCATGAGCCACACGAAGGTATTTCAGCTGCGGCTGAGATATGAAAGGCGCCAGTATAGTGTCTGATTCCGACTTGAACACATCGTAAGGCACGATGTTCTCCTTCTGCTGCTCTTCCAAGAGAATCATCTCGATTTCCGACTGTAGCTCGCTGGCCGGCGGCAAAGTTGGTATCTTTGACATAATCTCCGGGGGGAGATTGAGGTCTCGGATTTGGTCGGTGAGAGACAGGAACTCCTGAATCGGCAAATCCAGCAGAGTCTTCGAAGACACCGGGTGAGTCTGCCTCCTCAACCTCCCTCCCTCCAGAGCGGCCACGAGACGAACGTACTGCAAGTCTAAGAGCTGGAGGTTGACGAGAGACGTCAGCGCGTCTTCGGAGAGGGCCAGTTTGAGATCCTGATCTTCTTCTTTCAGTTTCTTATGCTCTTCTTTCTGCTCAACCATGTCCACGACACGGTTGGGGAAGTAACCAGATATCTGAACAGCCTCTTTCCTTGCATATCCCTGAATATGGAGAGCCCTGAGTTCTTTCAGGGGGGCAAGATGTCCACTCTCGATGACCGTTAGTTCGCTCGTTGCTGCTTGCAAGAGACTGAGTACCTGGAAGTTCATGAGGGTTACTAGGTCACAATGGAAGTAAACCAGGGAGACTTATAGTTAATTATAATCAAGTATCACCATAGCTTCATAGATGGTAGAATCAGCTTCTAAAATTAATAGACAAAGGTCTACCGCTTGGTCTAATGATGGTACACTGTACAAAAGGTACCACTAACTATGTTATTTTTAAAACAAGAATCTAGTATTGAGGAAAATGCAAATAAATTAATATTTAACAAGTCATATTCAAATATTCAAGCATACACTGAAAACTAACCATCGTACGTGGTGGCAACGCACTTATCATCTGAGTCAGATTCGTCTCCAGCATCAGGGCGCAGGTTGCGTGTAATCCCCTGACCTCCACGTCTAAATCTGCATCAGCGGCCGTGCTTGAGACGACGAAGTCTCCTGATTCCATTACCTGAGGAGAGAGGAAATTAGACCGATGGTTCAGACAGCATTAAAAACAGTACATAGTGGTTATGACATTCATCTTAGGGTAATATTGCCAACATCAACAGCAAGGCATATGACTAGCACACTGAAATCAATAGAGCGTGCGGGAAAGTGCCCGAGAGAGCAAACGCAAACTTTGTCGTCAAGCCTCACGTCATTGGGATGCAACTGTGGAAGGTCATCCTCGCCCCAAGAGGTCATCCAGGTCAGGACGAAAGAGGCGGCTTTCATTGGGGCGCCTTCGCAGGCGCACTCCTCGGGACAGCCCAGGTTAGGGTCCTCCTCCAACTTGTGACGGGACACGATGGACTTGTGGACAGGTTCTGACGTCTCCAGGAGGGGGTCCTCTTCCAGCAGAGGCGTTCCAGAGCTTGCGGCGGCGGCCTGTTCCAGAGTAAAGGAAAACGGGATGTTGAGTGTTACTTTTTTTCTACGATGTTCAGTGGGTAACTTAGATAACTGAAGATACCGAGTTAATGGGGAAATTTAGTGTATTTATAAAAAATATGGAGATGAAACTTGGTAAAACCACAAATTTATGATATACATATGCACCAATAGCGTTATATAGATGAAAAAGATCAAGAATTTTAATTGAATGTAATAAATAGACATACAGGAAGAAATACTATCAGTCATTTTGTGCTCTACTTTCCCCAAAGTGCAATAAAGAGAGAAGTGTTTGTAGGCCTATTACATACAACACTGGGATGAAGAAGGCAGATTAGCAGTTGCCAAACTTCTGTTTACTGAGAAGATGTTGATTAGGATAAAATTAAGATTCTATTAAACATAGAGAAGAAGAAATATGATAAATGAACACGACGTTAAGACAGAAAAGGAGATAATCTGATTAGCCATTATAGAGCCACGGCCTTTGTGCCTATAACTTGGTCAGCTACTACTACTACTACTACTACTACTACTACTACTATACTAGACCTATAAGTGACCTCTCTCTCTCTCTCTCAAGACTACGGGCTGCTACATTAGCTAAAGCCTGTGCTGGCATAAAGCCAGCTTAATACTCAACAACAACAACAACAACTCTCTCCTCTCTCTCTCTCTCTCTCTCTCTCTCTCTCTCTCTCTCTCTCTCTATATATATATATATATACATATATATATATATATATATATATATATATATATATCTATATATATACTGCTAGCGTGCCTGGTTTATCAAGTACTTCCGGGCCAGTGTACCAGAGTGTACCCTGGTGATAAGAGGCGATACTACACAGCAAGGACATTGGGCTATCAACCAATTAACCCTAATTTTAGGTTTATTTCACTTAATAATAATAATAATTCTCAGGTTTGTATATAAGTTCACTGGCCATCTCTATTTACAGGGATGGAAGCCACATCGTCCTAAGACTTTTAAAAGAAAATTTATACCAAAACCAGACCAACTTACCAGAATAAGCAACAAGGATACCACGACCTTTTCCTTCATTTTTTTTTTCTTCCAAGTTTCTACGATGCTAAATAATTAGTTTTCTTTACGTTATATAATTTGGGTTTTTATTTATTTATTTATCTTTCGTTTTTTTAATTGAGCGATTTTTAAACTCAGATGTCCAGCTCATCGGCGATTTTCGTCTGAAGAAGTCGATCTTGTGGACTGGAGATCCATAGATTGAGGAATGGGCATATCAAAATAAACTTTTTTTTTAACGTTTATTTTTTATTTTTTTCTTAATATCTTAGACCCAGCTGCGTGTTTATGGCTGTAAATTCTGTAAGAAAAACACGCACTGTAAACATTTAACTTTAAAAATTACACACAATATAACAGATAGGCTTACTTTTTAAAATAAACGCATTCACTCACCCGTACGATAACTTAATTTTTCAAACTTCACTTTAATAACTTTTTTTTTCTTTACACTTTACATCAGCCGTTTACTTTTCTGTCCGCCTTCTCTCGTATTAATCGTTGAGGTGAACAATGGAATATTTCACAAATCCATTTGGGTTTTATATATATATATATATATATATATATATATATATAATATATATATACTATATATATATATATATATATATATATATGCTCGTAACTCATAAGCCAGTGGAATTAGCAAAAATTAAACCACAAACATCTTTTTACGTATTTTTTAAACAAATTTCACATAAATACAAACGTCCTCACATATATTTCACAACACTATTTTGCCATTTATTTTAATTAAAGAATTCATTGTTTACTAGATGTTATCAGGACCTTAATTCAGTTATAGTTGGGAAATGCACAACTTTCTACGCGACAAAAAAAAAAAAATCTACTTAAATTCACTCATTGTTAAGAAATACACAAACAATCCCACGCGCCACAACAATGCCCAGATAAATATGCCTGGGTTTTGGCCAAATTTTTAAACCTGGGGCTACCGGGAAATGCCAAAATGCCCAAATATAACCCACACACGACGCCTCGCGGACGGACTAACCCGCGGAGTGAGCAGGAGGTCATCAAGTGGGTGGGTCAGCCGGAAGTGGCATGGGGGCGTGACACTGATAGACACAGAGACAGAAGTCGACTGTGACACTGTGTGACTGTTTTTCAAGGAAGGACGAACGCACACACGAACACACACGATGATAGCGGAAGAGAATAAAAGGATTATTATTATTATTTTCATTATTATATGAAAGAATAAATTATATAATAGTTCTGCCTTACGAGTTCATTTTGACAACGTATGACTGGAAACCTCTTATAAACTTAATGTAGTTATTATTTTATAACTAATTACCTTTATATGATAATTATTTTTTTTTGAAAAATATAATTGCCTTATGTTTGTTGTTATTGCCCAACTATAATTGGCTTTATCATATCAAGCACATTTCCGCAGAATAGAATAACAAACTAATAAAAAATGGAGAGGTAATGTGAATAAATTAGTTATAAAGGATTCTTTTATAAACAAAATCTCTCTCTGGATACAGTTTTATGGATTAATGTTGCAGTGAATTTTATTTTACTTCAAGATCCGTTAAGTAATACAGTACAGTTACTTTTAGTTTGAGGTTGCAAGCCTGATCCCCTTGACTACCGTAGCTGCAACCAACCAGTTACCAAGCAACCAGGTACATTATCATAGCATTGGTTGAGAGTAGCACTTTTAATTTCTCAGAGGAAGGGACAAAGTTGCTTCACACCATGGGATTGAATTTGGGTATTGTAGGTGACCCTAAGTGTGGTATAGTATGTCCCTTTTATTTGTCAACAAGAGAAAGAACAGATTAAAACTACTATTATTAAAGACAGAACCTTTTTGAAATACAAAGACTAAAATGTAAATGTGTACAAAGTAGCTTAATAAGCATTTGCATATGTGTAATCATACAATAATGTCTGATCATTTAACAGAGGGATCGCTCCATCAAGCATTAAAGCCCATGTTGTACACACAACCCAGTCACCTTTAAAGTAATTAAGGGCAATCCAGCACGCTTCTGAAGTGAACTCCAGCAGCAAGATTAACCAGAAACAAGGAAGGTTTTGTCTGGATTTAAACCTTAACATGGGCAGTCATCAGTGCACACAAAGTCAAAACCTGTTGCGATTCAGTTCGCCGAGTAATGGATTATACTTATTGTCTTGAAATCTCTTATCTTGAAGCCAAACTGTATTAAGATTGTTTTTTTTTTTTAATTAAAACCTTCGTGTGCTCTGAAAATCTTCATCGATTCAAGAAGTTTTAGTACTTTTTGTTTGAAATGTTAGCTTAAAAATTATTTTTTGGGGTAAGTTAGTTAAAAAATTGCTTTATAAACTTACATTCTTGCATTAATTTACCAATATTTTCTTACAGGGTTTACAGTTAGTGCATGCAGTCACTGACTGCACCTTTTAACTGTAGGATGTGGACAGCTATAACATGAGTATTCAAGCATGAGAGAGAACAGGTGACATTCAGTTGCTATGGTTGAACATTTGAGTTTTCAATAGCACAACAATCAGGATTCCTCTATGTTCCCACAAAATAATAAATTATGGAATTCAAGCCTTAAGGAATTT
This sequence comes from Macrobrachium nipponense, assembly GCF_015104395.2. Taxonomy (NCBI): domain Eukaryota; kingdom Metazoa; phylum Arthropoda; class Malacostraca; order Decapoda; family Palaemonidae; genus Macrobrachium; species Macrobrachium nipponense. The sequence continues at coordinate 84,608,806 of NC_087201.1, forward strand.
TTTTTTTCTTTTACCTTTGAGATACTTTTCAAGAACCAAATTATGCAAGTTCTTCTCTTGTGATTTCCACATAACTTCTGACCAAGTCTTCCTAACTTACCTTTGCTGTCCTCCAGGTAGGAGACCAGAATACATACCAAGGTCTACAAGCAATCCTATCCACAGCTGAGTGGGGCTGCCAAAATACAGGTTGGACTTTTAACTCCAGTTCAATACATAACTGATTGCAGTTATAGTACCATTATACAGTACAGTAATACATTAGTTTCAAGGATTTACCTAATTTGTCTATTACAAATTTTGTAATGCTCAAGCACTTTTGACTTAGAACCCCCAAACCTAGTGTTATTGTTAATACAGAATTCATGTCGCAGAGTAAGTTTGTAATTAAAGTAAACTATTTTTGACAAAGTGGTTATCTAGGATTTTCAACTCAGAATCAAGCTGTGTCGATACTTACAAGATCTGCTTTAAAACATCTACTGTTTAGATGTAACCCTCTCACACAGATGCATTCCCAAGGACCTCATGTAATCAGGTAGAGGTACCATGCATAGCACTAGGTGCCAGTCTTGATACTTTAAAGCATTTACTTAAGATGTCAACTTTCTTTACTTTGCTTATTGGAATTTTCTTCAGACAAAATACTTTGGCAATTCTCACCTAACACCAGAAACAAGACCAAGGTGTCTCTGTACTTAATATAATCGGTAAATAGTTTTGTCTTCACTGAATTTATGTATAGCTTATAGTATTATTCAACCTGTAATTAAACTTCTTATGATATACAGCTTCAGACAAAATTACTATACTTGAACAAGTAAATTTCTAGCACATACATTAATCTTAGGAAACTGAAACAAGTATTTTTTTACAAAAGCATTTTTTTAATGGCTCCCAAAATCACAATAAGTTGGATGCCCCAAAAAAGCACAAAATTGAAAAGGTAATACAATATTTGAGAATAAAAAACTAAATGCCAGCCATCACAGTTAAATAAATAAATCTTCTAAACTCTCAAATTTATATACTGTACCACATGACATTCCATAATTCAATACAAAAATCTCCATTAGGTTTTATATTTCAATAAAAACGTAATTTGTTCAATTTGAGAAGTCATCATCATCTTCTACTACACATTGGCAGTTATTCCTTATATGTATAATTAAATTCATGGGAGACAACTACATCCTAAACACAAGACGAAAGCAAGATAAATTTGGTCCACTAGCAATTGGTATTATAAGTCTTGGAGAAAGAGGTGTGCACGAGAGAGAAAATAATAAAAATAAAATAAAATAAAATGGGGGAGGGGGTAAACTCATCCGCTCTGCATATCGTACCTGCGACAAACTTGCCAACGCCTTGCTAGACAGTGAGCACCTTCTTTGTATAGAATAAAGCAAAAAATTATATTATATAAGTTTCAGGTTACAAAATCAGTATATTTTTTTTCCTTTTTTACTATATAAGACTATACTTATCAAAGTACAAAATACGGCTGAAGGAGCCTCCGGCAGCCGGGAGAGCGAGGAAAGGACAAGTAATAATAGGCGCGCTGTGTGTGCCCCCCTCCTGGTTAGGCATTCTTCTCCTGCTCGATTACTGTTGGTGGAAAATAGAAAAATGGAATTACTCTAGTGCCACTGAAAGATACAAAACACCAAAACAAACAAACTCAGATTCATTTACCAGCAGCCTACGCAGAAAGATACACCAACTTCAAGCTGGAATATAAAATTTAGACCAAAGGCCAAGAACTATGATGAGGTCATTCAACACTGAAAGGGAAATAGAGTATAATAAGGTTTGGAAAGTGACAGGAGGAAGACCTAGCACCTGTTAAAAGGGGTGTTCAGATTGAAGAGAATATGAAAGGAGGCACAGTAAGAGGAATGAAAGGGATGTAGCTAGGGGCTGAAGGGGTGCTGGCTGTGAAGAACCTTCAGTTATGCCAACAGTGCACCGCATCAAGTGCTCTGATGGCATTACCCCCTTCAGAAAACAATATGGTAGCATAGCAAAAATAATGTTAGGTGATACAAACAAATGCCCATTAAATCTGAGGCGTTAACACAAATAGAAAACTTTAAATTTCTCGGCAGCATCCCTTTGGGCTCTAGCTGCGACCCATCCTATTACTTTTACTGTACCTCCATTCATACTCTTTTCTTCCATCTTACTTTCCAACCACTTGTTACACCTTTCAAACCTTTAACACATACCCTTAATCTCCATTTCAACGCTGAATGACACTGGCATAGGTACCAGCTCTTAACCTTTGGCCTAAATTTTATAGTCCAACTACAATTACATGAGATAAGACTTAATTCCCTCCCTCACATGAGACACACAAATACTTACTCTCCTTGGTTGGGAGAGGGTTCTTCTCTTGTGTTTCAGTCTTCTTAAGATTAGATTGGTTGAACCCTTCGATTCCTTGGAACAGCGCCTGCTGGCCCTTTTCCTTCTCAATATCTGGGGGAAGAGATGTAGCCGAATGATACAAAGATCAACTGATAAATTGGGACTTAAATTCTAGTTCAGAAAATGTCAAAGTCCTATTAACAGAAATTTTAGTAATGAAAAACATGTTTACAAGTGAAATAGTGCAAGACCAAGCTTTACAAGGTTAAAGCAGACCAATAGTACATTTTAAAACCGGCAATCGGGGAAAAGAAGCGTTAAGTTTGGATTTTAAACATTTCCATTAATGCTACGTACAGTAAACGGCACAAAATTCAACCAACTGTTATGACTTAGGCTAATCTACAAAATAAATTTGAGGAAGCCTTTTAATAGGCAAAACCATATAAATTCATATAGTGACAAAATTATGAGAAAAATATTAGCTAGGTTAAGTAACAACCATTCATCACTGGCTACAGAAGACTGATTAGGAGTGCTACAACCAAACGTTAGTTCAGACACTCCCAAACCACCTTCTTTAGACGGCAACACATTTTTTTCCGCAGTTTCTGTCTGCTTCAATTCGCTTCTGTCGTACGATAGAACGCGCTGAAATATACCCTGGTGAGCCTTCTCTGTCTGTATATCTGTAGGACGTAATGGATGTCAAGAACGTTACGTAGATTACTGAGAAACCACAGATGCAAAAAATGCAACTATTTTTGAAATGCAAAACTAATGTCATCTTGTAACATTTCTGTAACTGCCATCAACTTTAATGAATTACAAGTGATCAAGAGTTTGAAAAGTTAAACTTGGTTCAGCGTATATTATTTATAGCTCTTGTTAACAGTGCCTTGACAAAGCTGTGGAAGTCTATACTAGTGCTTGATTTAATAGAAGGCTGCATATATATACAGTGTACAGAGTCAACCATTGGCAAAAGGTGATACAACTGAATTCAGAATACGTATCAGCGTGCTTAGTCAAACAAAGCCGTTGGCATATGAAACGTGAAAAAAAACAATTGTCATCTGTCAGTCATGCTAAATTAAAAATATTGAAGGGTAAATACAACTGATTAAAAGAACAGGAATAAAAACCTTCCGATGACAAACATGAATACCAAGGCTGACTTTGTACAATAAAATTAATCCCTTCGCCTTAAGTTAGGGATCCCATCGTATTTTAAGCACTTGATAACTTACGCTGGTTACTGTTTAGTACAAGTTGCCTAGTCTCAAGCATTAAATTCACGAGCTTCTTAAAAACATTGAATAAAGGCTCATTTCACAATCCTGGCCTAGGTTAAGTAAACGAACTATCGTTCAAAAGACTAGGAACAAGGACGCCGCCGATAGTAAAATTAGCAGTTATTTACGTCAAAAGCATTCTTGATTTTTTATTTTGCAAGATGCTTTCGAGGCATCACCTGCTGTAGACGGAAGGACCACCTTCTCTTCGGTTGAGACCTGCCTCATGCAGCTCTTGTCGAAGGACGTCAATCTTTGGAAAATGCTCTGGTGAGCTTTCTCTAATGCTATATCTATACCCACATGAAAAGAAAATAGTCAAGAAAATATTCAAGACTGGCTTTCTAACACTTTCAGAAATTACATATACAGGTATAACTGTATATGTACTACTGAAATAGACATGAAAAATCTCAGCGAAGTAAATATTTCAAAGGTATTATAACTAAACTACTGATGTATTACAACTAACTACAATCGGGCTTAATTTTCAAATATTACACAGGAAATATACAATACATATTTAAAAGTACGTATATATAATTTACAAAGTTATACACAACTACAATGGAATGAACGGCAACATTTTTACAAATCCAAAATTTATTTATAAAACATCCCTAAAATCTATTGTGATATGTCAATCTTTAGAAATGTACAAGTGCAAGTCTAAAATCTAACAACTTCTAAAGAAATGGTAGTCCAAGCTCAAGTCAGTTTTTCCAGGCTTGTTAAGATTCCAATTAATCACACTGGTTAAATTGAAAGCCAAAAATATTTTTGTTCTTGTTTATAAAAAGTATGACCCCCACCCAAACAATTCCAGTCCTTGCACAGCCATACAGGCTGTATTTCAGCTATGAATACTACTGTCAAAGTTCACACAAGAGGCAAAAGTTGCAACTTGCAATGGTGTCTATCCTCATCACAAGGTCAAACATGAAGGACCTAATATAAGTTACAAGAATATATTTATTTACTCTTGCTCATCAATTAAAAGTGCATTCTTGTTTCAACTTAAAAAGTGGTCCTCGCGGGGAGGTGCGTACCAGAGCTCCCCTCGAACAGCTAAAAACTGCTTATTTTGTTAGTTCAGACAAGAAAATTTTAATAGTTATATCATAAAATCCCATCTTAAAAATGTTAATACCCGAATATTTTAATAGTTATATCACAAATACTGCATTTTGTCATGAAATTGAAATTGATATGAAAATATAGTAATTAGTGAATATTTGTCAGTGGAAAATACTGTGTATAGGCAAATTTCCCACAAATAATGGGTAGATATGGTCCATTTGCAATCACTGACTGCACTGATGTTCTAAATGAAATTTTAATGTCAAGGATACTAACATAGTAATCAAAGTTCATACTGTATCTACCAAGCAATAATCCCATCTATCCATCATTCAACAAGCAAGTCCCATTCGTATGGACTTTAATCTTTTCGTTCAGCAGAAACACTAAATTGAATTTCATTACTGTCATGAAATATCCACAAACGTAAAATGTGTCTATAAAATACAATTTTCAACCAGCAACACAGTGCACTAGGAAAAATGAAGCAAGTCAACCTCAAACACCAGTGCATATCCCATTTTCGTGACTCATCAAATCAGTGCAATGGCTTACAAAAATACAAATCATTATCAAGCTACTGTATCAAGTTTCCTGTCCACTTACAATCCAGGAAAATTTAAAATCTAAAGTGTTCCCAAACTTAAGACCGACACAATTAAGTAAAAGGCTAATGTAAGTGAAACTGCATAGAAATTGATAGAACTAAACTTCAGTGCAGAGTGCAGATAAAGAAAAAAAAAAGAAGCCTCCAGATTTGTGGTATGTCGCTTCTTTTCATCCTGTTTTCTGACTACGTTGACTAACTACTATTTGTGGAAAACAGCTCTGTAAACTACTGTGGGGCTAGATTGCAATTGGTTTTTCTCAAGTGTATTCCCATTTGTCTACAGTAGATAAATTTAAAAAATTTTATACGAGGCACAAAACTGGATAGAGTATAATCACTAAGGTTGAAACTGACTACAATACCAAACTTAATGATGATGAAACTACAGAATACAAAATACTTTGTGGAAACTAAAAACATGAAAAATGAGGTACATACAGAAAAAGTTACTGAAAAGCAAGAATTCAAGAAAATGGAAAATGTATAAAAATATCACTGGAATTTTAAATTTTCCCTTTACAAAAGTCTCTAAAAATATGCTTCCTGTTGCTGTCATGTTATGTGCAGGGCACATATGAGTCTACTCAAATATTTACACAACGGCACAAGTGCAGTTTACGTACTGTATGTGCAGTGGGGGAGAAAAAAAAAAAAAATAGGCAAGCTGTCAAAATGACCAAAATAGTTTCAAACTAAGGTTCCCCCAAAAATTCAAAAACTACTTTATTCCATATGATTACTTTGGCAGACCTAATTTTATAGACCAATCTGCCTTTTGACAGGAAAATGTCATACAAAAAATCAAGCTGCATTCTAAAAAAATTAGCAAATCAGTTCTAAAATTCAATTACAGCATTAGCTTAATGTTATTGAGTCACAAAATACGCAGTTTCATTAGTACACATTGCTAAACTGTTAGCAGATGTGAATACAGCATGATTGTTTTTAATAGCCGCTCTAAAAACACACACGAGCGAGCCATGGCTCGCCAGCTTTCCAATTTACAGCCTTCACCCTTGCTACAGAAATGCTCAGGGCAGCACACAACGAATATACCTTCTTTGGCAGGTAACGCTACTTTTTCCTCTGTCTCCGCGTGCCTCATCTGAGATTTGTCGAAGCCTGTGACGCCCTGGAATATGCTTTGGTGGGTCTTCTCTGTCTCAATATCTGATAGCAAGGCCATTGAGTCAGAATAAAGTTGTCAGGGTGGTGTCGGAACACAACACTATTACTGAACTTTTTTGTCAACAAAAGAATCACATATGTTTTTGTGCATGTCACATAAACAAAGATAAAGATTATTCTTATATACTGCTACAAATACTTACCAATAACATTAACATACTACCTTCATCTTTTAGCTTGACTACAAGTCAAAGGAATATTTCAACTTTAAATTGAAAGGCAAAAGATATGGATGAAACAGACACCAGGGTATTGGTGTACAATTTGTTCTATGAATACAGTTTCCTACCAAAGATTTTAAATGTATAAATTTAAAGTAATCAAATTATTTAGAATAGTAGGTACTAACCCAATAAAACCCTACAGTGACTATGGACCTCTGTATACGTAAACAATGTTTAAAAAAAATTAAAATTAAAACAAAACAGGGCATAAACATTAAGACTATGAATTCACCTGTGAATGAAAAGTCAATATACTCAAATTGTTTGGTTTACTAATCAATTTTCTATTTACAAACCATCATCAACTTAAGGGGTATAAGGTTAAAAGTTTAGTCAATTTACGATTTCCACAGTGCAGAATATAAAGTAAAGTGTGTTTGTTAAGCTTGCAAAAAGAACTTACAATTATATAATACACGAGACTTTCTTATGCCTGAGCAAGCAATTTAATACAATCAGTACAGCTTATCTCGCATAGCACTGTCGACCGCAAGCCATCTCTGCAACTTGCAGGCTGCCTGTTGCACGAATGCAAGCGATTATGTCATTAACCCCAGTGCTTGCACAAGCGCAGCAAATTAAAAACTGCGTGCCTTGTGCAAGGATTACTAACCCTTACCTATTCTATTTATGTTTACAAGTGCACCTATGTTAAATGCTAAAACAACACTGCCTAGACTGAGAAATGCATTTCTAGTTTAACGTACTCAGGCTGTTAGCGAAGTGTTTTCAGTATAAATTCAAGTGTTACTTTATGTTTCAGGCAATTTCTACATTACAGCAGCAGACAAGTTTAGCAGACTTCCAGGTTAACAATGTTGGGTCCCTTTATCTGTGTATCACAAAAAATTTACAGCTATCTCAAGGAAATGAGGATTGCAATATACCAGAAAAGTATTAAAAACAAGATATGTTGCTGGAAGGGTATTTAATAACTAGTTTGAATATGTGAGCATTGTAGACTGGCTCATTAACCATTTGTAATGTCCAGTGCACCAAATTACTCAAGATATAAAGTTTCTACAGCTCAAGACACTATAATTTCAACTAACTAAACAGCTTTTATAAATTTTAGTTTTAATTACACATATCCAAATCACTTTGAAAGTCGTTGAACTTCACCGCCATCAGAGATAAAGGGACCTTCCCGTCATGCACAAAGATGTCTGCCAAACTCGTGCACATGCTTGTTAGGTTAATTTCTACATCTCGAGTTTAATTTCCAACTCGTTCAAAAGACAGCTTAGGGGGGGTTAGATGATTATAATACAAGGTCTTGTCCTGAATTCTACCTTCTTTGGCTGGGAGAGCAACTTTTTCCTGCGTTTCCGCATGGCGCATGTTTGCCTTATTGAATCCTGTTACCCCCTGGAAAATACTTTGGTGCGTTCTTTCCGTTTCAATATCTGGAGGGGGGGAGAAGCAGCCGACAAGAGAGGTTAATCGTACCATTAAGACCTCAAGGTTACTTCAAAACAAAGGTTGCTTTTTGTCATTCAAGTTCAGCTTTCTACTATTTGTACATCTGGTTAAAACTGGTTGGTTCCTGTTGTGACTGGTGTTTCTTTTTACAATGAATGCTACACGGTGTGGTACACGTCAGGTAAACATGGAATATTGCTACTACACACACTACTGTACAATGGTAAAAGTCATGCTATGAAATATGCACTGCAAAGTGTTGCATGCTTTCAACATTCTTACTGCAGGAATAAGACAAAACTATCTTACCTACCAATTACTGGGTTCCAAGAGATACTCTAATTTCAGTTTCTAAAAGTTTGGAATAGTATCTTGTTTTAATGAAATCATGAACTGTATAGTTCTTTTAAACAGTATCAGACCAGAACCAGCAACTCTGCAACTCTTTCCTGACGCTAATCAGTCCCTACGTCACACAAGGCAAAAGCAGAAATGAGTAAGAGAAAAAAAAAAAAAATTGCAAGCAAACACACCTTCTTTAGCCGGCAACACAATTTTCTCTTTTGTGCTTGCATGCTTCAAATTTGCTGCATTGAAGCCCTCCACAGCCTGTAGATGGGCCTTTTCTTTCTTCTCTGCTTCCACATCTGAAAGAAGCACAACATGCTGCAAGCCCATGCACAAAGGAATAGTTGAGAAGACGACCAAGGCAAGGACAGACAGGAGATTTCAAATGCAATGACATTCAGGGGAACACCTGTGGGGTGCGTCATGAGGAGGGAAGGGAGGGAGGAAATACGTACAGTAATGACTACAGACTAGGAAGGGGCAGGTCATCAAATCAACTTCAACACACACACACAAGGAACCACTCCTCGGGAGAAGCAGAAGAGATGCACAAAGCAAAATAAATTTTTGGGGGAAAAAATAAGACCTGAAATTAATAGAAAAATAATAAAAAAACAACCAGGTTAAAGACCAATCGGGCACGTCGTCAGCAAGTGACAAACAAGCGTTATGCATCGCATTCTTGGATTACGTTACCATACAAGTGCCGTACAGCAAATTCCCATTTTAAGTCTAAAACTGTAACTCAAACCATACCACCCATTTCTCTAAGTCCCCATTCTCAGCACTGGGCCCTTGGAAAGCTTCAAGATGAAAGAAACTTCAGCATCAGCTTCACAAATACAGCATAGTAAGCTTTATTGCCCTAAACAGTCCCAATAAAAAGCCCCCTTCACTTACCTAAACATTACTTGGAAGACTCAAGCAGCATTTAATGCTTCCTGCTTTCCTTTGCTAATCAAGAACAAGTAAAACCTATTTCAACTTAGCCCCTTCAAAACTTGGCAGGTTATTACCACAACAAGGTCTTAAGTGAGTAAACAGAGCTAAGGACAATCTCCTACCAACATTACTGTAGTTGTAAACAGTTTTACAAAGTAATGGTTCTACTGTTTAGAATTTTACCAACACCCTGGTACTTAAATGACTACACACACATCTTCAAAGCTAACATAACCATCTGGCTAGTGGAGTTGTAAGGTTTTCAATTTCAACGACAACCACCTAGCATTAAGAACATATCAACACTAACATTCCCGTACATCCAGAAGCTTTTCTGTCAATTGGCAGCCAAAAAATAAATGATCACTTGCAGCTAACACGTACAACTTTGGGGATGGGAAAACCCACCCTCCCTCTCTCTCTCTCTCCACGGAAAGGACCCCTTACCTGAGCTAGAGGGGAGGACAATTTTCTCCGAAGTAGAGGTGCGTTTCAGCCTCCCACTGGGGAATTTGCTGATGTTCTCCAGGTGTTCGTTCCGAAGCTTCTCGCTTTCCACGTCTGCTTTGAACATGCAATTATAAAGCAACCATGCATTTGAAAAAAAAAAACAAGCAGCTTCAAAAGTACCAGTACCAAGTCAGGAGACTATTGTAGGAAATACAGTACTGTCAAAAGGACTGACTAGGGGTCGAGATGGGACAGGGGAGCAGATTTCTGTGTTCAAAAACTGAATACAAGCTGAAATTATATTATGAAGATTGAGCAGCCTTGAAAATCACTTAAAATACACTGCAGGATTTGTCAAAAAGTGAAAAGGGACACTTTGATAAAAGGCATTTTCTTAAGATTACAATAGTTTCTTACACTAAAGGTTCAAGGTTTTCATCAAAATCGTGACAAGCTGAAATGAAGAACATGACAACTTTAATCTACACTAGATAATCAAGCTCTGACAAAATTAGCTTTTTAACGAACGCTACACTTAAGAGAGTTTGCCCAAAATTTAGCATTTCTACTAAAAAAACACAAATATGTACTTACAGATTCTAAAGTGATTTGAATAGGCTAACTCTGTAAATAATCTCTCTCAAGGAATTCATCAATTAAGTTTTTCAAGATAAAGTCCAATTGCACAGTACTATATAAACCTCTGGATTGTTTGAAATTAGTGATTCTTCAAAACTATAAAAATGTCATCGAACCAAACTTTAATCTTTTCAAAGTACTGAAAAGATGTCAGGTGATTTTTCTGTCTTTCAGTAGTTTGAAATATGAGGTCCCAAGTTACTGTAATATATGTATATATGTACTACTCTAATTACACAGGCAGTGAAAATGTTATACAACTTGACTGACAGGGAAATAAGCCATCATTCACTTACATTGTAGTTATTAAAAAAAAGCTTCTTAAATTTATAACCTCATTCTGTCCGAGATCACGAAACAATCCATACAATCGTGGATTCCTTTGGTGATGGTGAATCACTTTCAAGTTACAAAGAATGCTTCTGCAATTATTATACGATGACATTTTCTACTGGGTGCTAATGATTCAAATTGTGTAGTCAAATCAAACTTCACACTGAGGAGTTTCCAAATGTGAAAAATAAATGCTAGTGACTGCTCAATCGTTAGTTTATGTAGCCCAAGTTTCTACATCGTTAGTTTACGTAGCCCAAGTTTCTATAAAAACAGAATTTTTAAAATGCATCAACCTTAAACCCAAAACTGAAGAGAGGTCCACTGGGACCTGTGAGGTCATCCAGCACTGAAAATTCTGTTGGAGCAATTGTCAGGAGAGGGTGGAAAGCAAGACGAAAGACAGAATACGAACGGAGGTATGGTAAGAGGAATGAAAGGGGTTGCAACAGCTGGGCTGCAATAAACCTTGTATATAATGCCTACAGTGCACCGAGCTAGGTGCACTGAGGGCACTACATCCTTCGGGACTTAAAGCACTGAGAAGAGGAACAAATTTCCTATGAAAAAAATGGGGCTTTGTCAAGATATGCCCTAGATTGTGGTGGAAAAAAATTCACTAAAATTGGAAAGAACTGGTTATAGAAAATATAGCTGTTAAAGAATACATTCATATGAATATAATGAGTAAGCAACACAAATCATAACTTCCATTAAAAGCTACCAAAAAACCACTAAAACTAAACCAGTCTTTCCATTCTTGGATAGTGAAAAGGATTCATTTGATTTTTGCTTCAGTAAAAAGGACTAAGTCGTGTTGCCCAACAACGGGCTGAATATTATTATAGCTTATCCTAAAAAAAATGACATGCACTAAAGATAGTTTCATGCTTCAAGAATTGAGGTCAATCATATGCTTGCATCTAGTACCAATATAGTACTGTATTAAGCAACTGCAACAATACAGTACTCTTACTACAATACTGTATCAAATAGATGGTATTACTGTACAGTATTGCAATCTTACATGCCTGTAACTACTGTATTCTCCAATTGTGCAAAAACAGTACTGTTTTCTCAAGAAATCTATGTAATATATTATTGTATCTAGCACCAATTGCAACAATACTCATGCTACAATACCATATCAAGCAGTTGGTATACAGTATTGCAATGTTGCACCCTTTGTACAGTATTCTGCAATTGTCCAAATGCAGTACAAACAGTTCTCAAGGAATCTATTGTACTGCAGTATTATATCTGGCATAAATTGCAACAAATACTCATACTACAATAGTGTATCAAGTAGTTGCTATAATATTGTTGTCTTACACCCCTCTGTACTGTATTTTGAAACGGCAAAACACTCAGCAATATATACTGTATCAAACTGCTTATGCTATAGTACTGAAATGCTCCACCCTTGTCCAAAAGTATTTTTGCAATTGGGCTAATGGATCTGCTAATCTATATATACTGTATCACGCAATCATTGACATTCCACTGCTATTGTTAGTAGTCAAAAATAAAAAAGCCTGTGCCATCCAAACAAAATCACAGAATGAGAGAATCTGTCTGCAAACAAAATTACCCGTCACTCCCAACACCACCCGTGTTATAGTTTCTCACCCAATACTGAATTCAACCAAGTTACTTTACCTTTGAATCAACCTGTATTGACCTGTCCACATGGGGGTCATGTTAGCAGGGAAATAAACATGTTCCACTGTACTGGAGAGGTGCTGGATCCATCGAGTCGTTACAAAAACAAAACTGAATTTTTTAGACAAATCTGTGCTTTCTAAAATCGTGGGACAAAGACTCACGGACTTACATTGGATAGAAAATGCTGTCTTGGGTACTGGGTATATTTAAAAAAAACTGACATCTACTGAATTGGCTGCTAAATAGTTTTTTTGTTCCTACTGATAAGTTTTTTTGGAAGGTTAAAAATACTAAAAAATGCATAAACCCTTCTATCAGCTACAGGTTCCAAAAATAGAGGAAAAAATACAAAACACGAAGGGGCCCCACATACATTCTTGAAAGAAAAAACTGCATTTGAGAACAAACTAATCCAGTAAGTGATCCCATACAAATAATAAAAAAAAAACTAACAAACTCATGGAAAAAAGCAATTAAGCATATCACTAACACCCACTCTGATAAATTATTAACACAAAAAAAAGCTGCCACAATTAAACCTTGAACAAGAAAAGAAACCTTTGGCATTCCCACACACTGAGGACACTCCCTCGTACAAACAGCAACAAATACCACTCGCGCTCTCTCTTTCTCTGTCTCTCACACAGACATCCCTCCACATTAAAACGATACTATCCCTTTAAAAGATGGAGGGGGGAAGGCCCACTCTCCCACTAACCTAGCCATCCTTCCCACACCAACCCCACACAGAAACACGTCCCACACAATATATCGGAATTCTCCTCTCCTTCTTCCCCCCCCCCCCCCCCCCTCCCCCCCCCCCCCCCCCCCCTTTCCTCCAAATATGCAAAGCAACAGTGGAAATATTAAGCCACATTTTTTTCCCCCTCTCAGTGGGTTTTAGTTAATATTGTAATGTATACAGAACAGTATAGTTCTTTACAGTGCACTGTCCTATAAACATAACTGTTACCTGTGTCTTCTTATGCTTTGTAAACTGAAATTCTCATTTATACAGATTTTGACATAGGAATAGTAGCCTATTTTTGGTCGAGTCCTCAAGACATACACTTTCCATGATTTATCCAAAGCTCCATTTCCTTTGCTTGAGAACCAGACAGCGACTACACAGTTAAAAAAAACTGGTAGTCTTTGTCGAGTCCTCAAAATTCTTGAGGACAAGAAAGCGACTACACTATCAAAAACTATACTGCATCTAATTTTCCCTGTACCTTAATCTCATTTACACACTACTTTTCTCCCGAAGACAGTACAGTATATTTCCAATCCATAAAAAAGTGAATTACACCACAAACACAAATATATACGACACAGGTAAGACTATGTCCTGTCTTGTACTACACTACTGTATCATCACGATCGATTTATTCCGCACATTGTATTCACTATTTCTCAACTATCTTCCAATTCAGCACTGTACTTATTTAGCAAATCCATGTAGTTTGAGATTATAGCAACGATATTTCTATAAGACAAGACTATAATTTCTCTATGAATTACATTAATAACATACTTATTTCGTCCATATGAATATATTACTGTGTACATATATATTTTCATATTTCCTAACATAGTAATTAGTTAAAGATTACAGCAAAATGTATAAATAAAGTCTGTGTTATTGAATACTGCACTCATAAGTTTGTATAAAATTGAATTTGTAAAATCGTAAAATATGAGTAGTACTTTAAAAAGACATGCAGTGTTATTAAGTAGTAGTATAACTCTCTGATATTAAGAGGTAAAACTCATGAACTTGAGAAAAACCCAACAAGCTTAGATTAAAACTCATCTAATTTTGACTTAAAACTCGCACAAATGTCTGTCTGGTATCACCCCCCTCCCCCCCGCCCCCCCAAAAAAAAATCACGATTCTCTAAAACTCGCGAGCTTAGTAAAACTCTCATAGGTCTGTTTGATGTACCAAAGTACTTGTTTTGAAATTCCTAAAATGCATTAAAAAAAAAATAAAAAATAAAAATTTGCCTTGATAATTCTTAAAACACAAAACTTAAAAGCCCGGTGTGCCCCAGTGACTACTGCATAAAGTTTCTGCAAAGGAGTTTCCTTCTTGAGTGATTAAAAAAAACCTTGTCCTTAAAACTCACAAGATTAGACTAAAGTATTTGTAAAAGTAAACAAATCTGCCTGGTGTATATACTCCCATACTACAGCTTATCCCTGGAGGGTTCACCTTTAAAAAACCTCTTCCACAATAATTCCTGCAAAACTCAACGATCTCAGGTAAAACACTCAAGCATCCGTTTAGTGTACCTAAAATAACTAGTCCACAATAATTCCTTATTTCTTGTTGTGGGCTTCCCACACTTACCAAGACAACCAATACCACCTCCCACTCTCGAAAAAAAAAAATAAAAATAAAAATAAAAAGAAAGAAACCCAGAAAAGTTAAAAAAGAAACTTACCCTCTTTGGAAGGCAAGATAGTCTTCTCCTCGGTGTCGGTCTTCTTGAGCTTGTCGGGGGTGAATCCTTCCAGTTGGCCCTTGAGGGTGGGGTCAACCTTGGGCAGGTCCTTCAGGGCAGTTTCGGTACTCATCGTTGTGTTTTTTTAATTTAAAAGATTCTACTAAAGGTGTAGCGGTTGGTTGTGACGGCTGAAAGAGGAGGAGAGTTTTTCTTAATCAGTTTGACAGGTTTTAAAAGGTAGAAACTCGTGTAGTATAATTTTTTTTTTTTTTTAATACAAAAATTGACTTTTAAGAATAAATTATCTTCAGCCCCTTATAACATGTAGTAAGGATTCCTAGCAAGTATTTTTTGTTTTTAGTTAATAAATAAAAATTTACTTTAAAACAATTCAATTTAGTTTCTTGTTACTTTTAATCAGAAATCTGTTTTTGAGTTCTGATACACAAAATTACTTATAAATAATGATTAAAGCTTCTTGTTACATGTAATAAGTATTCTGAGGAAATCTTTAAGAGTAAATACACAAATTTACTTACAAAAAATTAAAAGTATTCTCAGTTTTTATAAGTTTTTAACAGCAGGAATTTACTTATGAACTATTTTAAGCTCCTTATGACATGAAACAAGGATCCTGTTGATTATTTTAAGCATCTTGTTACATGCAATAATATTCTGAGGGAGTTATGTTTCAATACACAAATAACTCCCTTAAAACAATCATTTTAAAAAACTTTTTGCATTTCATTACCCTGGGGGTTTATCAAAATGGCTGGGGTAAATTCCCCCTTCCCCTGGATATTTGACAGTACAAATCTATAAACATCTAGATAATGTAACTATAGATTATACTTATAGGCCTTATATACATTATGGCAAACTATGGATTTTAACCACAATACACACCAAAATACACACATTGACCCACAATATATATATATATATATATATATAAATATATATATATAATATATATATATATATATACATACACACACACACTGTATATGCACCTATACATATATGCAAATGTTAGATTCGAAAACTAATATAATATATTTTATATAATAATTAATTAATTATTTTATATATATATTATTATATATATATAACATATAATTATATATATATAGCTTAATAGAAATATATATATACATATAATATAGTAACTTACTATGTTCTTACTTTTTTTAAATTACAAAAATAATTTAGTTGATAGTCGCTTAAGATAGGCCTATGAATTCGAAATACTTGCTTACTTTTATAAATAGTTCTTAAAACTTTTTTTAAAGTAAATGTGAATGTCAAAACCTTACTACTGAACTACTTAATAAAAATATTGGTATAGTTTTTTCTATTTTTTAATTTTAACTAAAAAGTGAAAATTAAGTCTTAGGAGAGTCAAAACAAAGTAATTTTGCTCCATATACCACTAAAAATAAATATAAATTTACTAGATAACATAGAAATAAGTAATCTACTTTACAAATAAGTACAGTGTTCGAGCTGAAAATGGCAAGTATATAAATATATCATTGCGTCTAACCCTCAACACCTGCATATCATGAGTCACCTCCACCAAGCTTTTTGAAAGTAATCCGGGATTAATAAACCCCCTCCCCCCCTGTCATAATCTCACCCCATTAAACCCCCTTCCATCTGCAACCTAAATATAACCCAACTTCCCCCACCCCTTAACAGCTCCCAAAAACCTTCGTGAAAGGAAGATAATTTTTAAGATATCGTTTGCACTTTTGAAGTTCACACGAACCCAATTTATTGACAACTTCATGATGTTGGCAACATGACTCTTCGAAATGTTGGTAACACTGGGGAGGGGAGATGTGACGTCACGCAATCGTTGTCACGGTGGTTGGTTACGGTATCAGATGGTAACAGGAACCACGGAAAAAAAAGTATATAAAAAACTATTATAACTGGAATGAACTTGGGAGTTGGACTAGTTTCGACAAGTTTGGGACTTATAGGCCTAGCTCGAGAAATTCTAAAATATGTTTTAATTGCACTTAAACCAGGTTAAGTCGTGACTGCACTTATATTTAAGTATAGGTATGTATTTACTTGTAAAATAAAGTCATAAGGCGAAAATAAACCCTGCCATTTGGCGTGAAAGCCGTATTATACCAAACCGTACAACCCAATTTCGCATAAATGGCCGCAACATATGGCAATCGAGAGAGAGAGAGAGAGAGAGAGAGAGAGAGAAATAATGCTCTATCATTATAGCATTCCTCATAGCATGAATGTGGGTCATTCTACGATAGAAAAAAAATATGGGGAACGTAACCTGGAGTATGACTCATGCAACCAAATGACCTACAAATTGGGTATTGAAAAACTCTCCTCTCTCTCTCTCTCTCTCTGAGCGGAGTGGTTATGAGGGAAAGTGAAATGATGCCATATGTGGAGTAAACAATTAAAAAAAGATAAAAGTTTAGTCTGAAATGTTAGGCAAACTGTCCACACTTAACACTAGACTTATAAAAAAAGTAATATTGTAGCCTTTTTTAATTAATGTAAGTTACTTAGGAGACACTTTATGTCTAATCTTAAAAATATTCTCAATGAAATTTAAGATGTCCTACGTATAATAGAAATTATAATCATTAGGCCTACTTTAATATAACTAGGACAAATCAAGCCATACCCTTTAACATAGGCCTACAACCATTAAAATTAATATAATGGGCGATACCAGAGCAACCCTAAAACCAATAACTCACCCATAAATATACCTACAACCCACAAATAAACTAAGAATGCGAAGACCACGAACCACAAATTACAACCCAAAATGAACCCAATATATAAGAATTCGGAGACGCAGAGAGAGAGAGAGAGAGAGAGAGAGAGAGAGAGAGAGAGAGAGGATGTTAAGACATACCCAGAGGTCACGGGAGGGGTCACCTGACTTCAGAGGGCACAGAGGTCAAGCAAGAGGGAGAGGGATCCAGCTATCTATCTAGATGGAGGTCTCTCTGTCTGCCTCCTGCTTTCACTCCAAAAGCCGGCAGGAGTTTTAAATATGATTTTTCTCGTGGATTTAGAAGTCTTAAGTCTAAAAAGACTTATCCTTGTGAATGAATAAGAGTTTAAAAGGCTTAAAGGTCGATATTAAAGTCTGGAAGTACGTTGATTTATTCCGCAAACAGTAAAAGGAATGAAAGACTTAAGATACTAGGCCTATATAACAGTAAAAAAAAAAAAAGTTATATTGAAAACACGCAAGCAGATGATTTACAACTTATTCGTGAGTGTAAACAGCCCGTAAAACTTTAAAAATATCTGCATTAAAGTCTGAAAATACGTTGACTTTAATAAGCAAATCGTAACAAGACAAAAATTGAACTTTATAGACCTATAAATTCTTAACACACTCAAAACTTTACCCAGCACGAACATTTATGTAAGAACAAACCACTACAGGAATCTCTTTTAATGTGATGTAGAAACATTATCAATACATATTATCAGTCAGGATATCCGTTTATGAAAACAACTTTTGAAGACTTCGTTACAGAAACTTGTGGCCGTTGGAATTTGGAGTGAGATTCCCTTAGACTTCATTTGCCAGCATAATCCAAGATGGCTACCGGGGTTTTCCGTCAAAATTTTAATGTTTTTTTCCGTTTAAAATTAAATTTACTTGGGCGAGATTAATGTGGTACCCAAATCTAATTTCTTAAAGGACTGTCAAATACTAATATACAGTCGGATTGGGTTATAGTTCGAGGTAACTCGAGTCAAAACCATATGACAACTTAGGGCGTGGTTATACCAGTCGACTTGACGGCAGATATCCACTTAGCAACACCAATATTACAGTTATTACAACTGTTAACTATTCAAGACGGACTGCAAATCATACAGGAAGGCTAATTAAACAAAAATAAATCTGTATTCTGGCAAATTTCATTCAGAATTGTTAACTAAACTCAAACCTAGACCTAAGCATTTGAACAAAAAGCTAAATTACTATCAAATATCAACTATTCTTTGAGACCAACTATTCTTTAAACCAAGTCAAAAGATGGGTAAAGATACCACATTCTTCTAAGGCTGACGTCAGCCCCATTAATGGGGATACACTCAGTCACGAACTACTTCAAGTAGGGACAAGGAACCACGTTTTACTTGCAAGGAACTTCTTTTTAAAAGTAACAAAAGTCTCGATATCTAGACAAGGAACACACGTAGGTTTATAAAAACTAAACCAATAACTATTTCAACAAAAAGACGGATTTATAAGTGAAATGGGTCACTTTATTGCAAATTGCGTGGTTTGGATTTAATAATTGTAAGCTTAATCTTTATTTGAAAACGCAACTTAACAACTAAACCTTATAATATTATTTGATTTACATCAATAGCAACACAAAATAATCTCACGATATACTTACAGGCCTAAAGCTACGTGTAAAAAGTTAATATTTAACACTTATGAAAGCCTAGCCTGTGCCTTAAGACAGACTACTAATACTTATATCCAAGCTTTTGATTAACGTGACAAATCTATACTGCAAGTATCATTATACTGAAAATCAATATATTATAACTTAGCAACGTACCACTCAAGCAAGCAACAATGACCAAGCTACTTAAAATACTTCAAAGATTCGCTCCTAAAGAAGTTTACACTTATAATTACCCAACAAGGATTTCAAGAGCAAGTTAGGCCTACAAACAGGGGGAAAACTGGGTAAAAGTAAAATACCGTCACTAATAGTCCTTTACACTTATAAACTACCCAACAATGATTGGAGAACAACTTTGGCCTATAAACAGGGAAGAAAAACAAATCAGAAACAGCTGTCAAAAAAAAAAAAAAAAAAAATGCAACGTGGCATTACCGGCTAACGCTACTTGTCTATAAGTCTATGACCGATCGAGGTACCAAGATGTAAGTAAAGAGTAAATGATCTATTTACTTTAAAAGTTAAACCTGACAGGATATACCAAAATGACCAGTTTACTTGGATAACTTATAACCAATATTACTAAAGTTGAACCTAATAGAATCAATCTACGTAAAATTAAACCAACGTCAATTTACATAAAACTTAAAACTAACACTACTTAAACCAAATAGAATCTGCTTAAGTAAGTTTAAACCAACGTCAATTTACATAAAATTTAAACCAACACTAAACAAATTAAACCCACTATCATCTGGTTATAAGCACGTTTAAACCAACGTCGGTTTACATAAAACTTAAACTAACAGGTCTATTGTTGTCATAACTACCGAGTCGATATCGTGCCCAGTCTTACAGGAGGTTTGTTAAAAGTAAAACAACGTTATTTAATATATAATGAATGCATATTAGCATACTTATATACCTATTACACATTACCCTAATCATTATACAGCAGTTCACTACTAAGGGCTACAATGACAATGAATCTATACAGCTGCATTATTCGACGGCCGTACTGTGAATACAATGGCCAAGCCCACGCCGAAGCTAATTTATAATGCCATAAATTGACATGAATCTCCAACAAAGCCATGAGAGAGAGAGAGAGAGAGAGAGAGAGAGAGAGAGAGAGAGAGAGAGAGAGAGAGAGAGAGAGAGAACTCTTGCTCTCTCGTTAATAAAGGAATTGCTTCTGGTGTTTCAGAGAAATTTTCGCTATTTCTTTCTCTAAAGAGAGAGAGAGAGAGAGAGAGAGAGAGAGAAGAGAGAGAGAAGAGAGAGAGATTCCGGCTGTCACACTGTCGATTATAAAAGGAATTGCTTCTGGTATGTTTCAAGCGAGCTCTCGCTCTCTCTCCTATAAAAGGAATAATAGTATTCAGTATGTTCAGAGAGAGAGAGAGAGAGAGAGAGAGAGAGAGAGAGAGACTTGCTCTCTCGTTTATAAAAGGAATTGCTTCTGGTATGTTTCAAGAGGAATTCTCGCTCTTTCTATAAAAGGAATAGTATTCAATAATGTGAGAGATATTCTCGCTGTCTCTATATAAGAAAAAGGCTAATATTCGGGAATATATCAAAATAAGATACCAATGAGGGGACAGAGAGAGAGAGAAATTCTCCCGCTCTCTCTCTCCCCCCTAACCCCTCCCCCCCCCCCCCCCAAAATCTTGCCACACCCTCGACAACCGGCCGCCGGTCCTGACTGGAGACCAGTTGTCAACTTCACAGGTGGCAAACTGACGCCCAAAATTGGGCGTCTGGTCGAAATAATCTATCTCAAGACGCCATTGGTTAAAAAACAAATGTTAAATTGCTTCAAATCGAGTGAGAGAAAAACGCGCTCGACCGAGAGAGCGAAAGCGGGCGTCTGTGGGAGGGAGTGTTTTAAAATTTCATTTCACGTGCGGAAATGTTGAATGGAAACACTGGGAACCGCGCTTAAATATGCTTATAATTAAAAATAGCGAAAATATTAAATAAAAAATAAAACTATTTAATACTTTCATGACGAATATATATAAAAAAATTCATTTTCGCGGGAAAATTAAAATTTAAACCAATTTTCCCGCGTAAATTCTAAAAAGAAAAACTATAAATTTCCCGCGTATTATATTATTATACGAATAAAACTCAGCCACGTGAAAACGCGTAGTAACACCACGTCAACACGTGAAAGCACACACACAATTTGAGAAAGCATGATTTAAACGCTTTCTCTCTCTCCCCTGAAACAAAAGATTAAAGGTAACTTTCACGTCGCGAAGACACAATAAATATATATTATAATTAATAATCACTTTCACTCCAGCAACGCCTAATAAGCCACCAAAAAAAGCAGGACGATTGAGAGAGAGAGCGGAGACAACGTACCTCCTTCCTCTGCGAACTCTACAGCTCAACTGAGCGGGTAAAGGCGCTGCCTCTCGGCCCCGGCTAGGCTTGTCTGTGTTGGGGGAGGGACCGGGATATGAAGGGTGGGATATGGGTGGGGGGTAGTGGGAGGATGGAATGGGGCTTGGTTCTGATGGGGGGTGGGATGACGGGATAGGGGGGGATATAATAGACAAACTGGCAACTCATTCCCCGTTCTCTCATACCCCCCCTACCAATACCACCCCGGAGAGCCATCCCCTACCCCCCAACAGGAGCTGCCGGGGTAGGAGGAGCGGCGGGAGAAGCCGTTGCCAGGTATGGCGTGAAAAACCTCTCCCCTGTAACGGTAAAATCTTCCTCGAATTCCCGATGAATCCGCGGATTACCCGGCGGGATTCCACAGGGGGATTACGCGTCTGGGAATGGATGATCTATACGCCGCCCTGGATTTAACATTAAAGCGATTAATGACGGATTTATGCCATTTATTCCCCAACTTCTTTCTCTCTTCGCTCTCCCGTCGGGAGCTAGTCAGCTGGAACCGGCAACGACACAAAACCGACATTGTAATCGCCCGAATATTTCGCCGAAATGTCGGGGATTACGGCGTGAAGTAATCGCGATTACATTCCTCGATGATCCCGTCAAATCCTCCGTAGCCATTTCGTCACGCACGGATCGAGATTACCTCACGAAAACGTAGGGGGAAATGATCGAGTCGTCCACCAGGGAGTTGTTGTACTTCAAACCGCCATATTAAAATCAATAAAAAAAGGGGGGAGTCGATTTATTCGCGCGGGGATTTATCGTGAGGTGATTTCCAGGCGGATTAATTGGATTGTTGAATCCAGCTGATAATAATCACGTAAGCCTACTATCGTATAGTATAGATTTGTAATATAAAAGTGAATTAAATTAGACCTATGATTGTTCGACCCAGCAGATAGGCCTAAAAATCAGCGCATATCTCGCTCAAAATGTAATCTATATCGATGAATGAAAGGGAATAGAAGCTTGGCGGTAACTAACACAATAAACAAAGGATAAACGACAATAAACAATGAGTAAACTACGATAAACAAAGCCTTGTTTAATCCTCCCACGGCGTTTACTGGAAGCCCTTAATGGACGAATCTCTGGGGATTGCTGTAGGTAGTCAATGAAAAGGAAGATGCGGAAAAGCGGATAGAGAGAGAGAGAGAAACAAGACATTCTGTTGAGTATATACTAATCATTATCTCTTTTTCTCCCGAGAGAAAGCCATATATATATATATATGGAGAGAGAGAGGAAACACTAAAAAAAATCCTTAGGCCTAGTTCCCGTTTTAAACATTATATCAATTTTTCCCTTGAGAGAGAGAGGGAGATTCCGTTGAATATCCATCATTATCTCTCTTTCTCTCCCGAGAGAGAGAAAGAGAAGTTTCATCATCACGAGATCGACAAGATATATATATACTACACGAATGAGATTTGCGTTGGTTGGTTTTTGCTGGCAAAGATCTATATACTACTTGTCTGTTGGGCATTGCCATGCTCTGGGGGCTGGGTATTGAGTGGGTATAGCTATCTCATCAAAGAGAGAAAGAGTGAGAGAAAGGGGGGGGGGGGGGGTTGATATAACACGCGGTTGCATTTTTTTTAATCATTTTTTTCGCCGAAGCTGGAATATCAGTGACTCAAAGCAGTTGCCTGATAGTTATATATACATTCTCTCTCTCTCTCTCTCTCTCTCTCTCTCTCTCTCTCTCTCTCTCTCTCTCTCTCTCTAGCTATTTTTCTCTTTCGATACGATAGCTATTTCTCACTTCGAAATGAGGATAAAAATGGCGGAAATAATTGAAAAAAAGTAATTTTGTTTGGTTAGGTCTATGGTGACGTCACACTCCCGCTTGCATGCTTTCATGCACGAAATATTTTATCATCTTTATTAAAAATAATTATTTAACGAATTACGTTATAAAATAAATTTTTATAAGTTTAATAAATAACCTTGCTTAATAAAATAACAAATTTATCTAGTTACAGAGACGAAAAATAATTTTATTTTTTATTAAGATGTTTAATTTCAAGTGGGAATGTTTATCAATGGCTTCGCTTTTACGCTTTCGTGAATTTTTTAAAAAAACCTTTTCTTCGAATTTATCAATTTCCTTTTGATTCGCTTAATTCAACGACGTAATATGGATCATGGATTATTAATTCAAGTAATTTCATAAGTGACGTAGAACCACATTTTTGAATTTAAAATATCAAAACTTTTTGAAGAAAAAATTCCAACTTTTTTTGAGTTACCAGCTTTTTTTTTTTTTTTTCTTACCAAATCTTGGAGCATTTTTTTTTTTATTATAAATTACACTTAATTGTTACGTATTTTTGTGAGTGTATGTGTGTTTTTACGCGTATCAAAGACACTTGTTAATATATCAATTTATATTCAATGTATATTTTATAACTATCCACATTGAGGATTATATTTCATCACATAGGTCTAGGGCAGTTTGACGTTGCAGTTCATAGACCTATGATATCTTAATTTTTCTATAAATACTAAATTAAGGAAGTGTTCACACACACACACCACCACCAACAACACACACACCAACAAAAACACACACACATATATATATTATATATATATATATATATATATATATATATATATATATAGTCTTATATGCATTATTTATTGATATATATTTATGCAAATCACCATAAATTATATATATAGACGTAGGCCTATGACAGGTTGTTTTTTTTAGTATTAAAAATACGTAATGAATTATGACGTGAGTTTTTAAAATGTGTTTTTTTTTATCTATTCAAATGTTTAGATTAAAATATGTATTAATTATTAATATATTTTGTGGTAGTACTGGAAATTAAAGGTTATAACTAGAAATATGTAGGCCTATAGGTTGGATTGGTCTTATAGTTAAAATATATATATTATATATATATATATAATATATAGTATATTATATATATATATATACTATAATATATAATTTTTGACTTCTTAGGCCTATTTGTACCTAAAATACAAAAAATTAATAAAAAATAATAAAAAAAAACAATAATTATAGCAATCAAATGGCAACTCACGTAACATCAAATGTCAACTGTCATTTAACAATGCAATTTTATTTTAGAAAAAAAAGAGCTGAACCTCGCTATAACGAACATCCTATGCTATTTCGAGGTGTTGTTCTGTTATTGATGTTGTTTTTTGTTGTTTTTTATCTTTGGAGGATTGTTGTTGTGGTTGTTTGCTGTGTTGTTGTTGTAGTGGTGTGGTGGTGGATAGCCTTGACATTATATCGAGGGGTATGGTGAGTTAGGTATGTTGGGGAACTATTTTATCTATGCTATTAGAGAGAG